>NC_091770.1:59386516-59696099 GCF_029378745.1 Bos indicus | reverse complement strand
AAATTTTTAGAGATTTTGCACGGTTCTAAATTACTGACTTTTGTGTTTTTGTTTGTTTTTTTTTTTTTAAGAAAAATACTGTCAAAAGTTTGTTTGGAGGTGTAATTACAAACAATGTTGTGTCCTTGGTAAGTATTCTTCCTGATTTTTGCTTTTTGAAAATTTTTATGTATGTTTTAGCTTATTATGAGAATTTACCAATTTTTGACTATTGATTGACTAGGATTGTGAACATGTTAGTCAGACTGCTGAAGAGTTTTATACTGTGAGGTGCCAGGTGGCTGATATGAAGAATATTTATGTGAGTAATGTATATATTTTTAAAATTTTTTCCTGTTTTTCAACTGTTTGTGTGTATACACACACACACATTTATATAGAGAGAGAGAGACAGCAGGCTTCTGTTTGTTACTTTGAGAGAAAATTTTCATGTTTTCATCTGTTTTCTTCTTGCAATGTTACTCAAATAAGAATTAAAGGTAGACCACAGAACTGATTTTTCCTAATCAGAATTTAAATAGTTGAGTTTTAGAAATATTTAGTAAGATTCAGAGCACCTTGTCCTTTTTTTTTTTTTTTTTTTTTTTTTTTACTAAATTTAAGAGTTCATTTTTTAAAATAAAAACTTTGATTTCCTCTCTGCATTCTGTTCAAATTGTAATGAATGCTTTTTGTGTTTTTTGCGTGTTGCAAATAATAATATGAAACTCTTAAATGTGTAAACAGGAATCTCTTGATGAAGTTACCATTAAAGATACTTTAGAAGGTGACAACATGTATACTTGTTCTCATTGTGGGAAGAAAGTACGAGCTGAAAAAAGGTATGCTTTTTTGAAACCTAATTTTTGTCATTTTGATAAATCATCAAATAGAAGTAAAATACAAACTTAGGATAAATTAATGTTACGCTTATGAAAATTACATGATTACATGATACAATCAGCTGCTTGAAGCTGATTCTTACACAGCAAATTTTCATTCAGTTATTCAAGTAAACATTCAAGCACTCTTAATTTTTTTTTTTAATCAAGTATTTAACAAGGTGTGTATGATTGCTTAGTCCTTTCCCATGCACTCAGTGGAACGTGATAAAGAATCAACTCATGAGCTGAAGACTTCCTCTGAACTTCTAAAGTGAGATTTTTTTCTTTAGAGCCAGCCACGAGATGGCTGGTTTAGGACAGAGAGTAGTTCGGTAAAGATGTTTCAATCCTACTCTTGAACACTGAATAGAAATTAGATTGAAAGATTATGTTGTTCATTACTGGAAACAAAGGCAGAGAAATGGTAATGACCTTATAAGTACTAGAAAGTCTGGGATTTGACCACCTTGCCTCAAGTAGAGGATTTACATTCATGGTAATAGAAAATAAGATTGTTAATATACAGTGACACCAAATGATTAACACCTGGATTTGAGGATTATCTGCATAGTTGATTGAAGCCATCAGAACATTTGCCTGAGAAAGAACATAACTGTTGCAAAGAACTCAGACCTTTGCCAACCTAAAACTACAGAGGAAAAAGTGACAGAATGAAAGTCAGGAAGGGAAAAGAATCGGGATATTGTGGTAACCCAGAATCTGGGGAAGAGAATTTCAAGAAGGTATTCATTCAATTGACATAGTATGCAGAGATGAGGGAAAAAATAATAGCCAAATAAAATCATTGAATTTTTCAAAAAGATAGTTCAATGATGTTTCTGTCAGGTTGTAGCAGTAGAAGCAGAGTCATCAGAGAACATGACACAAAGTATAGATCATTCATTTTAGAAGTTTGGCAGTAAGAAACAGAAAGAAAGATGGACTTTTTTAGAAAGAACTTTAAAATCAAGCAGAGGAGGAGTTTTCTACATGAAGTAGATCTGAGCATGTTTGAAGACAGTGAATGAAAAGCTTTCTTTTCAAATTGCTTAAGAGAAGATTTTCCCAGATAAATATGCCCTTGAAAAGAATGGTATTCTTCTTCTCAGTCTCCAGAAGTCAAGTTGGTTGCAAAAGAGAAAAGTTATAATGAATACACTCAAAGCATAACTGTGCAGGCAGTTACATGTAAAAGACAAACTCATCTGACGAGAGGTTAGGTCAGAAGTTAAGGAGTTAAAACAGACTGGACTCAGGCAAAAGTTTATTACTGTGGAGTAATATAATTAGAAGTCAGTGAAAGATAATTGAGAGGCTCCATTCTTATAGAATCTCTTATTTATTCAATAAATTTGGAATAAGCTTATTGAATAAATCTGTTGTTCTTGATAACTATTTCCTTATTGAAGCATTCCTTTAATTTGGCTAATATGATTCTACTGTTTTGTTTTGTTTTTTTAATATTGTCAAATATCTCCCAAGAAAAGTATTATTCAGTCCTCTTGTACTCTTATCATACTTCTAGATGTCTCTAATAACATAGTAAGTGTTCAACCGATCATACTCAGTTCTGTCTTCAAGCTCTGGTTTTCTCAGTTACTCATTCTTTGCTAAAAAATTTTATCTACTACCATAATACCACTCTCTACTGATACACTGCTGCTGCTAAGTGGCTTCAGTCGTGTCCGACTCTGTGCGACCCCATAGACGGCAGCCCACCAGGCTCCCCTGTCCCTGGGATTCTCCAGGCAAGAACACTGGAGTGGGTTGCCATTTCCTTCTCCAATGCATGAAAGTGAAAGTGAAATCACTCATTCATGTTCGACTCCTAGCGATCCCATGGACTGCAGCCTACCAGGCTCCTCTGTCCATGGGATTTTCCAGGCAAGAGTACTGGAGTGGGGTGCCATCGCCTTCTCCGACTGATATGCTGCTGCTGCTGCTAAGTCGCTTCAGTCGTGTCCGACTCTGTGCGACCCCATAGACGGCAGCCCATCAGGCTCCCCGGTCCCTGGGATTCTCCAGGCAAGAACACTGGAGTGGGTTGCCATTTCCTTCTCCAATGCATGAAAGTGAAAAGTGAAAGGGAAGTCGCTTAGTCGTGGCCTACCCTTAGCGACCCCATGGACTGCAGCCCACCAGACTCCTCCATCCATGGGATTTTCCAGGCAAGAGTACTGGAGTGGGGTGCCATTGCCTTCTCCGGACTGATATGCTAATGGTTCCCAAATAATCTTACCTAATTCAGAAAACTGTGCTTTGCTCTCCCATCCTCACCATGGCATATTCTACAGTCTACTGTAGTTTTTCATTTGTTTTTCCCATCTAAACGTGGGGAAGTTCTTTCAGAATAGAAAGTCATGTAAGGAGATAGATTGATAGATTTAATAAGAGCATGATTCAGAGTACTATTTATTATTACTCTGAATTGAATATGGAAATAAGTGTAGTATAAATGTAATTGATAATAGCTAGAATACTTTTGAAAGATAATTTTTAACAACTTTTGTTTTTGTCTTTCAGAGCATGTTTTAAGAAATTGCCTCAGATTCTGAGTTTCAATACTATGAGGTATACATTTAATATGGTCACAATGATGAAAGAAAAAGTGAATACACACTTTTCCTTCCCATTACGTTTGGATATGACACCCTATACAGAAGATTTCCTTATGGGAAAGAGTGACAGGAAAGAAGGTAATGCAAAATTTCTTTCTCTTGCCTGTGTTTACTGTAGGTCGCCATGACAAGATAGTCCTAATTACAACATTGTAATTAAATATACATTTAAGAAAATTAAATTAAATCTTAGAAAAATGTTTCTAAAGACAATATGGTATATTCAGACAGTTGGCCTATAAACGTTCTGTATCTACTAGGACTGTGTTGAAGGCACCGTTCTAGGCATCGGGGACACAATACTGAATGAGATAAACATGGTTCCTGGTCTTGAAGAACTTAAGTCTATTGGGCATGGCATATTTTAAACGGGATTATTAACATAAAGTGTTGTCAGATTGGTTGAGGGGAATCACAGGGTTGCTTTCAAGAGAAGGTGACATTTAAGCAGAACCTGAGTATCAAGAGCTAGATTGAGAGGAGCAAATAGTCTTGTTGGAGGGTGGGGGGTTAGGGGGTTGGTAAAACAGGCAAAAGAGTGGCAGCCAGATTAGTCTTTTGTAGGCCAAGTTAATGATTTTGATCTTTATTTCAATGTGAAGCTATTGAAAAATTTTAAGCAGGAAACCAAGATAACCAGGTGAGATCTGGAGAAAGTTATTCTAACTATAGTAATAGAAATGGATTAGAGGCTGAATAAAAGGAGTGTGGGGAGGCTATTAAGGCAAACCACAGGAATAGAAGCATACTAGTAGGGTTAGAGAGAAGTGTATGGCAGTGGAGTTAATAAAACTCAATGACTGAGTGAAACAGTGAAATCAACAAAGTTCCTGAACATCTGTCCACTATTTAACTTGCTATCATAATAATGAGAATATAATGACAACAAGAAGAAGGTGTCTACCCCTCTGAAGCTTATAGTTTAGTCAGTCTACTCCTAGAGGAAGGAAAAGTCAAGAAAGGTTTCTGTTTGATCAGTTAGGTGACTAGTGGGATCAGTACTTCAAGAGCTCAAGAACGAGGGAATGTGGTCAGAAGTATTGAATGCTAAAGAAAAGCAACGGTTCCAGTAAGACCACAAGGGAAAATTATCTAACATGTTGAAGATCTTTGGTTATCACAGCAATTTAATATGGGTATTGTGGTAGGAAGGCAGTTTGCAGTGAATTTAAAATGGCACTTGAGTTACCTACAAATTGCTGTTCTTTTCATAAGACCAGTGATTTTCAAACATCTGTGTACATGCCCTAAGAACCATGGTGAGGAATGGGAATAGATGAGAGGAGAGAAGAAAGCAGAACTGGTTTAGCCCTTACCTTTTCCATTCTTCTTTGGCAGAGAGAAGTTCTATTTTACATAAGAGGCCTGGTGGTGTTTTGTTTATATAGAAAGTTATGCAGATTGAAATTTTTGAAATTTGAAGAGCCACCATATTATAAGATTTAGGAAAAAGAACCATATTTTATTCTTTATACTGTATTGCCGGGTACTTAATGAGCATCCAGTGAGTGTTTTACTCTTCACTAAATGGGAAATGAGAGATACAAGCAATGAGTGAGCGCTACTCTTTCAACAGAATAACATAATCTTTCTTTGAAAAGAGAGGATGGTGATTATAACTATGAAGGGATACAGGGTTAAGGGAGGGAACTTTATAGTAAAGTTGAGTACGTTTAGGAATTTCAGGAAGTGACCAAAAAGAGGTAAGTTTGAAAATATAGACAGATTTAAGAAGTTGACATTGTATATATATGTCCCACTTTTCAGAATGCTTTCAAACCGTTTGTAAAATTATAGCAAGACTACATAGTAACTGTGCTTCACTGTATTTTCCATGATGCCACCATGCGTGAAAATAACAAGAATGCCAAGATAAAGGAGTTTATTAGGCCACAGAATCAGATCCTAGTATACCCAAACTCCTCAGCCACTGCTCTGCCACTGTCAGCCATTTCCTCCTCTTCAGCTAGTTGTTGCTTCACTTTTCATGTTACACTGTGCACTCAGGTGAACCAAGTCTGCTGTTTCATACATGCTTTTAATTACACCTTTTCTTTTTGTGTGATGGTGGAAATATAGATTGTAAATCATACATCTTCTGGAGTTTTTTTCTTTAGTATCTATTATAATAACCTTTCAGATTGAATCTCTATGGTTGGAAGTATGTTTTGTTTCTTTGTACATAAAGCTTCTAATACATAGTGTTTTTTATTAATTGATAAAACAGTTGGAACCATGCTACCAGTACAGTGCTTCATTTTCCTTAACATAGACCAGCAGGCATAAATATGTTAATACCTTTCAGGTCTTGTGTTTGCTTATTCCTAATAAAGATAATATACACTGTTTCATTCAAGTTTATCTATTTCAAAAGGAATAGCCAGATTAAACAAACAAAAATTTACATTTACTTGTTATGTTGAGATTGTCCCTGGTTATGCACTAACAAGGTAGTTGTTTTTCCAGTAATGTGTATAAAAGTTCCTTAAAATTGTAGGCTATAAATAGTGAGTGACAGCAAATAGAGTTGTTTTGTGCCTGTTTGAATATATGAAGTATCTGTGCCTATTTCTGTGCATGAAGTATACTCTATCAAGTGATTCTAAGATGTCATTGTGTGCTGTTTTCACAATCACTGCCACTTCATGTAAATCATTTCAGGTTTTAAGGAAGTCAGTGATCGTTCAAAAGACACGGAGAGCTATGAGTATGACTTGATAGGAGTGACTGTTCATACAGGAACCGCAGATGGTGGACACTATTACAGCTTCATTAGAGATATAGTCAACCCACATGCTTATAAAAACAATAAATGGTGAGTTTTAAATACTTTTTCCTTGGGATTTAAAATGAAAATCTGTTTCAATTTTTAAAGTATAAGCTTATAATAGTTTTTTTCCTGAGATATGTTTTCAGATTTTTGTTTTCTAAACTGTACCTATGTCTGGAAAGGGGGCACATAAAATGTTTAAATGAAAGCGGCTTTCAAAAGATAATATGAATCCATTGTTCTTAAGCTTTATAGATTTCTGCACTTTTTTGAGAACTTGATAAATGCTTACTCAAGAAAAATGAAGACCCTCAAGAGTTTTGCACACAGCTTAAGATTCATAGACAATATTGCACCTTCTGAATCTTACCTGTGGATGGCCACAAAGTCCTTATATATTCCACTTAGAAATTACCCGCATACTCCATTTTCTTCACTTTACTTTTCCCCTCTAACACACATTCTTTTTTATCATCTTTTATCAAGTTAATGGCTGGAAGTCATTCGATCAGTCTTTAATAGCTGGTTTTTGGCCTTCGAATGTTGTTGGTTAAATTCTTATATGTAGAGACTATTGCTGTCCTGGGCATTGTTCTAAGTGTTGGGGATATTGCTTTGAACAAAGTGTACATTGGTAAATTGATTTGTGCTTAGCAGAACTCGTGCCTGGAAAATTGCATGGATGGAGGAGCCTGGTAAGCTACAGTCCATGGGATTGCAAACAGTTGCAGACGACTGAGCAGCTTCACTTTTTTTGCAGAATACTTTTGTTCAATTATTTCTCTTTAAGCCATCATGTCTATGGTATCTTTTACTTTTTCTGGTCCATTTGAAAATAAATTTTGAAATGGTACCTTTATCTTTGTAAGTTTTCCAGGCTCTTAATATTTTCCGTCCAATAGCTTTACATGTTATATTTATGCAAACTTTTTATTCCTCGCTTATATGAACTCTTTTGTTACTCCTAGATTATAAATAGATCTGTCACATTTTAAGGTGGTTATAACTATGTTGTGAAACTATATTCCCAATTTCTAGTGGATTAAAATTGTCAAAACAAGAGCTTAGTTAGAATTGATTGCACATTAATGTTTGATCAATATTTGTAATATATTAGAATGTAATCTAAATATTTTAAAAATAGGCACAACACAGGTAAAGTACATATTGTTGTTTAGTCGCTAAGTCATGTCCCATGAACTGTAGCATGCCAGGCTTCCCTGTCCATCACTGCTTCCAGAGTTTGCTCAAATTCATGCATGTCCTTTGAGTTGGTGATGCTATCTAACCATCTCATTCTCTGCTGCCCTCTTCTCCTTCTGCCTTCAATTTTTCCAAGCATCAGGGTCTTTTCCTATGAGTCGACTCTTATCATTAGGTGACGGAAGTATTGATGCTTCACCGTCAGTCCTTCCAATGAATATTCAGGGTTGATTTCCTTCAGAATTGACTGGTTTTATCTCTTTGCAGTCCAAGGGACTCACAGAGTCTTCTCCAACACTACAATTAGAAAGCATCAATTCTTTGGTGCTCAGCCTTCTTTATGGTCCAGCTGTCACATCTGGAGACTACTGGAAAAACCATAGCTTTGACTATATGAACCTTTGTTGACAAAGTGATGTCTTTTCTTTTTAATACACTGTCTAGGTTTGTCATAGCTTTCCTGCTAAGAAGCAGATGTCTTCTAAGTTCATGGCTGCAGCCACCATCTGCAGTGATTTTGGAGCCTAAGAAAATAAAATCTGTCTTTTTTCCACTTTTTACCCTTCTGTTTGCCATGAAATGATGGGACCAGATGCCATAATCTTAGGTTTTTGAATGTTGAATTTTAAGCCAGCTTTTTCACTCTCCTCTTCTACTGTCATCAAGAGGTTCTTTAGTTCCTCTTCACTTTCTGCCATAAGTGTGGTGTCATCAGCATATCTGAGGTTGTTGATATTTCTTCCAGCAATCTTGATTCCAGCTTGTGATTCATCCAGCCCAACATTTTACATGATGTACTATGCTTATAAGTTAAATAAACAGGTTGACAGTATACAGCCTTGTCATACTCCTTTCCCAATTTTGAACCAGTCATATATACATATATTTATATATAGTACAATATATACTTGATCAATACATATATGCTCTGCTTTAGGTATCTTTTTAATGATGCTGAGGTAAAACCTTTTGATTCTGCTCAACTTGCCTCTGAATGTTTTGGTGGAGAGATGACGGTAAGTTTTATTCAAAAATTAAGTGGTTTGTGAATTTCCAAGTGCTTTACAGTATCATAAAACCCCAAAACAGTCATTTAACTTTCCTTTAGCTCCTAATTATATGTAAGATTTGTTATTTGTTTAGTATAGTTACTAAGTTTGGAGCAGATACCAGACATGGCAATTTTTTAAAAAATATTTTTTAAATGATTTCTTCAACTGATTAAGAAGGTTGACTTACAATTGAAAAATAAAAGTATAAGAGTTAAATTACACTGATACAAGACATTATTGAATAAGTTGTTTACTTAAATACTTTGGGGTTAGAGCAGGAAGAAATTGCTCTTTATTGACTTACTGTGAGAAATCTTTGACCAGGAAGTTGGCTTAAGCTGAACTTTAAAGATCATTCCTTGGTACTTTGTGTAACAATAGCAGCTGTTATTACTAATTATTACTAGTGACAGGATAGAAAAGGGTTATCTCTTATGTAATTAGCAGTTAAGATGTAAAAAAGACAGATTGGAGTAGTCTTAAAATAATTTCACTTCTTCATATGCATTTTACCCTGGTAGCAATTTTCTGAAAACTTTAAATTTTCCCTGTTGATTATCTAAATCAGGTATTAAAAAGTATTTTATATTTCACAGATAAGCCCAGATAAAGTTATATTTCTCTTTAGTAACTGTGTTTATTGTGAATAACTGGTCGCCATTCTGGATTTTAATGAAGAGGCTTTCTTATTGCTCTTTGATGCTCTTAGGTACTATTCTGAATCGAAAAGGAGAAGTAGAAAAATTTTTAACACTTTGAAAATGAGTAGAAGAAGGAAGTAAATAATGTGTTACCATTGAAGGCATAGCTAAACCTATTGCATCTCTAGGTGTTATTCCTAGAATAGTTCCTTAAAAAAAGATTAAAAAGAAAACAAACTTTGCAAAACTCTTTTAAAAGTAGTTTTTCAGATTGCAGTCCATTTTATTAAACTTTATATATTGGTGGTAAAGTACCTTAAAAATATTTTGATATTTTCTTTGCCAAAAATTTCTGTCAAAGATTTTTATGTGATAATGCTATTTGAGAACTGTTTACAAAATTACTGTAAAGTTTTAAATATCTGTTAGTAAAATATTTGGTATATAAATACAGCTGAGTGTACCTGTTTCTTAAGGAAAACTTTCATTTTTTTATACAGACCAAGACCTATGATTCTGTTACAGATAAGTTTATGGATTTCTCCTTTGAAAAGGTAGCCATTTCCTTCATATATTTTACATTGTTTTCTGACTTCCATATTATCTACTTGTATAGTTAAACTATGTCAAAATGAAAATATACTATTTTTTCCCTCTTGAAGACCCACAGTGCATATATGCTGTTTTACAAACGCATGGAACCAGAGGAAGAAAGTGGCAAAGAGTACAAATTTGATGTTTCATCCGAATTGCTAGAGGTATGAGTTAATTTAAGTTTAGCAACAATTTAAAAGCATGTTAAGTATTTATGCAAGTATTCTATAGTATAAAAGCAGGCTCAAACATCATTAGTATCTGTAATCCAAAGTAGACCTTAACACTATTTATTTTACAAATAGTCTTGGTAATACCGACATATGACAGGTGAACATAAAGTGAATGAGATTAAAGGGAGTGGAAACAATTATTAGTAACACTGAAGAAAAATAAGAGAGGTAAAAGGTTTGTGGAATTAGTGCAAGCTCACAAATAACTTGTATGATCAGTGATATATTTGGATTGGGTGATAGGACTGAGAGTATTCCTTTTCTTATGCTTCATATTATACAGAAGTGTATTTTAAATGCATTTAAAATGTATGTATATATATTTTAAAATGTGTCTCATTTGTAGTAATGAAGCTCTCTTCATTTAATAATATATTAAGTGATATTGTTAGGGATTTATAAAAGATATTCATGCTGAGTGTGTTATATCAGTGTTATAAACTGACTCAGCCAAAAGTACAGAAAGTAAATCTGCAGGAAGGTTTACCTGGTAAACATGTAATCTTCCTACAAGACAATTAAACTTTCATTGATTGACTGGCATTTTGCACTGTTTTGGTCAAGTCTTAAAGCTGAGGAGACTTTGTTCCCTACTCTTAATGGTATCTTGCCTACCTATAATTTTCTGATGCAGTGCCAAGTATATTACCTTCTCCCAAACTCCTCAGTTGGGTTTACCATCAGAATGAGAAGTCAAACTATGAAACTCACCTGTTTATACAAAAATTTATTTCAAATTCTGTCATAATAGCAAAATTATTATAGAGTATCATCATTATGTGCAAGACTTCGTGTTCCCAAGGTATTCAGATAAATGTAGACTGTGTTCTAGATGAGGCCCTAACAATATTTTATGATAGTCAACCCACTTATTGAAGTAAAATAAAATTTTAAATAAAATCTTATTGATTTACAGTTGACATAGGAACAGCATAGGCTTGAACTGCAAGGTTCTACTTATATGTGTTTTTTTTTTTTCCAGTAAATGCAGGATGTATAAGTAAATATGAATTTCTTTTTCATGTTATCTTTTCATGTTTGATGTGTAGTTTTCATAATACATATAACATCTACAGTGTTCTGTATAGGACTATTGAGGGACTTCCTTGATGGTTCAGTGATTAAGACTCCAAGCTCCCAATGTAGAGGGCCAGATTCGATCCTTGATCAGGAACCTGGATCTTGCATGCTGCAGCTAAAAAAGATCCTGCATGCCAGAACTAAACATCCCACATGCTGCAGCCGAGATCAGAGACCTTGCCTGCCACAGCTGAGACCAAGTGCAGTCAAATAGATAAATATTAAAAAAAAAAACCCAAAGCTATTGATGCAGGTATTGAAGTTCATCTTGTAAGCAGACAACATAAACACACCAGTATAGATGAATACAATACAGTACTGTAAATATATTTTCTCTAGCTTATTTTGTTGTAAGAATAAAGTATATAACACATACAAAATATGTATTAATCAACTGTTGATGCTATCAGTTCAACGGCTTCCAGTCAACACAAGTAGGCTATCAGTAATTAAATTTTGGAGAGAAAAGTTATATACAGATCTTTACTGCAGGACTTTGGCAATCCTAACTCCCTCATTGTTCAAGGTTTGGGTCAGCTGTAGGGACTTCCCTGGTGGTCTAGAGGTTAAGACCCTGCCCTTCCACTGCAGGGAATTTGATCTGTGGTCCAGGAACCAAGGTCTCGCATGCCACACAGCACGACAGTGGTTAACTGTATATTGCTCATGTACATCTCAAACTTCCTGGTCTCCAGACTTCTTTATATTCTTAATATTGAGAACCTTAGAGTTTTAACTATTCATTTTTATGTGGTTATATGTATCAATATTTACCATATTAAAATTAAAGCAAATTTTAAAAATTTATTTTAAAAAATAACCCATGACATTCTGATACAAATAAAAAAAAAATGTTCTTCAGAACAGAACAGTTCAGTGAGGAAAGTGGCCCTGTTTTACTTCTTTTTTTTTTTTACAAATCTCTCTTAATACCTGATTTAATGGAAGACAGCTGGAGTCTCATAACAGCTTCTGCACTTGGTCTCTTGTGATTTCATTCATCATTGAGCCTCTGGAAAACTCCATTGTACACTCAGAAGAGAATGAGGTGGTTTTTTTTTTTTTTTTAAGACTGATAACATTTTAGTGTTACTAATAAAATTGTTTGAATCCCTTTTTTAAAAATTTATTTTAATTGGAGGCTAATTACTTTACAATATTGTGGTGGTGGTTTTTGCCATACGTTGATATGAATCAGCCATGGTTGTACATGTGTCCCCCTGTCCTGAACCCCCTCCCTGCTTCCTCCCCATCCCTCTGGGTTGTCCCAGTGCACTGGCTTTGAGTGCCCTGTTTCATGCATCAAACTTGGACTGATCATATGTTTCACATATGGTAATATACATGTTTCAGTGGTATTCTCTCAAATCATCCCACCCTGCCTTCTCCCAGAGTCCAAAAGTCTGTTCTTTACATCTGTGTCCCTTTTGCTGTCTTGCATATAGTGTCATCGTACCGTCTTTCTAAATTCCATTTATATGCGTTAACATACTGTATTGGTGTTTCTCTTTCTGACTTCACTGTGTATAATAGGCTCCAGTTTCATCCACCTCTTTAGAACTGATTCAAATGCGTTCTTTTTTATAGCTGAGTAATATCCATTCATCTGGCAGTGGACATGTAGGTTCTTCCATGTCCTGGCTATTGTAAACAGTGCTGCAGTGAATATTGGGGTACACGTGTCTCTTTCAATTCTGGTTTCCTCAGTGTGTATGCCCAGCAGTAGGATTGCTGGGTTGTATGGTGGTTCTATTTCCAATTTTTTAAGGAATCTCCACACTGCTCTCCATAGTGGCTATATTAGTTTGCATTCCCACCTACAGTGTAAGAGAGTTCCCTTTTCTCCACACACTCTCCAGCACTTATTGTTTGTAGACTTTTGGATAGCAGCCATTCTGACCTGCATGAGATGGTACCTCATTGTGGTTTTGATTTGCATTTCTCTGATAATGAGTGATGTTGAGCATCTTTTCATGTGTTTGTTAGCCATCTGTATGTCTTCTTTGGAGAAATGTCTGTTTAGTTCTTTGGCTTATTTTTTGATTGGGTCGTTTATTTTTCTGGTATTGAGCTGCATGAGCTGCTTGTATAAAATGTTTGAATTTTACAGACACCCAATGAAGGTCACTGTACCTATGTGCCACCCCCACCCCTACTTCTCCCCTCCCTAAACCATTCTTTGAGGACCACTGATCTACATTGTGACAAAAGAGAATCCCAGACTTTTACTATAATATAAAAACAAGCTGAACCACATTACTCTTAAAAAAAAAAAAATTTATTTATATATTTTCAGCTGTGTTTGGTGTTTGTTGCTACATGGGCTTTTCTCTAGTTTCAGAGAGTGGAGGCTACTCTCTAGGCTTCTCATTGTGATGGCTTCTGTTTTGGAGCACAGGCTCTAGGGCAGTCAGGCTTTCAGTAGTTGTGGCATATGGGCTCAGTAATTGTGGCTCCCAGGGTCTAGAGCACAGGCTCAGTGGTTGTGGCACATGAGCTTAGTTGCTCTGCAACATGTTGGATCTTCCTACATCCAGGATTGAACCCCTGTCTCCTGCATTGGCAGGTGAATTCTTTACCACTGAACCACCAGGGATGCCTCAGCGTTATTTCTGATTGCAGACCTAAACCAAACATTTTCTCCTATCATTGTTGTAGCTTATTAATTTAAAATGTTTGGCTGCATATATATTTTACTAAAAATTAAATAAAATATAATATTTTTATTGTATTATTTAACATAAACATAGATTTTAGACATAAACTAGAATCTGGTCCTTTAGATTTCTTCAGTTGAAATATAGATGGGAGCAGACTTTCTCAAAGGGAAAATAGAAAATTTTAAAACCATAAAATATATTAAGTAAACAAACATGATAAATTGTAGTGACTGTTATGGATAGAACAAGCAGAGTACTCAGAAATGGTAGGGAGTTGATCAGGATTGCTGGAGGGGGGCAGGTAATCTGGATATGTTTTAAGTTAACCTGAAACTGAGACTTGAAAGTCAGTAAGAAATTAATCATGTGGTAAGTTCTCCAGGCAAACAGAACATTATGTATAAATCTCTTGAAGAAGGATAGAGCCTATTGGCATGTTTTAGAAGCTGAATGATAATCTTTGTGGCTGTGGCTGTGGTGAAGGAGTGGCCCAAGGTGAAGTTGGACAGATACATATAAAATACCTAGGAATGTTTTCATCAGTGTAGTGCAGTAATCTAATTCTTAGACATACTCAGTTGGCTCCACGTATATTGTATGTAAAAAGGGCCATCAGAAAACAAAATGAATATTTCTGTAGGACAGAAATTGTTGTGCCCAGTTGCTCAGTTGTGTCCGACTCTGCGACGCAATGGACTATAGCCTGCCAGGCTCCTCTGGCCATGGAATTTTCCAGGCAAAAATGGAATAGAATGAAAAACATTGAGCCTGGTAGAAACCAGGGTCTGCTGCTGCTAAGTCACTTCAGTCGTGTCCGACTCTATGCAACCCCATAGACGGCAGCCCACCAGGCTCCCCCGTCCCTGGGATTCTCCAGGCAAGAACACTGGAGTGGGTTGCCATTTCCTTCTCCAATACATGAAAGTGAAAAGTGAAAGTGAAGTCGCTCAGTCGTGTCCAACTCTTAGTGACCCCACGGACTGCAGCCTACTAGGCTCCTCCATCCATGGGATTTTCCAGGCAAGAGTACTGGAGTGGGGTGCCATTGCCTTCTCCAGGGTCTACCAGGCTCTAAGACCAAAGCAGTAGTGGTTGAGAGTTAAGTTCTGGTGGAGTAAAGGGTGACAAAAATTATGACACAGGAGCTGAGCTTGTGGCTAAAAGCAGGAAGCTTGGAATGGGGCTCTATTGCTGTGAAAAGGCACTGAATTGGGATAGGTAAATGCTGTCAGTCTCTCCCCGGGGCTATAAGAAAGCTGCTGTGGTTGGAAATCCTAGAGGAACAAGAACTCTGAAGCAGGCCAAATCAGGTCTGTGATTTTTTCAAATATTGATAATATGGAGCAGGAGCCCTAATTAGTGATTTTAAGACCTGATTCTGGACTAGAGTCATGGATAGGGAAGGCAGGTAGAGGTGGTTTCAAATCTTCAGAGGGATGAAGACAGTAATACCTATAATCAGAACATAGGGGACCTCCCTGTGGTGGTAGAGTGGTTAAGAACCCGCCTGCCAGTGCAAGGGACACGGATTTGATCTGGTCCAGGAAGATCCCACATGCCACAGAGCAGTTAAATCGGGCACCATAACTACTGAGCCCTTGCCCTAGAGCCTGTGCTCTACAACGAGAGAATCTACCACAATGAGAAGCCTGTGTATCCCAAGGAAGAATAGTCCCACTGTCTGCAATTAGAGAAAGCCCATATGCAGCGATGAAGACCCCAGCACAGCCAAAAATAAGTAAAACTTAATAATAATCAAAACATAAATTTATTCCAGATAAAAATAATTTTATGGAACCGACTGTCAATGACTTAGAACATATTTAGGGTATTCAGAGAGGGAAAGGACACAAAAAATAAAGTCAGCAAAGCAATTCTATAGGACAGATGTCAGAAATAATTTTTCATGATTATTATAAACAAAGAAATTACCTCTCATTAGATTGGTGAACCTGAATAACTTTTTTCCAATTTTTAAACATAAACCTTTATAAAAATACCAGCCTACCATCATTTTCCTGTGTTTTGTTTATTATATGTTTTCTCTTCAGACAGGTGGAATTTCAGAGTTCATACTTTAAAATTTTTCATAAATTTAGAATAAAAACAGTGTGGGGCTTGAGTTAGCCAGATAAGTAATGAAAAATTGGATCAGGTTTAGTGACTACTTCCATATTCCATTTACCTAGAAAAAGTCAACATAAATTTTAAATGCATGTATTTGTTTTGTTTTGGTTCTAGAGCAAGTCTTAGTCTGTCTAATAAAAATATTGGTAAAATGTCATGAAACATGCTTTCTGATACCTCATGTTAACATTTTTTTCTTCAGTGGATTTGGCATGATAACATGCAGTTTCTTCAAGACAAAAACATTTTTGAACATACATATTTTGGGTAAGTTTGGTAGATTTTAATAAGAGATCTTTTGTTACACATTTTTAAAAAATCTTACTTCGTGAGAATTTTAACCTATTATTTTCAAATTCTAGGTTTATGTGGCAGTTGTGTAGTTGTATTCCCAGTACATTACCAGATCCTAAAGCTGTGTCTTTAATGACAGCAAAGGTAATATATGTATAACCTTAGAAAATTTCTTCAAAATTGATGACTTTAAAATAATTAAATCTTTTTTGCTTAACTTTGTCTTTTCTTGCAGTTAAGCACTTCGTTTGTCCTAGAGACCTTTATTCATTCAAAAGAAAAGGTGCATATTTTATTTTTTAAACTTTTGTGCTATTTATGTCATTTATCAGATAGCTCTTAAAACCTCCAGTGACTTCTTTTTCTTTTTTAGCCCACAATGCTTCAGTGGATTGAACTGTTGACCAAGCAATTTAATAATAGTCAAGCAGCTTGTGAGGTGAGGTGAATAATTCAACAAAACAATGCATAGCTTAAGATTCAGTTTCTTGTTTTCTTTTATTCTTAAGATGCTACAGCAAAATTATTTTATCTATTATAAATCATAGAGAGCCCAGTGTCAGTTATTCCTAAAATTACTTGATAGCCAAGAGAAATTTATAATTGTGTATCAGCTTCATTACACTGAATAAATAATTGATTTTTAAGTTATTTAAAAGTTCTTGTGTTCTCCCTGTCATGTATCAGAAGGAAAAAGTATAGAAGATTTAAGACTGTACCAGATATTTCTTAACTACTTTTGCATGTTACTAGAAAATACTAAAAAATACATATCTCCCTTACCCCCTGAGGAAAATAGTAGATCCCTTACCCCCTGAGGAAAATAGGAAAATCTATCCCAGTAGATCAATTTATGTCCTATTTTATCTTTTCCAGAATTGCCTTATAAGAGTAACATATCCCTTAGGATAATATGAACACTGGTAATAATCACTTAGCCATATTGTCATCTTACTATTGTTTATCATTTTTATGGTCTTGCAAAGTGGTATGTATCTTACTAGGAATGCAAGTCTTATAAATGTCCAGAAATGGGAGACAGCAGCATAGTGTACAATGAGATTAGTTGAAGATTTTTTTCATATAGGTTTTTAGAGAGAGTTTGAGTTTTTTTCAGTTGGTTTGTTTGAATTAGGATTCAAACAAGATCCTTTCCACATTTTGCTTTTGTCTTATAAATCTTTTTTCACCTATTAATATAGTTGACCTGTGGACAACAGGGGTTTGAACTGTTTGTCCTCTCATACGTAGATTTTTTTCAGTAGATATGTATAGTACTGTACAATCTGTGGTTGGTTAAGTCTGAGAATGCAGAGGAATCTCAGATACAGAGGGTCAGCTATGGGACTTGAGTATTTGCAGATTTTTGTATATGCTGGGACTCCATACCAAAGAGCAGCTGTAGTTACCTTTGTCCCCCCCTCCGTACCACTTTGTCATTTGTTCTGCAGGATTTTCCACATGCTGGTTTTGACCGACAGCATCTTTTGTGTGTTCTTTGACATACTCCTCTATTCCCCTTCTTCTTCATGATTTTTAAGAAACTGGTAGATGGAGAAGCTATATTAGGTCATAAATTTGTTTTGTTTTTGTTGTTTTTAAATAAAGTTGTCACTTTAGTTTTTTCACTAAGGATTTTCTTCTGGAACTCAAGGAGTTAAAATTCTCTACAGTTGTCAGCAATTATATGTATGCATTAATGAGCAGTACAGTTCAGTAAAGGAGTTAAATATGTGATTAAGAGATATCTTGAAATTAATGGGAAATTGTCTAAGCTAAGTAAGTGTAAAATGTTTTTTGTTATCAAGAGACATAAATTGGTTTTAAACAGGAAAAGTGAATCATACTCAGATCCTATCTTATTTACTAGGAGCAAAAGATTCTACAGGGTGACATTTAAGAAGTCTAAGAGAAAAATAACATTCCACTTTGTTAAGCACTGCCAGTTGTTATCATGTGGGTTGTACACTAATATAAATGGCATCCATGGAATTCTGTATTGAGAAGACTTTGATTATGACTTTAGGCATTTTAGAGTTTAGACTTTCTATCGAAGAATCTGTTTTGGTGAGAACTTAAAATAATTCAAATTTCAGTTAAAATTAAAATCCTTGTGTAATGTTTATCCCCAATTATTGGTTGAATATTAAAAATCACATGATTTTCTTACAGTGGTTTTTGGACCGCATGGCTGATGATGATTGGTGGCCAATGCAGATACTAATTAAGTGCCCTAATCAAATTGTGAGACAGGTAAGAAAAATCTTCTTTGAAAAAGTAGTAGTTTTCAAGTTGATTACTCTGAATTTGCCCATGAATATACTTTAACCCATTTAATTCATTTAATTCAATGAAAGCATTGAAAAGATTGACCTCTTACCACAAAAGTCACTTTGCTTTTATTTTCACCAGCCTCTTGGCAAATCAGCTATCATTCCATTCAAGTGATTAAAATAATTCACATTTCCTGGTTATGGGAAGATAGCTATAACTGCCTGTTTTCTCAGTTATGCGTATTGTACTCTGGAGATCACAGGATCGATGTGTGATATGTGAATTGTACTGATACTTTTTCAGTTCCTTAGATGCTCTAACCATGGTAGGGTACGGTAATAGCCTTGAAGTTAAATGAATAGTATATAACTTATTTCTGTGACAGATTCTGAACTATCACATGAATCAATTTATTTTTCTTAAACCAATGGAAAAATTAACAAGAAAGAAAAAACACATATATCCACTTATGATACAAAACCAAAAATTTAATCTGAAAGATGCTACTTTAAGTTATTCTTGATATATAATTCTTATAAAACTTTTTGATGTGTAAAATTTAGTGGTTTTTAGTCCTGTTCCCAAACATGCAACTATTATCTGTCTGTAATTTTATAATACCCTGAAAAGAAATCCCATACATATGAGCAGTCACTTCCATTTTATCCTGTTCCTTCTCTTCAGCCCCTGGCCACCATTCATCTACTTTCTATCTCTATGGATTTGCCTATTTTCACCATTTCACTTGAAGAAAATCACACAGTATGTGTTTTTTTGTGACTGGCATGTTGTGGCTTATATCCGTAATTTATTTCTTCTTACTGCATAATAATATTCCATATATGAGATTTTGTTTCTCTGTTCAGCAGTTGATGAACATTTGTGATGTTTCCACTTCTTTGCTAGTTTGAATAACACTGCTGTGAACATTCGTGTATAGATATTTGTGTGGACATATGTTTTCAGTTTTTTTGGATATATACATAGAAGTGAATTGCTGGGTTGTATGGTCACTATGTTTGACATTTTTAGAAATTGTCAGATTTTTTATCATGATGTCTGCACCTGTTTACATTCCCAGCAGCAATCTATGAAGGTTCCAGTTTTGCTACATCTTCTTCAGCATTTGTTATCATCTTGATTTTAGCCATCCTAATGGGTGTGAAGTAGTATATCATGGTTTGGTTTGTATTTCCTTTGGAAATAATGATATTGAACATCTTTTCATATGCTTATTGGCTATTTGTATATCTTATTTAGCGAATTCTTAGACTTTTTTTTAGCTGCACTGGCTGTTTGTTGCGGCACACGGGGCTTCTCTAGTTGTGGCGTGCCGGCTCAGTATCCCGGCAGCATATGGAGTCTTAGTTCCCCAACAAGGGATCGAACCTGTGTCCCCTGCATTGGAAGGTTTATTCTTACTACTGGACCACCAAGGAAGTCTCACCTCAGACATTTGTAATTCATATTTTTTTTGATAAACTTAAATTGTTTTCTCTTGGTCATTGAGGTTCTGATAAGCAGATACCCTTCCCCACTCCACTTTTATGAAAGAAATGGATGCCAGGTTTCTTCTGTATCTCCACTAGTGAAGAAGGTTTCATGAAACTTTGTAGTTAGCAATCTCTACTACCAATACCTATAGTTTATTGTTGCTTTTTCCATTATAAAACTGAATATTGCTTTTCAAGCTAACTCTACCTTTTGTCCTCAGTCTGTAGTGGAGACTCCAGGAAAGCTTTAGAATGTCAAAAGATAATCTGTGAGAAAAATATAAATGAGCAACAGAATTTTTGATCATGTTCATTTTTCAGTATCTTTGTTACCTGACATGACTTGTCTCTTACGTTGTCATATCTTTTCACTTTTAGATGTTTCAGCGTTTGTGTATCCATGTAATTCAGAGACTTAGACCTGTGCACGCTCATCTCTATCTACAACCAGGGATGGAAGATGGGTAAGAAGTATACCTTTTGAACTGAACATTTTAAGCTTTTTGATTACC
The DNA here is from genome assembly GCF_029378745.1 of Bos indicus. Classification (NCBI taxonomy): domain Eukaryota; kingdom Metazoa; phylum Chordata; class Mammalia; order Artiodactyla; family Bovidae; genus Bos; species Bos indicus. Next base: position 59,675,685 of record NC_091770.1, on the reverse strand, counting down.
TGCTTACAAAGTATTTTTAAATATCCACACTGAAATATTTAGGTTCTCCTGTTTTAAAAAGTCTATAATAATATAAATCAAGGAGGAAAATTTTTGTTTTATTTTTGTTTAATTGCATTTTCGAAATCCTCTACAGGGAACTTTGACTTGTCTTTTTGTTTTGATTTCAGTGAGAGAGAACTAGAATCCAACTGTTTGTATTGCTATCATTGGTGGTATTCATAATTATAAAGATGATAAATTCAGATTTTAATATTTCTCCTCCCAGAATATCTATCCCCAGACTTCATAGTTTCTCTAAGATACATAAAATTATGTTTTCAGGTCTGATGATATGGATGCTTCAGTAGAAGATATAGGTGGTCGTTCGTGTGTCACTCGATTTGTGAGAACTCTGTTATTAATTATGGAACACGGTGTAAAGCCTCACAGTAAACATCTTACAGAATATTTTGCTTTCCTTTATGAATTTGCCAAAATGGGTGAAGAAGAGGTGAGACTGTATCTTGTTTATTTTTGGTATTATATACTTATTTTTGGTATTTAAAACATAATTGTGTTTATATTTTTAAATCAATATTTTTGTTTTTAGAGCCAGTTTTTGCTTTCATTGCAAGCCATATCTACAATGGTACATTTTTACATGGGAACCAAAGGGCCTGAAAATGTAAGTACAGTTCTGCCTCATATCAGGGATATTTAGAGACCATGGTTTCAAGTTGCACCATGGAAAGATAATAGATTTCCTTTTAAGTCCTGTCTAGCCCTGATATTAGGAGAAGGCAATGGCAGCCCACTCCAGTATTCTTGCCTGGAAAATGCTATGGATGGAGAAGCCTGGTAGGCTGCAGTCTGTGGGGTCACTAAGAGTCGGACACGACTGAGCGACTTCACTTTCACTTTTCACTTTCATGCATTGGAGAAGGAAATGGCAACCCACTCCAGTATTCATTCTTGCCTGGAAAATCCCTGGGAGAGAGGAGCCTAGTGGGCTGCCATTTATGGGGTCACACAGAGTCGGACACGACTGAAGCGACTTAGCAGGAGCAGCAGCCCTGATATTAAATGATTTTAGGAGTCTGTTTGGTTGATATTTTTAATGGATCTAGTGAGAGAAGAAACAATCAAGTAATACATTTCACTGGTATGGCCCAGGATCAAAACCAATAAATGTAGCAAAATGACCACCACCTGCTTTAGTTTCCTGTCAGCATATTGTGTTTTGGTGAACGTTTTTTCTGACCGTATTTTTAAAGCCCTTTGCTGTATTAAATTTGTATGTCTTCCAAAAATTCAGGTAGCTAGTCTGTTTATAATATTGAAAGTATTTTATCAATTGTATATTGTTTGTAATGACCATATTGGACTGAATGCTCTGTATGTTCTATCTTATTAAATTCTTGTTGCGACCCTAAGAGGTAAGTACTATTGTTATCTCCATTTTATAGATGGGCAACTTGAGGCATAAAGAAGTTAACTTATTTTAGATAACAGTGAGTTAGCATTTGATCCTTGATTAGACTCTTGAACAAAACTATTAGCCACTATGCGGTCATGGTTCTCCAGATATATACTGTTATTATCTAATTCCAGCCTAGGTGGTTACTTGTTCAGTATTGCATTTCAAACTTCTGATGAATATCTCTTTGACATACCTACTGTTTGGATTTTCTGAAAATTGCAAATATAGATTCCTTTATTTGTGTGACTGACATTTTTATTACTTTTTTTTTCCAATTCATATGAACTTTGATCCTGATTTATCTTTCAAAGAACTTACCTATAAGAAAAAGTTATTATTAAAGAATTTATCTCTTTAGGTAAGGTAAATACTCACAGTATTGGGAATTATTGTTCTTTACAGCTCTGCCTGTTAAATCTAAAATTGTCCTGAGTGTCATTTAGATTTTTAAAGTTAGAGTTAGGCCTTTGAATGTTATTTTTCATGATGCATGTTCCTGCCACTGTCTACCCTGCATTGTTGTATAAAATAATCAAGCTATTTGCTGTCAACCTAATGTTAAAAAACGAATATATTAAAAATGAATTGTGTTTATGTTCTAGCCTCAAGTTGAAGTGTTGTCAGAGGAAGAAGGAGAAGAGGAGGAGGAGGAGGAAGATATACTCTCTCTGGCAGAAGAGAAATACAGGCCAGCTGCCCTTGAAAAAATGATAGCTTTAGTTGCTCTTTTGGTTGAACAGTCTCGCTCAGAAAGGTGAAATGTTTCAACATTCAAAATGCTTAAAGCATGTTTGGTTTTATTCTTTTTACATAATTGTTTTATCATTCTTAATTCAGTGGCTTTGTTACTTAATTCTTTTTAAATAATAACATGATTCATCAACTCTTGTAGCATAAGTATTTCAGTCCTTTGTACCAAACTTTTACTTTGCCTCTGAGTCATGTTAGAAATATACATTGAAGAAATATACAGTAAAATATCTAGCAAAATTATATGTGCATTCATCTTTTAACCTAGCAACCCCACTTCTGGGATTCTGTTCCCAAAATACAGAAAGATGTATATTTATTGAAGCAATGTTTATAAACAGCAAAAGACTGAAAATGTCCACAAAGATGGGACTAGTTGAAGAAACAGCATTCCCTCTATAAGAGTACTCCATTGCAGAAAAAAGAAGAATATGGAATCTGTATATTACCATGAAGAGATCTTCAGGATAGATATTACTAAGGTGAAAAAAATGAAGGTGGACAAAAGTATCTATAGAATACTATTTTCTTTTTTTTTTTTTTTTGGGGCCGCATGGTTTGGCTTGCAGGATCCCCGAGTCCTAACCATTGGACTGCCAAAAAATCCCCTACAGTATGATACTTTTTAAGACAGGGGAGGCTGAGAGAGACAAAATGAGTGACAGTGTGTGTGTGTGTGTGCGCACGCGCATGCGTGCACGTTCGTTTCTGTGTGCGCGTGTGCATTTGTTTGTGCGTGTGTGCATGCACAACCAAGCCTCATTATACATGGATCTCCAATTTGCAAATTTGCCTACTTAACTAAAATTTATTTGTAATCCTCAAATCAATACTTGTGAAGCTTTTATATTCATTTGTGGATTACAGAATGTACCAAAAATTTGGAGTTGATGTGACAACACACTTCCCCAGCTGAGGTCAGATGTCGTGACACTATGCCTTCTTGTTTCAGTTCTCATATTGTAAACAAACTTTTTTGCAGTATGTGCCACATTTTTCACATTTATGCTCTTTATTTGGTCATTTGGCTGTTTAAAAATGGTCCCAAACATAGTGCCAAGTGCTATCTAGTTTGTTCCAAAGTTCAAGAATGTGCTAATGGTCAACATTAAATCAGGTGTCTTGAAACAGAAGCACACATATGACACAAGGTAACATATTGATTTATCAATGAAAATGTTATGACCCTGAGGTTCACAGGAACAAACTGTGTGTTTTCCCTATAAGCAGTGATTTGGTGTTCACTAATTCAGTGTTTGCATCTCCGTATAGAACATAAGTACTGCAAATGACAAGAATTGAGGGTTTTTTTTTTTTTTTTTTTAATTGAAGACTAAGTTTTTAAAAATACACTTTAAAAACAAGTTTCCAGTGGTTGTGGGGAGGAGAAAACAGACTGGAGGGGACAGGAATGGAAGTTTGACTTCTTTGAATGTAGTACATTGTTTTGTTTTTTAGATTTATTTTTGGAATCATGTGAATGTTTTATATGATTACAAACTTAATAAAATGCAGTCCCTAAAAATCAAAAGCAGACTGAAATAAATGAAACTAACTGTATATTGAGTTGGTGACATAAACATTGGAGAAGAATTAATTAAAGTGACTTTAGAACACATTGATTTAACTGTAATTTTTAGTGGTATGTACCTGAAAGACAAAGAAAAATTGTAAAATTATCTTAAAAGTGTTTTGCTAATTATATTGTTAGTATTAATATAACTAGAATTATTGTTCTGAAACTATGTTATCGAATAAAGTAAATAGATAATTGTTAACATCATTAGAAACCAAGATTTTCAGAAAAAGAAAAGAGGAGAAATATCAATATAAAATTGTAGAATGTTTATTTGACTTCTTCAACACTAAATTTGAATTTGGCAGTATCAGTAAAGTTCATGGTATATTTTGTCTTAAGCAAACAAAAAATGTATTATGTATCTCCCATTTTCTGAAAATGTCTAGAAACTCTGTCCAACCCCAAATCAATGAGTGCCACTGGCATCTAGATATTATTTACCACTGAAAAAAATGAAGGTCCCTTAGGAAAATGGCCAGTTCCAGGTTTTGGGCAAGAAATGAATGGGAAGCCTTGAACATTTTGTCATTTTGAAAAGCAGGGAGGCTATCAAAGACTGCTGGGGTCATGTTAAAACGTCTCAAGAGTCAACTTGAGGTATCTTTGGTCACAGACTGGACAACTTGAACATCAATAATAACAAGAAGTAACTGCAAAGTGGACTAAAACATGTCATGGATGTTTACATCCATGAGTTCATAATGATACCTAAAAACAAAATTTTAAAAATCATTGGCAACCTTCGGAGTATATTAAGAAACCAAATGATAATTTTGAAAGCATATTAATAAAGGAACAGTATCAAGTGTTTATCTTACCTGCAAGAATTATACTTCATGGCAACCAGATTGTAAATGAGACATGCTCGTCGTCATAGAGGTATTTGAGCTAATAAATGAGCAAGTAGTGCCGGAATTGGGATACTAGTATTTTGTATCCCAAATGAAATAATGGATCTAGAAATCGATCATTGTGGGCTGAAAACATTAGAAAAAGAGGGACAACTTTTCATTGTGCCTTGTGATGAAAGTTCATACCACCGCTTACAAGGTATTCTTAATTAAAAAGTCAAAACTAGATGTGATCAAGTTTCTGGGTTTAACTACCAGTTTACAGGAAATATGGGGACAGAGGAATATGTTAAAACAACACAGTGAGGATATAATCAGCAAGATGGAAATGTGGGAAATTCTACACGACAAACCACCTACTCTTCAGCAGATTAAATTGCAAGATAAAAACAAAATCGGAGGGGAAACCAGTTGTCTAAAAGAGATTTAAAAGACATTTCAACCAATGGCAACAGAGGACTTTATTTGGATCCTGATTCAAACAGATTATAACTTTTTTTTTTTTTAAGAAACTTGAGGAAATTGTACATTGACTGGATCTTGTATGATAATAAGGAATTTTAATTTAGGTGTGAATAATGGTAGTGTTACATTTCTGAAGTTTATGTTTGAGATATATATTGATTTATGGGCTCAGTGATACAATATCTGAGTTGTTTCAGAATAGTTCAAATTGATTAAGTACTAGGTACAAATGAAACAACACTGACCATGAGTTGGTAATTTGACTGTTGGGATGCTTACACTATTTTTGCATGTGTTTGAAATTTTATTTACTAAGTTGAAGAAATATGCAGTAATTTTAAACTTGAAAGTGAAATTCTTTATTTCTTCAAAGTTTGCTTTGTTTTAAAGGTCCTCGTGTCAGAAAAGCTCTCTAAATTAAATCCATCTTAGTGCATGAACATATTGAGTTAATTAAACGGAAATAAAGTAGATTTGGACTTCTATATATAAATCTTGGAATTTTAAAAAATTGTCCAAAAGGTGTCTAATGAACAAGTCTAGCAGAAAGTTCAAAAATCATTTTATGATGGTGTCTTGGTATACTTGTAACTGAATCAACAATGTTGTTATGTATCATGACTCAAATGGCTCTAAATTAGTATAGAGGAAAGAAGAACTTATTTCCACTAATGTTTTCTTTCAGGCATTTGACACTGTCACAGACTGACATGGCGGCATTAACAGGAGGAAAGGTATACCTTCTTAATATTTAGACCACTTGATAATCCCAAAAATAACAAAACAATTCTTAAATGAACAACTTTTGCTTTTGACAGGGATTTCCCTTCTTGTTTCAACATATTCGTGATGGCATCAATATAAGACAAACTTGTAATCTGATTTTCAGCCTTTGTCGATACAATAATCGACTTGCAGAACATGTAAGTACTGAGAAACAGTCAAAAGTTTTTTGGTAATTTTTGGAAGAATATTCTGAAATTCTCCTCCCCCCACTTTTTTTTTGTTTTAGATTGTATCTATGCTTTTCACATCAATAGCAAAATTGACTCCTGAGGTATGTAGACATTTGTTAATTCATGTTTTTCAAATTACTGTGAGCACTGACCATGCTTTCAGATGAACCTTTCTAACTGTTCTTGAGGAAAAGTTTGTCAAGGCTTCCCCCATAATATAGTAACCTATTTTAAAACTTGAATAAATTGAATTACCTCTTCATGTCTTATCACAAATGTCATTTTCCCAGTTAAATTAACATATAATTTGAACATATCAGTGTGTCACCTAGGTACTAAGCTTTAAAGTTGTTTGGTTTGAAGCATATGTCATATTGTACCTTGGAAGAAAGTGAACTAACTAAAATTCTGCTTAGGTGGATAAATATGTATCTTTTTAAAAATGAAAATGTTATAGCTATTTTGAGAATACATTTCAAATATTAATATGAATTCTACCTCAGCGAGCAAAAGTTGCTACAGGAAACTTTTAATCTAAACTTTTCTATAAACATGGCTGTCTCATTAACTAGAGTTTTTTTTCCCCCTAAATTGACATCCAGAAAACTATATTTTCTGTTACATGTGGCTGCTGCACAATTGACACTGTATCCTGAGCTCATCCTGCTGATTTATGATAGTTCAGGTTCATATGTATGAGTACTAATCTCTCTAACGTAATACAGCAGATTTAAATGTGATCTGTAGAAGAGTTATATTTGTTTTCTAGCAAAAGTAAGTGATTCACCAGATCTAAATACGCAATCATGTATGTGTCTTATAGGCAGCCAATCCTTTCTTTAAATTGTTGACTATGCTAATGGAGTTTGCTGGTGGACCTCCAGGAATGCCTCCCTTTGCATCTTACATTCTGCAGAGGATATGGGAGGTAAGTCTTGTAGATGTTCTAGTATTTATTTTTCTAATACAATCGCTGCCATTTTAAGTACTAGTTTCTTCTTGCTTGGGTAACTCAAAATGGTTTTAGTAAGTCACAGGTCAAGAGAAGAAAAGATGGCTTTTAGTCAGAAGATCTAAAGGAAGAAGAGTTTCTGGCTAGTTAGTGTCTCAGATGTTTAAAGACTTTCTTGTAGAATCATAAACAACCTTTAGTCCATATGAGGTTCTCATTCCCATTCCCCTGCTCTCAAAGATTCCATGAAGTGGTAGAAGCCCTAGAAATAAAAACTAGCTGCTTTCAGTAGTTGATAGAAAATACAGAGAAAGCACCAAACACTACCTTTCTTCTAGAATTACTGCCGAGGTTACAGAATTTCTTACTGAGTGTTGGAAATGCCCTCTCGCTGGTCTAGGGGCTTGGTGGACTTTTTCTCTTGATAGGCCAGATAGTAAATATTTTAGGTTTTGTGGGCCATATGGTCTCTGTCAACCACTCAACTGGTGTTTTACCATAAAATCAGCCATAGACAAAATATAAATGAGTGGGCATGGCTATGTTCCAATACAAACTCAAAAACAAGCAAACCACAGAATTTGTCCTGCAATCCATAATTTTCCAACCTCTAGATTTCCATGAAGAAAATCTTTCCAGCAGTATACTGAGCTAGTTTTCATTCTCAATTATAGTAGCAGATTGGTCAAACAATAAGAAAAGTAAAGATGGAAACTTCAAGGAATTAAAGCACTTTAATGTATACTTTAAAAATTTTTAATTTTGCTTATTTGTTTTTATCTATGCTGGGTTCTTGTTGCTGCACAGGCTTTTCTCTAGTTGTGGCAAGCAGGGGCTACTCTCTAGTTGTGATGTGAGGGCTTCTCACTGCGGTGGCTTCTCTTGTTGCTGAGCATAGACTCTAGAGCATCTGGACTTCGGTAGTTGCAGCACGTGAGCTCAGCAGTTGCAGCTCCCAGGCTCTAGAGCACAAAGTGTCAGTAGTTGTGCTGCAAAGGCTTAATTGCTCTGTGGCATGTGTGATCTTCCTGGACCAGGGATTGAACCTGTGTCATCTGCACTATCAGGCGGATTCCCGTCCACTGTACCACCAAGAAAGCCCTGAAAACAGTTTTAAATAAGTTTGTAAACTTAAGACCTAAAAGTCATTGGGTTTCTCTTATTGGTCCTTTGCTAGAATCCTTGGTTAATATAATTTGATTTTGTAAACTATTGAGAAAAACTTTTTGAACATATTCCTGTTAATAAAAATAAATTGCTTTAAAAATGGGAGAAAAAAACATGGGTGTGAAACTTCTTTCAGGTTCTAGTTTTCAGGAAACTGTTTTAGCTTTCAAGTGTCTAATGTATATACCAAAAGTCAGTTTGAAAGAGTAACTGCTCACGCACTTAGACTTACATTCTGTTCTTGTCATTTTACTTGTAGGTGATTGAATACAATCCTTCTCAGTGTCTGGATTGGTTGGCAGTGCAGACACCCCGAAACAAACTGGCACACAGCTGGGTTCTACAGAATATGGAAAACTGGGTTGAGCGGTTTCTTTTGGCTCACAATTATCCTAGAGTCAGGACTTGTAAGTCAAATATTCAGAATTTAACAAACCGTTTGTTGTTCCAAGTTTTGTTTTTAAGGTGATTATAGTATGCTCATTGTATATAATGCAAAAAGACTCTTAGAGATACTCTTGTTTATTTTTGAAATACTGTTTTAAAGGCCAAAGTTTTATTAGTATTTGAAAACCTATGACAGTATTTTACAAATATCTGTAATTTTTTTTTTTTTTTTTAAGTATAGGAAACTGTCTTTCTTGGGTGACATCACCACCACCATCATTTTTGTTTCCTTTTTTGGTAGAGTCACAAAAGCATGATCAGCATTAGTGAAGAGATCTTGTCTTAAAAATAACTTGAGAAGGCTAAGGGTAAAAGTAGCAATAAAAACAGTACAGGCTGAGAGAAAATATTCTCTAAAGTTATGGGAGTTAAATGATGACTATCTTTATTGTATCCAGGCCAGAAGGGAATAAGCAAAGATCTTGGAAGACAGATGGACAAATAGCAAAAATAGATATTTCACAGAATAGGAAACTGCTCATAAATACACACAGTGTTTTCTTTTGATAGTATTAAATAAAAATCAAAGTGGTTCATTCTTAAAAATTCTTTAATCATTCAATTTAGTCATTAAAATTGTATTTCCTAGTTTTCTATTGAGAGCGCAAACAATGAGTGACACTCTGAAAGCAGCAAGCACATCGAATACCCAGATCCATGTTTTTGAATAACATTTCTAGTAAAATGAATCACAGTTCCTGGGAGAAATGGCTGATTATAGGACTGGGGCAGGGAATAAACAAGATGAGCCTGGAGCATCTTGTAGAACCAGAAAGTAATGAAATGCTCCAGAAACAATGATAAGGATATGTTGAAGGGACATAGAACCAACCTGATGATCTCCCAGTCTCCAAACCTGGAACACATTGGGTCGAAAAACAGTTAACATAGCACTGAATCATAATCCAAAGTATAAATGTCCATGAGTCCATGCTAATACAAATGAATGATTGAATAAACAAATAAATGAGGAGGCGCATCCCCCATACACAAGAATTCCAAATCATTTTTGTATATCTTTCCCCTCCAAAGGTGGAGTGTAATTTCATACCCTTTGAGTATCAGCTTTAATGTCTTGCTTTCAAAGAACAGAGTATTACGGATAGAGAAAATAACTTTTAAAGTGAAAAAACTTGACAAACATTAACTCTGGCAGGTAATTAATGTTAAAAGTGTCACTAATAAGTCATACTGATAGCATGTGCCCTTGGTATAATGTGATACAAGGGGGCACTTCATTATGTGGTCTTCCTCCCCAAATCCTATAACCTTAGTCTACTCTACATCACATAAACTCATTTGAGGGACATTCTACAAAAATACTGGACCACTACTCAAAACTACTATGGTCTTCAAAAGAAAGTCCGACAAAGTGTCACAGTCAAGAGGAGGTTAAAGAGACATGACATCTGAATCTGGTGTATCCTAAATGAGATCCTAGAAGCAGAAGAACATTACGACAAAACTATTAAAATCTAAAGTGTGGAACTGAGTTAAAAGTAATGTGTCAGTGTTGGTACACTACAAGTGTACTGTAGTAATAATGTCACAGTAGAAGTGGGAGAACATGTGTCAGTCATGGGTACACATGGATTGGCAGTGGTGCTCTGCTCGTAGGCTTTTCTTCTTATCAGTTTAGGCAACACCACAGTAATGGGATATTTGTAAGAGCGGACACATATGCTGGTTGGTGTTTATGTCCTGACTCCGGACCATAAGACAATTAAAAACCTATGTTGAACCACCTTTCCTCCTTCCGCCCCCACCCCCCCCCAAAAAAAAAGGGAAGGAAAGCTTTTTAGCTAGCTGGTACACCTAACATACATAATGGTGCTGAAGAAAGCATCTCATACATTGCAGTGACTTTGTAAGTTAATATTATCCTTATAAAATGCAGTTTAGCAGTATGTACCAAGATCCTTAAAATTTTTTTTTTTCCCTTTTTCAACTCCGTAATACCATTTCAGGGATTCTAGTATAAGTAAGTCATCCAATATATGAATGTCCAATAGCATTAGTTATAATTGTGAAAAATTAAAACTAGATGTTTAGATAGGAAATAGTTATGCATCATTTAAAAATTAAAATAATGAAGACTGTAGAAATATGAAAGCATGCTTTTGAATGTTTGAACATAGGAGCCAAATATTTAAATAGAGTAATATAACTCAGTAAGAATTAGGGTAACGTGTAGAAGAAAAGCTACAGAGAAATACTTTTAAATCCTACAAAATTGTAAAGAATAACTGTTTAAAATGTTTAGAGAAAAGAAAAATGGTGACATGATAGATGGCCTAGAATAGTTGAGTTACCTTGTAGAAATGGAAGTTTTATTCTAAGTTCTCTAGAACTGGGAATTCTTAAATTATATTCTAGCAAGGCAGTTTTTAGAAAGATGGTCTTTTCTTTCACATTGACCTTCATGTTTGTTCTCAAAGATAGATATAATTTAAAAGTTGTGTTCTTCTCCCTAGCAGAACTTACCTTTTTATTTAAAAGCACGGAACTTTTATAGAACTAAGTAGATGGTTAAGTATCTGATAAAGCAAAACAAAATGTTAATTATAGACTTTATGTGGTGGGTCCATGGGCCATTATTTGGTAGAGTGTTTTCAACCTTTCAGGGTATTTGGGATTTTTTTCACAATAAAATATGGGGTTAAAAGTATTTAACTTAAACTGAATAATTTCTTTAATCAAAAATTTTTTTCTCAATTGCAGTTTTATACAAAATTATTCAAGATGACACCTACATGCCAAGTTTTTATATTTGAAACACGTACCAAATTGAGCCTAACTGAAACAGACTAACCAGAGCAGTGTATAGTTAGTTGATAAATATATAGAAAATGGAGTGTTGCGCAAAAGTAAAGTCTAATTTGAAGTAAATCTGTAAAAGAGTTTACAGTTAATTTAGAAACCCTAACATCATTTGCTTTGGCAGTACAAATGAAGTTATCAAATTATAGGTAGAATAGTGGGAGACAGAATTAGTAGGTGTATTGCAAAGGGCTGTGCTAAGCCATTAGATGCCTTGAGAAGGCTCTGTATTGAATGTTGGTAACAAGATTAACTCATGAGTCTGACAATCAGTGTTTGAATTCCATTTCTGCCATAACTGTGTAAAATGGGGTTGTCTTAATATTTTAAGTCTGAGTAAAAGTGGAGATAATAAAAGTAATACCAAGTACATAAAGCTGTGTTGTTAAATTTAAGAATTTGATAAATTTTAGCAGTTCTTGTTTTTGTTACCATTATCATTGTCATCATCATCATCATTTCTCAAGGTCAAAATCTGGGTCCCCCTCTTTTTATCTGTGTGATCTTGATCTTTGCTTCTCCAAGATTCAAATTTTCCAATGTATCATCACTTACGTCGAGAATGACTGTGCAGATTAAATGAGATAATATTTGTAAAGTACCTAGCTCATACTAACTCCTTTTACAGATGGACTCAACTAATGAGTCATCCTCTCAGAATTATACCATAGGCTTAACAACATTTTTCAGATATATGTTGAAGGTAGGGATTCTTTCTTTGCACGCAGGGTTAGCCTAGAAGACTTCTAAAGATTTTCCAAAGTTGGTGTTCTCTAATTGGCATATGTATATATAATTTATACTACAAAATTCTTTTAGATAAATCTCATTCTATTTTTATAATGTAAGTTTACCATTATCTACAAAATAATAATATTTTGTAATAATTGATAAGGAGGAAGAAAACTAAGGCCTTAAATTAAATATTTGACCCTGTCAGACAGCGTAGGTCTTCTGGCCCCAAATGCTGTGTTCTTCCTGTTAAACCATGTTACTCCCTGAGAAGAAATAAAATGATAAAAACAAATGGGAAAATTCTGTATCTTGGGAAAGCTGAACAGAAGAGGTTTAAAACTTTCTAGTAGTTACTGCAATTGTTGTCACCACTTAAAAATAATAGTGACAGAATGGAAGGCGTCTGTTTTTGTCATTCCTTGGGATCTTTCTCTGGTACGAGTGGTAGAGCAGAAAGATATTAAAAGAGATGTTCATGTCTCTTTAATTTTTATTCATTTTGATTTTTACAGGGAAGAGTGGCTTTGTGTTTAATGACTGCTCTTCAGTCTATTTCATATCTTATAAACATCTGACAGTTTTGTTTTACATTTTATAGCTGCAGCTTATCTTCTGGTGTCCCTTATACCAAGCAATTCATTCCGCCAGATGTTCCGGTCAACAAGGTCTTTGCACATCCCAACCCGTGACCTTCCACTCAGTCCAGACACAACAGTAGTCCTACATCAGGTCTACAACGTGCTCCTTGGTTTGCTCTCAAGAGCCAAACTTTATGTTGATGCTGCTGTTCATGGCACTACAAAGCTAGTGCCCTATTTTAGCTTTATGACTTACTGTTTAATTTCCAAAACCGAGAAGCTGATGTTTTCCACATATTTCATGGATTTGTGGAACCTTTTCCAGCCTAAACTTTCTGAGCCAGCAATAGCTACAAATCACAATAAACAGGCTTTGCTTTCGTTTTGGTACAATGTGTGTGCTGACTGTCCAGAGAATATCCGCCTTATTGTTCAGAACCCAGTGGTAACCAAGAACATTGCCTTCAATTACATCCTTGCTGACCATGATGATCAGGATGTGGTGCTTTTTAACCGTGGGATGCTGCCTGCCTACTATGGCATTCTGAGGCTCTGCTGTGAGCAGTCTCCTGCATTTACACGACAACTGGCTTCTCACCAGAACATTCAGTGGGCCTTTAAGAATCTTACACCACATGCCAGCCAATACCCTGGAGTGAGTAAAATGATAACTCTTGTATCTGTATTCTCAAATTAATTGGAAATGCCTGTTTTTCCCCTTGTGGGGTGTAGTGACAAAATATGGGAGTATAGTCTAATTAACTGTTCTTATAGGTGTATTTGTTTTCTTGACTATATTTGTAAAATGTTATAAAATTGATAAGTGGGGGAAAAACTGATAAGTGTGTAGATAATTTTTTTAGTTTGATTACTGAAATTTTATCTCTAATGGAACTTATCTATGTTAATTTGTGGTTTTGTTAATGAGTTTTTCATATATACCTAATCAGAAAATTCAGCTTTGTGGTATAGTTTTAAGGAAGTGAGTATTCACTATTTAGATATTTATTATCAAGATGTACATGCTTTGCTAAACTGTGAGCTAGACAATATTTTCTTAGCTGAGAATGTTCCCTAGGGTTTTTTGTTTTTTGGTTTCTTTGTTCATGTTTGCTTGCTGGGTTGCTCAGTTGTGTCTGGCTCTTTGCAACCTCATGGATAATTGTCCAGGCAAGAATACTAGAGTGGATTGCCATTCCCTTCTCCAGGGGATCTTCCCGATCCAGGGATCAAACCCAGGTCTGCATTGCAGGCAGATTCGTTATCATCTGAGCCACCAGGGAATCCTTTTCACTTGTTCACACTACATTCAAGTGAATGAAATGGTTAAGAGGTGGGCCTGTCAGAATACAAATATATACCATCTAAGTCTGATTCGTTTTTCTTTGCAGACTATAGGTTTTATATTAAAGTTTCCTCTCTTCATGTTAGGCTGTCATTCTTGGATATTTCTTTCCATCATTGCTTCTTACTCTTTGTTGTAAACTCAAATTTACACCAAGAGGGTATAAATCTGGGAAGGAGGTTGGAAGCAGAGTGCAGAACCCTTTTTCAAGCGGTTGTCAACCCAAAGACCATAAACTGCTAATAGGAGAAATACTTTGCTAAATGGGAGGTGATGGGAGTGTAGAAGGAAGGAACTTTTTCAAGACATTCAAGATTTACTTAAAAGCTCAATCACATGACTGTAGTAAATGGTATTTTAAATATTAGTATCCTTGAATTGGGTGCTGTACTTTTTTCCTGTTGAAGGAATAAAGGAACTTAACTGTCCTTTAGACATAATATAGTGAATTGTTTTTCTTACCCAGAAAGAATAATCTAATTTTTTGTCAAGAAAGTTAGAATGCCTATAATAAAGTGAGTATAATAAGTACCAAAAGTGGTTCATCATCAGGTGGCTTGAACTGGATCATCTGTCAGTCTGGAAAGATCACTCTAAATATTGCCACAAAGAGTTTCTAAAAAACGGTATTCAGGTGTAATTGAGGTGTATGAAATCTTTGTGACAAGGTAATAATTTCTCATTTAAAAGAGACAAAAGATTGGCATTGCGTCTCTGGAACATATATTTGACATTACAAAACTAGTAATTTAAATAGTTTTAGGACTATAGTTGAACTGTATTTACTTATAGGTTTTAATCTTGAAATTCTATTTTAAGGTAATTTTCTTCTAGTAAGTAATATATTAAAATTTTAAAATAGAATCCATTGCTGATTTTTTAATTGTTTATGAATGCCACTGCAATTTAAGTTAATTTGTATAATTTTAAGAGCTAGCTAAATGAGCACAACACTTACAAATGAGAAACAGATACTATAAAATGGTATAGGGCTAAAAGGTCATCACTATGCTTTTTACCCTTTTCAGGCAGTAGAAGAATTATTTAACCTGATGCAACTGTTCATAGCTCAGAGGCCAGATATGAGAGAAGAAGAATTAGAAGATATTAAACAGTTTAAGAAAACAACCATAAGTTGTTACTTACGTTGCTTAGATGGCCGGTCCTGCTGGACTACTTTAATAAGGTAAAAAAAATTTTTTTGATGGTTTTGTTTTGTTTTTCCAAGTAAGGGAACATCATTTTGACACTTAAAGAGGAATAATTTAAATTGTTTATATAAGAGAAAGTTTACCAGTTCTTTAAGGTTATTGGGAAAGCATTTAAACCTTTTGACACTTAGGCAGACTTTGTATTTTGAGAGCTAGCTAGCTGCTTTTGAATAGTTTTTATTTTGATTTGGATTGTCTCTGTGTGTTTTATCAGAATCATTAGGGTTGGAAGGAACCTTAATGTATGATCTTCCACCTAAAGCTTGAATCCTTCTCTCTTGGCAGTTCATCCTAACTTACGCTTGGACAGTTCAATTCTAGAGGCCTCTAGATAGCTTACTCCATCTCTGAATAAGTTTCACTGTTAAGATACTTTTCTTTTATTTAGCCCAGATCTATCTTTTTTAACTATAGGAATTAGCCAAAATAACAAAATATCATCTTTACAGTTAATTGTTCAGAGCTCAGAAATTACTGAATAGCTATAAAGGAACTGCTACAAATTACACTTAATTCCCTTTAACTGTAGAAATAAAGTCTAGATTAACTTCTTTTCTGTGTATTGCATCTGAGACTTGGGACTGATGTCTTTTATTAGACACACATTTTTTTGGCAGTACTCTCTTGAACACTGTGGAATCTTAAGGTAATCAACCCACAATAGATAAGGTTATCTTCTTCAGAAAACCTTAAAATTTGAATCTTTGTTAGTACGTAAGATCAAATTAACTGCACTTGCCAAGACTCTTTGAAGAAACTTTCAAAATTTTAGCATTAATTTGGAAACATTGTTTTCCAAAGATTTGCTACTTAAAAGCTTATTTTCAAAAGAAAATTTGGAGTTTTCCTGATAACTGTTTTTAAAAAGGAAAGAAAAACATCTCACTAAAATAGAATTTCCGACTGTACTGTATAATAGCAGTTTCCAGTACTGATAGTGAAAGTCTGTTAATAAGAGTAATGAACCTACTTATGGATGATTATTATGTAGATTATTTTCAGCGCCAACAGAAGTTTTGGGGTCCCCCGCCCAGGTTGCATTGAAGATTTCTTTTTAAATATTATCTTTTTATTAAATTACTAAGACCTAGATGTAGCTGTCTTTTTTCTAGGTAAGAAAGTAGAGAACCAAAATGACAGTTTACTTATTCTCCGACCTCCCAACCCCCACCCCACCCGCCAACCACGTAAGTGTTCTGTTCTGATTCAGAGTTCTCAAACTGGACTTTATGTATTTTTCTAGTGCCTTCAGAATACTATTAGAATCTGATGAAGACAGACTTCTTGTTGTATTTAATCGAGGGTTAATCCTGATGACTGAGGTAAATGCTTTATTGTGTTTTACTATAGATTTATTCCAATTTAATGTTCTCACCAAAACTTTTTTTGTGTATATTTAGAGTTTATTATAGGTGTCTGGATTTTAAATATGCAAATCAGTAAATGCTACTTTATACTCTAAGAATAACTACATCATGGTACTAAGCATGCTGTTTTCTTTTTCCATAACAATTACATACATTCATTTCATTTGTAGGACTAGAAATGAATGAAATTTGTAGGATTTAATTGACACAGTTTCTCAAGAGTGCGCTTATGTGCGTTCCTCATTAGAGGAACCTAGTGAGGCTGCTATAGGTGGTTAAAAATCAACTGTTCATTCTTCCCATAATTACTGAACATCCACAACTCTTACGATGATTTTAAGTCTACGGAGGTGCATCGTACCCTTTAGTCTAACAATGGAGATAAGGTTAAAGAGTACATACCAAGGGCACTATGAAAATTAAAAGGTAGGATAGTTTTTTCAGTTGATGGTATTATAGAATAAGGATACAGTATATGAAACTCTGCTTTGAAGAATGTGAACCTGCAGAGACAAAATAGAAAAGGATTAACGTAAATGATTTAATCAACACAAAGGTAAGAAAGTATTGGTTGTATTCAACAAAAGCAAAGTCTGTCTGGCTAAAACAAAAGTTTGTGAAGAAGAGTAATGAGAACTTAATTCTTCAACAGCTGTTTGAATGTCTACTCTGTCAGGCATTGTGCTAGGCACGGGGGATATAGCAGTGAACAAGATAGTCATGATTTCTGTCCTCACAACTAACACATTAAATGTCACATGAGTACATTGTTCAGATTATGTACTGTCACAGATTCTAGGTTATGAATTTTCACCTGTGAATTGTGAGTAGTTTATAGGCCATGGTGAACTGATTTGACAAGATTAGGAAGATGATGCATTGGTGTACAATGAAATAGAAACCAAGGGTTTCATTAGCTAGTACAGTTAAAGGAATCAAAAGATTTAACAAGCCAATATGATTAAAGGAATTTTACCTTTGGAGTTCTTTTACCTCTTTTAGACCTACCATTTTACTGCTACTATTTTAGACCTACTATGACTGACAGCAGTTTCACCGTTGTCTTTGATAGAAACTCTGGAAAGTTAGTTAAAACAGTAGCCTGTTCTCCCCAGTCTTCCTGTTGTTACTGCTGCTTTGTAATCTTTGAAACTTGCAGTCTTAGAAATGTGTACTTAGAGCAAACAGTAAACCACCACCCCCTCCCCCGTAAATGTCTAATTAAATAAATTATTTGTTCAAAGTAAAATGTAAACACAAAATATCAGACTCTGAGAGTGAGGTCTGTTCTGTGCTTTAAAAGAGCTGAATGGGGGTCTTTGACTTGCAGGTAGAAAGCAGATACATTTGCTTTGTGCACATAGGCACACTCATAGTCTGAGTCTGAAAACATGTCATAGAGGATGAGTGGTATAATTTTGTGGCTCCATAAAGTAAAAGTGGAATGAAGTTTTTATTTTTTTTAATCACTTGTAGTCTTTCAACACACTGCACATGATGTATCATGAAGCCACAGCTTGCCATGTGACTGGAGACTTAGTAGAACTTCTGTCAATATTCCTTTCAGTTTTGAAGTCTACACGCCCATATCTTCAGAGAAAAGGTTTGCTTAATCCTACTTATTTTTATTAGTTTAACAATTAAAGAGTGAAATAAGACTTTTTAAACCACATGCTTCAGAGAATTTGTCTTTACAAGGCTAATGTTAGCTAACCATTAGGAAAATGTTTGTGACCTCCTGATGTAAAGCTGGAATGTTCTTGTTTATTTTCTTTATTCGTGCCTTAAAAATAGGCAAGCATGCTAGTGGCTGATTCATGTTGATGTATGGCAGGAACCAGCCCAATATTGTAAAGCAATTATCCTCCAATAAAATATTAAAAAAAAAAAAAGATTTAGGAGACTGGAAAATATTTCCAGGCACAGTAACAACATGAGTATTTGTGAAGGTTCTCCAGCTGGAAACTTCCATGGCTTAGATTAGATCATTTATTTTCAAGAGAAATAACTATAAAACAGTTACCTCTTGTGTCCCTGTAAAAATCATATAAACTTTGAAATGTATGTGAATTTCTAGAAAATGGGACATACAATCACGAAAATATGTGTTTTAAGAAATCTAGCAAGTTTAACAATAGTAGCTATCTTATAAAAATAATCACTTAGCTTTCACTAAAGATGTTTATGTAATAAATTTGAATGTTTTAGTCTTAGCATTCTGTAGTTTACAACAGAAAATAATTGTGAAGAAGTTTGACTTCAGATGGCATATTTACGTATGCTTTTGTGTTTCCAGACGTGAAGCAAGCGTTAATCCAGTGGCAGGAGCGAATTGAATTTGCCCATAAACTGTTAACTCTTCTTAATTCCTATAGCCCTCCAGAACTTAGAAATGCCTGTATAGGTAAGTTACCTGGAAAATAAACCTGTGTAAAAGCCTAATGGAAGAACATTTTTATGGGATCCTGTGTGTGTGTATGTGTGTATATATAAGATGTAATGTTAGTTCTGTAGAGTTTGGAAGACATTTGTACTTTTTATGAGTGACTTACACTGGCCAGCAGACTCTTAAGAAAATAGAATTCTGTTTCTTAACATATCAGTAATTAACTATGTCATCATACGCCAGGTCACTTCATATATCTGGGCATGCTGACCTAAGGTTAGATCTCTTCCAGCTCTGAAATCTTCCAATCTATATAAACAGTGTAGAATCATGCAGATGTTTACAGATTAGAACTGACGTTGTAAAGAGTTGGGGTGATTATTTCAGTGAGTCTTTTTGTCTAGAGATACTTCCTAGTAGCTGTTCTTGGACTCCTGAGTATTTTAGCTTTTTATTAATTGCATATTTATAATAAAATGATAATTTATATCTATTAAAGGAAACCCTTGGTTTAAATTCATACTGCATTTGTTTTTTTACTGTCATAAGCCATTTAAGTCATCTTTAGAGACTGTAGCTATTTGTTTATAGTTTCTCAAAATGGTAGATATATACGAGCAGTTAATCTTGGCAGGTCGCTTGATGTTCTGTAGAATTATTGGCCTGTACTGCTCCATCAAGAAGAGAAGGTTACTTCAAAGTTGATGAAGGATTTGCAGATCCAAAGAATTTCAACCCTTGCTTTGGTTGATTTTATGAAGAAACATAATCAGTGTGCATTAAATATTTCCTCCATTGTACTTGTCCCTGATGCTTCTTTTAAGTTTTAAACTTCGGTTTCTTAATGATGCCCTGTTGTGGTTAATAACTCTGTGGATCCGTTTTTGGTTAAGCATCAGACAGTTTGTCCTGGGGCTGAGAGCTCAGACAGTGTGAGACTCATTAAAACTTGTTAGCTGCCACACTACCATCAATTACTCCAGTAGGACTGGTGAATTTGAAGATAGCAGGTCCACACTCCAGTTTTTAATGCCAACATTGTGTTTTTATTTTCAGATGTCCTCAAGGAACTTGTGCTTTTGAGTCCCCATGACTTTCTTCATACTCTGGTTCCATTTCTACAGCACAACCATTGTACTTATCATCACAGTAATATACCAAGTATGTATTCATCTAGCACAGTACTTGACATGGTTGGCATTTAATCTTTCTGCACACTGAAACATGGAGATTTATTTTTTCCATTTATTCTTATTGTACACTTTTAATGTCTTAGTGTCTCTTGGACCTTATTTCCCTTGTCGAGAAAATATCAAGCTAATAGGAGGGAAAAGCAATATTCGGCCTCCGCGCCCTGAACTCAATATGTGCCTCTTGCCCACAATGGTGGAAACCAGTAAGGTATGTTGGGATGCCAGGAAAACCATGTTTCTCTAGTACACAGTCATTTAGAGCTTCCCCTCTGGCCATTATGAATATATTAGATTTAAATGACCATTTTCTGGATCCTAAGGAGATTAGACTCATTTGGACTTTTTCCTGCTCTGAAATGTTGGTTGAATATTTGCAAAATCAATAATAAGCACAAGTAGTAAGTTTTTTTTGCCCTTCAAAAAATATCCTAACAGAAAGTCTCATTAGTATTTGTCACTAGGCTAAATTGTAAATGGGTCATGTATCTAAATCTGAAAGGTCAAGTTAGGTACTGACTACTGTTTATATTTCACCATATAATCAATGACTCCTTTTACTGCCCTTTAATTATAATTCTTTGACCTAAGCCTAATTATCACTGATTGATGAATTTATCATCGTTTGTAGCCTGATTCTGGTTCTCTAATACTTATTCTAAAATAGAGCTAATTCTAAATTATAGAGAGAGGGAACATCGACACAGGATAATTTATCTTAGTTCTAAGACTTCATAAACAATTTTTTCACTAATTTATCTTTCCTCACCCACTTTATTCACATTCTCTCTTGCCCACTATCTTTGGATCTTAAATGCATTTAAGAAGTTTGTATTAAATAAAATATTTAAAATAGTTAATACAGTAGAAACCATTTCAGAAATAATCTGAAATTTATTTCAAAAATCAAATTTAATTCACTCTTCTTGATGATATGTCTGTAGAACTCAAGTGTCACATTTTAAAATCCTACAGTAGTTTTACTTTATTAAAGTATATAGAAATAAGGGGTAATTTTAATTGATAACATTTGCACACTGAAAATAAACTTGTGACAATTAAGATCTTAATAACATTAATAGAAACTTGGAATTTAAAACTAGGTTCTTATAGAATTTAAATATTTAATCAGCTTTTTAGTTAAATTTATTACATTTGCACAAAATATGCTCTTTAATTTATTATACAATTTAAGTGCAACCATTTTATCATCTTTAACCTTCAGGGCAAAGATGACGTTTATGATCGTATGCTGCTAGACTACTTCTTTTCTTATCATCAATTCATCCATCTATTATGCCGAGTTGCAATCAACTGTGAAAAATTTACTGAAACATTAGTTAAGCTGAGTAAGTATAAAAGATGAGCAGTAAATTCCACTGAATTATTTTAAGCCCCTAGCCATTTAGGAAGGGGAGGAAAAAAATGAGCCAATCCTTTTTTTCTTTTTTAAAGTGAATGTTGAAAACTATTAATTATTCTTGGGAACATTTTTATTTTTTTAAGAAAACACCAACTTACTGGTTTCCATTGAATAGTTCTGCCCAGAGTTTCAGCTGGCTTATAAAGGAGTGTGGAATAGGCTCATCACTTTTGTACATAGAAGCCCAAGTCCTCCTCCATCTGCCCAGCAGAATTTAAAAACCAAAAACTGCTCTGTTTAGGGAGGCAGACTTAGAGAGATGGACTTCCCCAGCCCTGATCTAGAGGATAAGATAAGATCAATAGTGCCAGCTGTGCTTTGGAGCTGGAAACACCAAGAGCAAGCTAAGTGGACTTGCCAGGGTGAAGCAGAGGTGCATATATGAGTAAATTAGGAGGTAAGTCTCATAAAATAGAGGGATGAGTGAGAAGGGGAATTTGAAAAGGAAGATATGAGAAATAGAAAAAAAAAAATCAGTGAATTATAAAAGGGGAAAACCTTGAATTATTTTTATGTAATATTGTCTCTCTGCGGATGCAGCTGAGAGCTCTTAGAAGACTGCTCCCTTTGGGTGACTTTTTCTAGCTGATAAGTCTTTAGAAGAAATGTAGCCCTCCACATGTCCCCTGTCTTAAGATCTCCAGAGTTCTCAGGCTCTGTGTGTCGTATGAGTCTATTACCTTTAGGGATGGCCCAGGATCCTCTCCATTGTACCATAGTTTTTGTGTCAAGAGCATGGGAGGTGAAATTCTCATGGAACCACCAACCAGGTCAAGAAGTAGAATATTACTTCCTGGAAGTAATATAACACCTTGAAAGTTATGTATTGTGCTCCTTCTCAGTCACAACCCCCTCCTTCCTTTGGCAAAGGTTTTGATCCATTATAGATAGGGCCAAAGATGTGAACATACCTTAGATTTTGTTATCCAAGAAGGAAGTGGTAACAACTGTCAGGGATAATTTCTCTTCAGAAAAACCAGCTTATTGGTAAGTGATTAGAATGTCTTCAGATTTGAAAGGGTGTTCCTTCCACCTGCTACCATTAGCTAGTTTTTTATATATGTGGCTGAAGATCGGGGAGTGGGCAGATGAGGATATGTTCATATCGGCCATTTCATGATTATATAATTGAGTTGTGGCACTTGGCTATAAAAAGCTGAAATCTAGCAGTGACAACGATCAAGTGTAGGGAAATACCCAGGAGTTCTAATAAGACAGTCTTGCTCCCAGATAAGGAGGAAGACTTAGAAAGATGTTAACCTCAAGAAAAGTTCTTAGTAATTGTGTCCATGTGATTTATACCAAAAGTTAAGTGAGGAGCTGTCTTATCTACTTGAAATAATGAATGTTTCACCCTGTGAGACTGTCTTCTTCACTAACACAAATAGACAGTTCTGGGAAACATAGGAGAGGGAGGGAAAGAAAGGACACATACCTGGCCATCCCATTAGCTGACTCAACTTTCATCTTACTTTATGCTCCTCATCACTTAACACTCAGGAGGCACATTTATGCTGGCTCATGGTGTTTAGTTCCCTACATAGGACTGTTCTTTAGAATTTTCTAGCAGGATGGAAATATTCTCCAACTGCATCACCATCCACAGTATGATAGCCACTGACCATGTGTGTGTTCAGAACTTGAAATGTAATTAAGGAACTGAATTTTTTATTTTAACCAAATGAATTTTAAATAGCAGATGTGACTTGTGGCTACTGTATTGCATAGGACAGCTCTACATATATATAAACCGAAACCTTTAACAAATTGAGCAGGAAAAGAAATTTTTCATGGTTATATCTTAATGAAGAAAATTGGACATTATTTTGGATATGAAGTAAAACAAAGAACTAAAAGCATTGCTTTCCTTATGCTTCTTAAAAATGGAGAGATTATGTCCCAGTCTTCTAGCTGAAATAACTATTTCCAGGGTAGAGGCAATGAGAGAGCTTGAGAAAGCAAAGCCCACATTAACAACTGGGATGGGAAGCAGAGAGTTGATAAGGAGTTTTAATTGTATAGTCTCTTCAAGAAACTATATTTGGCAACAAGAGGGGAGGGTTGAAGTGCTGTTGAAGTGAGGACAGTCAGGCATGGGGATAGAAGAGACAAAGTTGGGAGAGAATCCAGGGAATATGAACAAAGCTGCCAATTGCCAAGTGAAATAATACTAGTGTGTCTGAAACTGCAGTATTTTGATATGTAAAAATTTTATTCTTTTTTTTTTTTTTTACATAAAAACAGCAAGTATGGGTTTATTTTCTCCTCTTTCTCATGTAAATAGGCTTCCCTGGTGGCTCAGAGGGAGGGTAAAGAATATGCCTGCAATGTGGGAGACCTGGGTTCTATCCCTGAGTCGGGAAGATCCTCTGGAGAAGGGCATGGCAACCCCCTCCAGTATTCTTGCCTGGAGAATCCCCATGGACAGAGGAGCCTGGCAGGCTACAGTCTGTGGGGTCGCAAAGGGTCAGACACAACTGAGCCATGAAGCACAGCAGCACCTATGTAAATATCCTCCGTATCCTCAGAAGGCCAACTGTGGATTGAAATTTCCACTGTAATCATTGTATTACCATTTTATATAAGGGTCTTAAGCATTGGGGGCTCCTGGAACCAGTACCCCATTAATACCCAAGGAATGACTAAAACTAATGATTAAAACCATACATTGCAGCTATGGAAACACATGGATGGAACAGCAGAAAAACAGCCCCAAAACAAACATAAGGATACACAAGGATTTGGTAGATAATAAAGATGACACACCAGATTAGTTGAAAATGCGTAGTATTGAGATATTGGGTAGCTTTCTGGGAGAGGAGAGGCAAGATTTTAATACCATCTTTGCTCCTTAGACCAAAATACATCCTAGGAGGATTATTTAATTGTGAAAAATAAAATCCTAGAAATATTAAATAAAAAACATAGGATCATATGAATACTGTCTTGAGATTTGAAGGACCATGTAAACAGGACACAAAACCCAGAAACAATAAATAAGAAATTGAAATTTTTTATTACATGAAAATTGAAAATACTACATGTTGAAAATGCCATGAATTGAATTAAAATACATACAGCTAATGAGTGAAATATTTGCCTTCTTATCAGATAAATGGCTAGGAATACCAGTATACAAAGAGTTTTTAGGATTCAGTAAGATGGTAAAGAACATTAAAGTAAACAGTTATTTCTACTCCCACCCTCCCAACTATGAGGTAAAGTTTGGATGATACTACAGTTTGGCAAAGAGGAGGTCTATTAATGGGGTTGGTTTGGAGAGGAAGTTTAGATTGTTCATGCCCTTTGCCCAAGCAATACCAGATCTGGGGATCCACCCTAAATCTACTCATTAAATATATAGTAACATACATAGGATGTTTATTTTAACTTGGTTTGTATTGGGTAAAACTGGGAAAAACCCAAATGTCTGTCAATAGCAGCTTAGTTAAGTTCATTTGTATAATATAGTCTTTAAAATAAAATGATAGGAAATAACTTTGGATCACATGAAAAAGCAAATTGGAAAATACAGAATATGACCACATTCTTATGAACAAGGGGGAAGATCAGTACATGTTAAAAAAGAGGATTATATTCTTAACTAAGGATAAAATTATGGGATGCTTTTATTTTCTAGGTTAAATACAACTTATTTGTAATGATCATGCATTGATCTTACATTTGAGGAAAGTTTTTTCCAAAACAGAAAATGGGTAATGCAAACCCTGATCATACTGAGTTTTTTAGGTACCTTAGTAGTGCACATGCAGATTAATAAGATATTCAAGTAAAATTAAACTAACAAATCCCTGCTGCTGCTAAGTCGCTTCAGTCGTGTCCGACTCTGTGTGACCCCATAAACAGCAGCCCACCAGGTTCCCCCGTCTCTGGGATTCTCCAGGCAAGAATACTGGAGTGGGTTGCAATTGCCTTCTCCAATGCATGAAAGTGAAAAGTCAAAGTGAATTCGCTCAGTCGTCTGACTCTTAGCGACCTCATGGACTGCAGCCTTCCAGGGTCCTCCGTCCATGGGATTTTCCAGGCAAGAGTACTGGAGTGGGGTGCTATTGCCTTCTCCAAACAAATCCCTAGATTTCATAATTTTCATTTTTAGACACAAAGCAAAAATCACCTTGACATTAGTTTTTGAAAGCTTTCTTAATACTTTAATAAGTGAAAGGTGGTTTAAAATATTTTTTGCAAGTAACATGATATACCTAGAACATCCATAATCTTCAAAGTTTCTAGAATTAAATTAATATAGTTGATGTAAGTATGTAAGTAAACATTAAAATTCAATATGAAAGCACAACTGTTGATCATCTTTCAGCTTTTTTGATATCAAGGTGATACTTATTGGAGAAACAGCTCATTTAGCTGTTTCCCCAAAGGCTTCTTAGGATGAATGAAGCCAGCTTTTATCCATCCAAGGGCACATCCACCTATATGAGGTCATATAGAATCATTATGTTTAATAGACATATGTATAATTTAGGGTTTGGTTACCAGTCTGTTAATTTACAAAGAAGAATGAGCATAGCAATCTGAAAGTTACATGGTAGGGCTAGCAGATTTTCCCCTGTAACCTGCATGGGAAGCCGAGTAAACAACAATAGTTTGCTTAGTGGATATGAAGTCAGAAATAGGGGAATTAGAAGAATTAAATGTGATATTCTCAGGCTAAGATGTCTTGATTCAGTCTTGCAGTGGAGCATTAGCTGTGGGCTTCCATCCATTGGCCAGAGCTCCCACTTCCCATGAGTAATGCTTGAATGGGATAAATACTCCTATAGAAAGCTGGACAGAGACCCTAACTAGTAAATATACATATAAAATATTTCATCCTCACAGCAACCATATGTATTACCATTTTACCTACAAAAGCTGTCTTTAAAAGATTTTTCTTTTACATAACACACCCAACAGCTTCTACAGTATAAGGTGCCACTATTGAGGAAAAAATATATTTGGAATAGCTCTTCATTGTTGAACATGGTTCCTTCGTGGGTGGGAACGGGGTGGAGTAAGGACCCTTGTTAAGGATGCCCAAAGTCACAGGATTGAGAAAGATGAGTGATAATACCGGAACCAGTATGTTTTAGGTCTGCCCATCCTGTTTGCTGAGGTAAGGCTTGGAAACGTGCCTATGAATGCTGGTGATTGCATCTCCCTGTGCTTTGCACCCAGTAAGTGAGATACCCCTATTGGAGGAGGAGTGTGTGGACTAGGATGGCATTGGCCTCTACCTTAAATTAGTAGAGCCTAGATACACCTTATCCTTGGTGCTTTGTGAAAATGCTAGAAAGAAACTGAGCTCCTGCTTTGAAGGGATGGCCTTCCTTCCAAAGGTGCAAGCTCAGTAGGGAATTAGGATGTGAAAGAGGTGTCTTTAGCTCACTGTGGGTGGCAGTGTTTTCCAGAATGGAATGTACAAGATGGCCCAGAGAAAATAATTTTCATGTTAAGAAATAGATCTTACTGTATTACAAAAGTAAGTAATTCATACCAAATGCATGATTGTCCTGGATGTTACATTGCCTAGGACAAGGACAACATAGGATTAGCTTCTCTGAATGAATCTAAAGCACAGTTATCAAGTAAACAGAGAAGATGGACAGATATGAAAACAGTGATGAAAATTATACATGGATGGCTAAAGCTTGGGAAACTGATTATTGAAAAGATGGTGGGCTTTAGACTCAGATATCTAAGTCTGGGATAGATACAGCTGTATCACTCACTGGCTTTGGGGATGAAATTGAGCAGATTAGTGATTTCTCTGAGCCTCATTTCCTCATTCAAAACAGTGGGGAACATGAGGGTAACATAACACCTCCCAAAGTTGATGAGAAAATTAAATATGATTATCTGACTTACCTAGCACAATAGATGTTAGTATGTTTATTCCATTCTGCACTTGTAAAATAAACATATTTGAATCAATATTATTTGAAAACAATCTTACATCATAGAAGGCCTCTGTTTTTTTGCTGTTGTTTTTGTGGTAGTGCTAGCTTTTTAGTAGTTGTGGAAAATAGGAATAAAGTCTAGAGGATCTTAAATTGTAGTTAAAGCCTGCTTTCACAGAGGGTTTATGTCAGGGCAACCTCTAGTTCAGGGGTTGGCAGACTCTGTGAAGGGGCCAGAAAAAATGGGCCATGGGCCTATTGCCAATCCCTGCTGTACTTTTATGAATAATTATAATGCTGAAACATGGGAACATAGGAATTTTATTCTCTGTAGCCATCAGTGTTGATGACATGCCTTTGTTTGCTTCTGTGTATTGTGATGTTATGATTGGCAAATGCCTCCAATCCCAGCCAGATTAGGTTAGGATAATGGAGAAAGGTGAGAGTTTCTTTGGTTCTTTAAAATGGAATTAATCTTGACAGGAAAATAAAAGGTAGGCTTTCCCAGAAAAGGGAGTCTAGGCATCCTTCGACGATTAAACTGAATGACTGATCTGGTTTCTCTGAGATTTTCTCAGACCCGTAGTCTAATACAGAGGTTGGCAAACAGTAACCTGTGTGCTGCCTGTTTTGAACAACCAGTGAGCTGCCTGCAAGCTAAGAAGAGTTTTTACAATTTTTAATTTTTTTCTGAGATTTTGAGTATGTTGTGATATACATGAAAATTACACAATACTCAAATTTCAATGTCTTAAATAACATTTTATTGAAAGACCAGCCACACCCATTCATTTAGTGCTGTCAATGGAGCAGTTGCAACAGTTAAATAGCCTACAAAGACTAAAATACTGGTATTCCAAATTTTTGAAAGTTTGCTTTATGTCACTTCACTTTTATGAAATACCTTCATTAGTACCTCTTGTTGCTAACTGAAAGAAATGCAAAGGGGATTTTTGCTTTTATGGAAAAAGGTAAATTGCTTTTTCACTTGATGTTTCAGCTTATGAAAAGTTTCATAATTGGGGGAACCTGTAATTACTATTTGGCCCTGTACTGAAAATGTTTGCCAACTTGAGCTGTTTCTCATAATTTTTTTAACTGTAGGAAGATAACTTGTATTATATTTCTCCTCCATGATTTCCTTGGGGGATGGGAGTGTTGGAGGATGGAAAATTTACTTATGACTGACTGTGGCATTACAACTTCTGTGTTTTGAGAGAGAGAGAGGATAGCAGGGGCTAGGTGAACTAATTTCTTAATGAAACATTTGATATCTGGAATAGTCAAGAGAAAGAAAAGTTAAAGCCTTGGACGTTTCAAGTAAGATGCTGACATACAGCAGCTAAGTGGGATCCACCCGAAGGGTCCTGGGGACGAGGCTAGGGGCTGTTAGAGCAGAATTTACCTAAATCTACTACAAAGGCATTCATCTTATCCTTGGAGAAACAAGATAAGAGAGGAGAGAATGATGTGTTTCCTACTTCTTCACATCCTGTTTGAACTTGTACCCCTTGTCCCCACTGCACTCTAGCAATTCCATGTAATATGATCTAATATGCGGAGTGGTAACTTAACCCAAGAAAGCTTTGGAACCACTTGCAGTAAATTTTATTGTCCCAGATAAAATTCTGATTCTCAAAAACCTGAATTGGTTTAAGTTGTCGAAGGTCCTTCTAGGAATGAGGTATGGGAGATAAATGAAGTCCAAGTATACTGAACTCTAAAAATTATTTCACTGGTTAAAACATTGGAATGAATTCTTCCCCTTTAAATACTTTACGTATTTCTAAAACATAGAAAATATGCAGTTATGACTAGAAATAGCCATACTATTTATTGTACCTGCAGAGTTTAATATCTCAGTAGTGTAATTTATAATTATAACCTATTCTGGTTTCTTTTCAAATACTAGGTGTCCTAGTTGCCTATGAAGGTTTGCCACTTCATCTTGCACTGTTCCCCAAACTTTGGACTGAGCTATGCCAGACTCAGGTAAAGAAAATGAGTTTTAGATGACTTGGTGTTTCATCTTTTCCAAACAGGTGGTCAGTAATTTTAGGAACACTGGGTTGAAAATTAGCTAGAAATTGGGGATGTTTTCAAATCTTGGTAGGTAAGACACTGTTAATAGAAAAAATAACTATTAAGCAATGGACATCTAGTCGCCCTGTGAAATTTTCTTTTTCCATACATTTGTTATCACAAAGGATATTTCACACAAGCTGTTTTTAGTTGAATTCCTCATTTAAAGGTCAGTATAAATAGTTGTGAAAGTCTGAGACAGGGAGCTATTAGGATAAGAAGCCATGTGCCACTTCTTGGTCTTCCTCACCTCTCCTGTTTCTTCTCCTTGCCACCATTTCAAAACCTCTAACAGAAAACATTTCAGCAGACTGTTCACTACCTCTCGCTTACCTATGACCTCAGAGCAGTTTTTGGAGTCTGGTGCACTTGTTTTCTTATTAGCAGTCTCATTGAGAACAGCAAACACTGTACCCTTCCTGTCTTAAGTCTAAGAGCCAACCCCTTAATGTGGGCACCGAAACAATGCTTGTTAAATTGTGGAGGAAGAATGGTGGGGAAAGAGGAGGAAATCAGATTGATTCTAAGGTTTGGCTCATCCTTGGATCAGGCATAAAGGACCCTACTCTTTAGACTCTGAAAAAAACTTCCAGTTTCTTGCCTGAGTGTGTTGCCTATTTCCAGAAGATGATGTGAGTTGACTGATTCCTTTGGCATGGACTTTTACCCACGTTTACCACCCAGAATACTTTGAGTCTGGTCCAGCCTCTTGTCCAGGCTGTTGCATGCTGTATGCTCTCCTAATGGATACATGTCACATGGTACTGTAATAGTTGATTCTCTGCCTCCCTGTCCCAAACTGTGAATTTCACAAGTCTAAAGACTACCTGAGTCATCTGTATTCCTAAAGAAATGTCATTTTGTTTTCTATACTAGGAATCTTTGATAGGCTAGTCATATGGCATAGTATTACATAGTAAACACACAGAAAACAACTTGCTGGTTGACTTCTGAGCTGAGTGGTTGATTCAGTAAATTGGAACAGATATCTGGCCTCCCCCCGCCAACTCTGCCACTTGCTGCTGCTGTTTTCATTCTCCTTTATTTCGGTGGTTGCTTTCTTTGGTTTCTGTGTTCTGCCACTGCCTGTCGCTTGTCTGTTGCTTTATCTGCTGCCGCACTGCACTACTCTCTTGGCTTTTTTCCCACAAAATTCATCAGCATGCCCCCCCGCCCCCAACTTCCCTTAAAACAAAGTCAGACCACCTCAAGCTTCCAAAGCCCCTAGCAGCCCTATAGAAAAAGCCGTCTGTACTGTGCAGGAATCATAGGCAGAGACTGTTACTACTGGTAGAGAAAGACAGATTTTCCTGACACCAAGGATCTGAAAACCTGGGTGCCAGTTGTACTTGACTCCTAATTTCTTGGGTTGACCTTAAACAGTTTACTTACAACAAGTATATGCATGTACAGTATTATCTAAACTTTGTCCTATTTTTAAAAAATAATCCATTTTTTCTTCCACGTAAATGATGTTATTATTAAAACATGTATAAATAATCTAGGGAATATACTTAAAGACATACTACTTGTGTTTAAGAGCCATGACCATTTGAAAACAGGAAAACCAAATTTTAGTACAATGTCTATATTTGGGACCCACTGATTTCTATGTGAGACAATTAGGAAAAGAGGTTTGCTGTTTATCATTGCAATATTTATGAAGGTGTAGGGGAAAGGGATTTACCAAACAAATTACTATTGTTATGACATTATATAGTGCAAGTTTTAACTCATTTTAGGGAATAAAATTTCTTAAAATCTTTTCTCTGTGGGTGGTTTGGTTGTCTCTTTTCCCCTGAAAACATCATCCCATTTGTCTTATTTTTCCAGTCCTTATTAACTCAATGGTAGATAATAAGGCTGCGTTTCTTTTAAAATGTATTTGTTCAGTTTCGCCTTTCAGACTTTTTACAAGTCTCTTCTTAACACTTACTCATTTAAGTTATTGGGAGTATAATTGTAACCAAGAGTTGAGTAGATTAAAGTATTGGGCTGGCCAAAAATTTTGTTCAGGTTTTTCTATAACATCTTACACGAAAACCTGAATGAACGCTTCGACCAACCCAGTAAAAGTGGCTTTTCTGGGAATTCCCCTGGTGGCCTAGTGGTTAGGACACTGTGCTTTCACTGCTGAGGGCCCAGCTTCAATCCCTGATTTGGGAACTAGGATCCCACAAGCCGCATGGCATGGCCAAAGGGAAGTGGTTTTTCCAATAAGATGTTAAGTGACTTTGGATGTATATCTATCATAAGCAGTGTATTTAAGACTTGCACTTATTTCAGTGCTCAACCAATCAGTGCTTTTTTCCCCCCACTTTAGTCTGCTATGTCAAAAAACTGCATCAAGCTTTTGTGTGAAGATCCTGTTTTTGCAGAATATATAAAATGCATCTTAATGGATGAAAGAACTTTTCTAAACAACAACATTGTCTACACATTCATGACACATTTTCTTCTAAAGGTATGTCACAAGTTGGAAACTCAACTTGTTACTTCCAGTTAGTTAATGGCTGTGTTTTCATTATGTTGGTTTTTTGGAGATTTTTTTTTACAATCATCTTTTTCAGGTTCAAGGTCAAGTGTTTTCTGAAGCTAACTGTGCCAATTTGATCAGCACCCTTATTACAAACTTGATAAATCAATATCAGAACCTGCAGTCTGATTTCACCAACAGAGTTGAAATTTCCAAAGCAAGTGCTGCTTTAAATGGGGTAAGAACTATACAAAGCAGTAGTCATGTACTTTCAAACTCTCCTTATTACATCAATTCTAAATCTGGCCTTAGTATACACATAATTTTAACTTACTCAAACTCTAGAAGTCACATATGATGAAAAACTAACCAAATGAAAATGTGTTCCCTCTGCCTTTTATGTATGTAGCATACTTTCTGTCACCTTAAGACATGAGCCAATGTCATAAAATGCTAAGGGCAATAAACCCACTAAGAGGAGACATTGCCTTTACTTGCTCAAATTTTTTAAACTGTTACTTGTGATGTTTCTATTAGTGCCTGTGACTCATAAGGAACTGAAAATCAAGTTAATAGTCTGCCTATAAAGCCAGTTAAAGCTGGGGAATTGGTTGCTTGTATAGACTTCCATGAAAGCCGTGTTGCAGAAAAATGAAACACCCGCCAGCATGTGAGGCACACGTCCAGCAGCTGCCTGCCTCCTAAGTAACAAAATGCTTAGAGGCCAGGGTGGATTATAGCGCTACATGAGGACGACCTGTGGTACCTACCAGAAATCAAGTATCTCTGAAAACTGAGTCCTAGATTAATGAGGCCTAAATTGTTCATGGATCATTCAGGGTTTGCTTTTAAAATTCCTGTATAAATTTTATTACTGATTTTTTTTTTTCCATTTTCAGAAAATACTGTTTAGGTCTTCAGTCAAGTGGTGTGGTGCAAAGAACAATGGTATTAGTGACTTGGAACCAATGAAATACAAAGACAGTAGTATCATAATACTGGCTTTCTAGTTTTAGCATCCTTCTAAAAGTACCAGAGGAACCAGGATGGATTCCTGGAAGAGTAATAAACATGTGCATTTAAACTACTAACTGTGTCAAAATGTTGGCTTTGGAATGTAAAATGTTTGTTTGGATTTTTGTAGGACTTACGGGCACTTGCTTTGCTCCTGTCGGTACATACTCCCAAACAATTAAACCCGGCTCTAATTCCAACTCTGCAAGAGCTTTTAAGCAAATGCAGGACTTGTCTGCAGCAGAGAAACTCACTCCAAGAGCAAGAAGCCAAAGAAAGAAAAACTAAAGGTTAGCTTTGCAGACTAATAAAATATTGAGTTTAGGACAAGTACACTTTCCACTGCTGATTTTACAGTAGTTGTGTGAGCTTCCTGAATATAAATGCTAAAAAATGCAAACACCCCCAATATGATCTTAATGACTCTTCAGAGAAATTTTCATGTTCGTTTTCACAGATGATGAAGGGGCAACTCCTGTTAAAAGGCGGCGCGTTAGCAGCGATGAGGAGCACACCGTCGACAGCTGCATCAGTGACATGAAGACAGAAACCAGGGAGGTCCTGACCCCAACTAGCACTTCAGACAATGAGACGAGAGACTCCTCAATTATCGACCCAGGCACCGAGCAAGATCTTCCTTCCCCTGAAAATAGTTCTGTTAAAGAATACCGAATGGAAGTTCCATCTTCGTTTTCAGAAGACACATCAAATATCAGGTCACAGCATGCAGAAGAACAGTCCGACAGTGGTAGGTTTGAAGACTGTAAGGAATTGAAAGACCTCCACTGTTCCAAGGATTCTAACCTTGCTGAGGAGGAATCCGAGTTCCCTTCTACTTCTCTCTCTGCAGTTCTGTCTGACTTAGCTGACTTGAGAAGCTGTGACGGTCAAGCTTTGTCCTCCCAGGACCCTGAGGTGGCTTTATCACTCAGCTGTGGCCATTCCAGAGGACTCTTTAGTCACATGCAGCAGCACGACATTCTAGATACCCTGTGTAGGACCATTGAATCTACAATCCATGTGGTCACGAGGATATCTGGCAAAGGAAACCAAGCTGCTTCTTGACATTAGATGTAGCATGTCTACTTTTAAGGTCACCCCTGCCCCCACCCGATGCTGTTTGTATAAGTTTCGCCTATTTCTGTTTTCGTGCTTCAGTTCGTCCAGTGCTCTCTGCTTGAATGGCAAGATAGATTTATAGGCTTAATTCTTGGCCAGGCAGAAACTTCAGATGAAAAAATTTGCATCTTCAGTATACTTTCTAAAGGGCAATCAGATAATGAATATGTTTTACGTAATTAAGAGTTCACTGTAGTGGCTTTCATTTAATATGGCTGTCTGGGAGGCACAGGGTTCTCTGGCCCTGTACAATGTAATTTAAACTTACAGCATTTTTACTGTGTATAATATGGTGTCCTCTGTGCCAGTTTTGT
The DNA here is from genome assembly GCF_029378745.1 of Bos indicus. Lineage (NCBI taxonomy): Eukaryota > Metazoa > Chordata > Mammalia > Artiodactyla > Bovidae > Bos > Bos indicus. The sequence goes on along the minus strand of NC_091770.1, from coordinate 59,641,084 downwards.
ACCTTATAATAGAGGCAGATTGCCTCCGATCGCTGTGGTTCTTATTATCAAAATTAAGTTTACTTGTATACGGAACAACCACAAGAAATTTGATTCTGTAAAGAATCCTCTTTAGCTGTGGCCTGGCAGTATATAAATGGTGCTTTATTTAACAGAATACCTGTGGAGGAAATAAAGCACACTTGATGTAAAAATAATTGTTTTATTTTTATTGACATGACTGATTGCTATTCTATGCACTTAATTAAACTGATTGTGATGACTTTTTAATTGTTTACATACCTTGCTTCAGTCTTCTCAGATGAAAGTAATGAGAAAACTGTGAACCGGGAGATGTACTTGTCCACTGTTGCTACTTCATGAGAAGTACAGTGGCAGGCCAAAAAGTACCTTTTTCCATAGACTTTTCAGTCCTCGCCACTCCAGAGTGCATAACTGCTGCAGGGAGAAGCATAACAATGCAGCCCGCTCGCCCTCACATCAACATGCTTCTGAATGCAACATGCCACTGTTTCACGACCTAGAGCTACACACCTTAAAAACCCTGAAGTAAAATAAAGGAAGTACCAACATGCCATTTGTCTCTTCCTGAATTAAAAATTTACAGCTAAAAGTAGGCTCGCTAAGACAAGCTTTAGCTTGGGACACTTCAACTATCCATACTCGGAGACGCAATCTGTTCCCGGAGGAGCATCTATGGACGGTAACGTTAACAGTCTGATTTCACATTGCTTGCTTTTAGCTCAGTGCAGAGTCTAGTCATAGTAAATAAAGGTTCAACAGTGCTTTCAATTCTGTATTAGTTTGTGGATTTCATCTAGTATAAATTATTTTTTTTTAAAGGAACACTAGAAGAGGAGGTAAACATGATACTTTCTGCTTACAAAAAGTAATGCCCTTATAAAATCTTCAAACTAACTCAACCATTTAGGGTGGTCAGCTGCAGTAAACCTTTTATTTCTTCAAAATGCTGCTTCTGCCAACAAAATTTCATGTTCTCTTCTTCACAGACAGGAACTCCTTTACAGTCCAATTGTAATTCCGTTTGCTGTAGCGTAGGCACAAAATTCAGTGCAACTATTGCATAGTGTTCTGGAAGAAAAGAAGGAAAGTTTATTACTGTATTATGAAAAGAATTTATCCATACAGTATCACTATTTGCTTTTCATATTAGGGGGTAGAATACTTGAAGTGTTTTTTGACTTAAAAGGTGCTAATAACATACCTTCTGGCCAGTTCCTACATCTCCATTTCATGACGATCTTTTTGTTTGTTAACTGAAAACAAAGGGGAAATTCCACTGAAAACATCTTTTAAAACTTTGTACAACACTACAATAAAGAAAAACACCAAATCCTTTCATGAGCCCCTATGGGAGAAATACGAGAACTAGTCAATGAACACACACTCATACTTGGTTTGTATGCCGGCACCACTGAGGACTGACTGACTGTCCCTCGTGCCAGAATGTAACAGCAGGAACACCAGACGGAAGTGCGGTAGCCGGCGCAGAGCTGCGGTGAGCAGGAAGGCGGCTGACGTGCGGCAGCACACACACTAGTGGCAGAGGCCAGAAACTCTAGACCCAAGAGTTGGGAGGAACTGTACTTGCATCTTCTAAAAGTCATCAACAGTGGCACAACTGCTGTGAAACTAAGGCTTCATCTTTATTACTACTTAGTAAATATCAATTTTTTATTTGCCATATAACTTTATAAAGCACTCAAGTTTCTGTGAGCTCAGATAAAAACCGAAGCACTTTTAAAAACAGCATGAATAAAACATTTTAACTGAAGGGTCTAGCTTACTTTCCTTTAACGTTAGGTTACCTACCAGTTCTGTATATTCACCGGTGATGTTTCCATCAAACATTTGGAATTTCCCTCCCTTTTCAGCTTCTAATACAGCAGGAGATTTAGAAAATTTTTGCACCAACTAACAAAGCGAAACATACAAGAGACATGTTATTCTGGCATGTGCTTATCATGTTTTCAACCTAAATGTATAACATAACAGTTCCTGTGGTTGTTTTTAATTGTGAATACATAGCTTTTAATTATACAGCCTCAATAGATTGTTCCAAATCTCAATGCTGATAAACTCCCCCACCCCAGCTCCCAAACACCCATCTTTTCTGCCCTCAAATCCTTAGGATAGCTTACCCCTCCTTGAGCTATCCTAAAGGTTACTAGATCCCTTCAATCAGAAAAACATAAGGCATGTAGGAAACCAAAAACCAGCTTCAGTTCTTAGTGGCATATTCTCTCCCAGTGTCAGCATTTCTGATTCCAGATACTGAGATGTTACTTACATCTTTCACAGTGAAGATTCTGTACAGCTGCTCAATAGCTGTGTCAAAGAGTTCTGTCATGTGCAGAGCCACAGTGGGAATCCTCACACCCAGTGCCACCCGAGAGGAGGCCTCAATCTCAAAAGAAAAGGTTCCAAAGCATAATTAGCATGACAAGAGATTTTAGAAATTCAGTTTTACAGTCTCAGTAAAATATCACAATGTCCCAAACAATATCCTTCCACTCTAGTCTTTATTTTGGAAACAGAGCCCAGACTAGGACTTCACAGCCCAAATCCTACTTAGATATGTAACTATGGCCCAGGGGGCATAAAGATAAGCAGGTGAAGGACACAGCACTTAAGGCCAAAAGGTGTCAAACTCCCCATCACTACAGTCCAAGAACAAGATCTAAAACCTCCCAATCCTCCGAAAGTGGAGAGATGCTCCTTCCATTGTGTATGTGAACTTCAAAGTCACCTTTTGTGACTCTCTAGTGTAATGACTACAAAACAGCACTGTCCTGAACTAAATTCAATATTTAACAAAAAGGCTAGTTATACAATCCCTTCCATCAAGGATGAAAGTCTCATCATTTCTCCCCAAAATGGCAGAAGATGCCAGGGTGGATTAACTGGTCCTCCGTATCTTGTATAGTCCTCCATCATCACAGGCTCTTGAAGCTTTGAAGCCTTCGAGCCTGGTGGGCTACAGCCCATGGGGTTGCACAGAGCAGGTTGTGACTGAGCTTGCACGCACGCACAGCATGCACACACTAGGCACTTCGTTCTCCCCCTCCCTGCATATCGTCCGCCAGAGGCCACACCTGCAAGGCATTCTCACTCAGTTTCCTTTCAACCGTCAATTCCTGGGCTGCCACAGCTTTGGTTGGTAAAATCATTCCCATTGTAAATTCTATAAAGGAAACATAAGAGAAATGACTTTAATAAAGCACCTTTCCCCTTCCAGCACAAATAGGCAGAAAACTGAAAATATATAAGAATATAGAGAAACATTTATAGAAAGAATTCCTATAGCATTTTGAGAATTTCAAGACCATTCTGTATCTTTACATATAAAGCTAATCATTAACATGAGTTCCACAGCAACAAATGCCTTTGATCCTTTTCTTTTTACTGAATGCCTCACTTTTATCTAGTTCTTGACAAAAAATAGCATTTTCAAATGCTGTTTTCCAAAAAGCTCCATTTTATACACTTAACTAATAGCTTTATGACTGTCACTTACTGTCAAAACCAGACACTTGGCTCACAGCTTCATCACCACCACCTCACAAAGCCTGGTCTCCATTCAAGCTTGTGGCAGCAGCATGTGTGATCTCGTGAGAAAAGTAAACCCCAAACCCATCTATGCCAACACTGAGATACTCGGCAGAGTCCAAGGATGAGGTGCGGACGTACGAGCCCTGCTGGCTGTTTTACCTGGCAGGGAGCTTCTCTAATTTAGCAAAGAAGACAATAACCTCAGTTCCACTCAGTGCAGGGATTATCTGAGTAAGTTTCCAACTACACCTGTAATATCTATAGTCACTTTCATTCACTCAACAAAGATTTATTAAGCATCTACTGTATACATCAGGCACTGTGCTACACTGAGATACAGCAGTAGTAAACAGGACAGAGTCCTTCCATGCCCTCATGAAGCTTATAGTCTAGCAAGGAAGACAGACATTAGACAGATAATTATAAAAACTGATTAAATAATTATCATTCCAGAAACTAACAATTCTGTAGGCAAAATGGTTCATGCTGTATAAAATACTGATAAGCACTAATGGTCTAATTCATGACTAGATCTCAACCTCCAGACTACAATTTATCGTGCAGCATAAAGAGCTCATCTCTGGAACCTGGGACGTTGGCCTGACCGGGGAATCCAGACTACAGTGCAGAGCATTATTTGGGTAAATGGGAAAGGGACCCTCTAGTTCACAAGGATGCCTTCTTTACCCGTCTTAAGTGCCTTCAGGTAATCTCCAAGGGCTTCCCTGACCTTGGCGGTGCCTGCAGTTTTCATAAGATCCTTCAGAATATCCCCATCTCCTTTCTTTTTACTCACGTTCACCTACAAATCAGAAAAATACAAACCGAAGAAAAATCTGGTTTGACGTATTCTTACAATACTGGGACAAATGGATGAGGGAACTGTGATGGCAAGGGAAGGGAAAGAAGTGATGTAAGAGAGAGAGACGTGACAGGCTTTTTCATATAGTTTGAGAAGATGTAAGAGTTTTTTAATCAAGTGTCTACTGAAACTGGTGGCCAAAACTTGAAGGGACTTCTTAGAATGTGAACCCCTAATCTGCATATATTTTATGTGTATATGTATCATACTGATAATGTAGTCCATGGTGTTAAGAGTCTAGAAACGTGCTGTTCAATACGGCAGCTGCTTGGTCACATGTGGCTACTGAGCACCCACTGAGATGGGTTCAAAGTGCAAAATCACACACATAACACCAGACTTTAACGACTTAGCACCAAAGGAATACAAAATAATCTCATGAATAACCCTGATACTAATTACATGTTAAAATGGTATTTTTATATTTTGGGTAAAATAAAAAGTATTAAAACTTAATTTTGTTTCTTTTAAATATTTCTAAAACTGCTGCTAGAAAATGTTAAGTTATTTATGTGGCCTGCATTATGTATCTGTTGAACAGTGCTTGTCTAGAGTCCCAAATTCAGTTAATTAGGAAAATCAGGTTCCCACATAACCTGGTCTTGGGCTACACCTTTTTTTTCTTTTTTCTTTTTTTGGCAAGGAGGAGAGTTGGGAAAGAGAGGAAGAGGGGGAGGAAAGGAAGGAAGGAAGGCCAGGACAGGAGGAGAGAGGAGGAAATGGAGAGGGAAATGTCAAAATGCTGCTCTGGGGGTGCCTCTGGTATTCTCAGAAAGAAGAGGTATTGGTTTGAAACTCCCTTCATGTCCCTGTGATTCAGTTGAGGTGGGCCTGCTCCCAGGGCCCAGTTCTACATTAGAGAGTTTGTTCTGCAGTACTACCAAGGACTGAATCAAAAAGACCAATTTAATATCCTGCTAAAATACTTCTGAGATGGTGGATGTGGACAGAGCAAAGTGAAGTCACAGGCCCTGAGTGCACTGACCACATTTGAAGCTACCACTTTTAGGGTAGTTCATAGCCTTTAAGAAAGGCAACTCCTGGTAGTTTGGTGTAACCTGCTCTCCTGAAGGCCTTCACACTAAATGTGTTCACAAATCAAAAAAGACCCTGTCAGACTGTCATCTGGAAATATAGCTATCATACAAAAGGTTTCGCCCCACAACCAAGCTTTTAGCTTACAAGTGGACACTGACTGCAAACCAAGCATGGGAGTTACACAGGCTTGCTCTCCCCCAACGATGAGAAGAGCCAGTCAAAACCAACACACATACTAACTTATGTCCAAACAAATGTGATAAAACCAAGGGAGATCATGGCGAAAAGCCCAGAATTTTCACTATTAAAGGGAAAGAGTAAAGATGCAGAGGAGATACAAAATCCCATTCACCAAGCTGTGCACAATACCTGAGCACTTCCCAGTATACATACAGTTGCACACATCTGATGACACCTTTGAAAGGTGATGAGGCCGTGGAGGGTGCAGGCCGTGGAGGGTGCAGTCCGCGGCTTCCCAGGCATGCCCTTCCCACATCACTCTGCCCACACCCCACCCTACCTCCCCATAGCGCAGCTTCTTTCTCAGCAAACGAGCCCTTCACCACTCACCAAAACTACCGCACGGGCACAGGTTTTCAACTGTCCAATATGTATAGCAGAAACTTGATTTAAAAACAAAGAAAAGAAAGAAATTCCATCAGATACCTCACCTCAGTGTCATCTACTTCATTCTCTTCAGACAGGCTGGGTATTTCAATCAACCCCTTGTGCTTCGCACCAGATTCTCTAATGATACCTGAAATGAGCAAAATGTCTTCTTCAATTACAAAGTAACAACTAGTTTATGTAAAACTGCCCTGCCTCACTGAACAGCCCACCCTCCTCACAGAGCGCAACCTTCCCCCACAAACGCCCATCACATGCATGTCCAAACCAACTCTGCTCTCCTGGCCCACGTCAGAGGTTCAGGTGGGGGGTGGGGTGGGGGGCAATTAAAGTGCGGACAAGGGAATTTCCTGGTGCTTCCACTGCAGGGGCAAGGGTTTGATCCCTGGTCAGGGAACTAAGATCCCATGGGCTGCATGGCAGGGCCAGAAAATAAAAAAAAGAAGAACAGTGCTATTATTAGACTTTTTTTTTTAACTGCACATGAAATCAGGGTCCACATGAAGCATGAGAGTGAAGTAAGCAGGTCTGTTAACCACGGTTTCTTTTTTCATCCCCCAATATTTAACAAGTCAAGCGTGATAAAGGACTATCCTGAAGAAAAGGCACAGGAAGGCAAAAAGGGACACTGAGTTCTGATCACAGAGGGAAAGGCAGGGAGGTGGGGACGTCTGTGTGGATCCCCCCACGCAGCTAATGTCTTTCAACACCGGGTGTGGACTTCAGTGACATCAAGATGGTGACACAGGTCATTCCCAACTTCAGCACCCCTCACAAGAAGAGCAACTAGCAACTACGCAGAGATAGGACACCACTGAAAATCCCAAACCCAGAGGTGAGGCTGATGCACGCTTCTGGACCAGAGACAGAAGAGGACTGCAGTAGAGGGTATGAGGAGTGGTGACACTCTGACCAAACCCCGAGGCCAGCACAGAGCCTCACGGCGGGGGCCCCACTGCAGTTTTCCCGCAGCGGAGGGCAGACTCCCTGGCACTGGTGGATGCTTCCTTGGAGGCCAACAGGGTCTCAACATGTGGAAGCCACGGGGACTCGGGCTTTCAGCCACCAATGCTCAAATCTGGATGGACCGTGTTCCTGCTTGAGGCAGACACGAGCAGAGCTCAGCTGGCAATTCTGCTTGATGTGGGTCCCCAAGCAACAGGCGAAGCAAATTCACAGCTCCACTCAACTGCTGAGTGTGGCTTCCCAGCCTGATCATCCAGGAAGCTGGACCAGAGAACCTGGGCAGCCCTGGAGCCCATCCACACAGCTCCCTTGGGCAGGGAGCCACACCAGCAGTCTTGTCCGGCTACAGAGAATAGCCTCCAGCCCTGCGTAGCCAGGGATCCTGAACAGTGACCCCAAGTGGCCTCGGAGTGGAGCCTACAGCCCTGCCAAATTGCTTAACATAGCTTGGGGCCTTGTTCAGACAAGAAGCTCAGCAGCGACCCTACCCCACAGAGAACAGCCCCTCAACTGCAGGAAACAGGTGGAAGCCTCTCTTGACCAGAGAGCCCAGCCAGCAACTTTGTTCGACAGCGGAGCATACCCAGCAGCCTATGGATGGTGAAGCCAACCCTGCAGCCCTGCCCAACTTCAAGGCACAATCTGTGTCTCCATCTGATCACAGAACACAATGGAGGTTAAGGTCCTACCCAAGAACTCTGCCTGCAGTTCTGTCTGAACAGAGTCCAACCAGGAGGAATACCTGTCGGAGAGCAGAGCCTGAGACCCCCCCACTCAACTAGGAGTGATGGCAGAGCCCAGCTCAGAACCCTGCCCAATCATGGAATCCAACCAGGGCACCACCCTGCCAAGGAACACAGCCAGTGACTCTGCCTGACCACAGGTAACTGCAGAGCACAGCTAATGCCCCATGTAACCATGGAGCACATCCAGCAACCCTGCCTGGTCAAGGAGCCCACTGAGCAGCCCTGCCTGAAGATGGAGTCAGTTGACTCACCCAACCATAAAGGCCAGCCATTGGTAACCCCCCATCCCGACCTCAGAGCACACTCAGCTGGAGACCCTGGCAGCAAGTCTTGCCCACCCACGGACATTATGAGCTGACACATCCCATAACCCAAGCTCAAAGGTGATGGATTTTCCCTGCCAAAGCAAACCTGTAAAACATGGAAGAGACCAATTACTTACACATGCAGCTACTAATGCAAGGAAACAAGGTTCAAGAAAAAAATCAGGCAAACATGAGACCAAAAGAACCTAATAACGCTCCATAGCTGACCCTAAATAAATGGAGATGCATGAACTATATAATCTGGAATTCAGAATAAATCTCTTATTCAGCCAACTATAAGAACACACAAACAACTAAACGAAATTAGGAAAACAGTGCATGAACAAAACAAGTTCCAAAAAGAAACAAAGTGTTAAACAAAGCCCACAAACTGTTGGAGCAAAAGAATACAATGACTTTACTGAAGAATTCAACAGAGAGCTTCCACAGCTAACTTGACCTAGTAGAAGAAAACAATGTGTACACTAGAAGATGGGTTCTTCAAAACTGTCCAGTCAAGGAAACAAAACAAAAAGAAAGAAAAAGAGTGAAGAAAGAACAGGAGACTCATGTGATGCCATCAAATGAAACAATATGTTCATTATGGAAGTTCCAGAAGGAGGAGAGAAAGAAAGGGCCAGAAAATCTATTTAAAATAATAATGGTTGAAAACTTCCCAAACCTGGGAAGAGAAATGCACAATGCACAATGCCCAACGGTCCCCCAAGTAGGCTGAACTTAAAAAAAGAAAAAGGCTACATCAAGACACACAAGAGCTGAACTGTCAGAAGTCAAAAACAAAAAATTTTGAAAGCAGGAGAAAAGTGACTCTTCACAAACAAGGGAGCTTCCATAAGGCTACAGGTGGATTTCACAGCAGGAACTTGACAGGCCAGCAGTGGGATGATGTACTCAAAATACTGAAAGAAACAGTATGTCAACCAAGAATACTACACCCAGAAAAGCTGCCTTTCAGAAGTAAAAGAGAGACAAAGACATCCCCAAACAAATAAAAGCTGATGGGGATTCAATGTCATTAAACCTGCCTTACAAGAGATGCTAAAGAACATTCATCAGGCTGAAATAAAAGGATGTTAGTTAGCATGATAAAAACATATGAATGTGTAAAGCTCACTGGTAATGGTAAATATACAGTCAAAATCAGATTATCTAAAATTGCAATGGTAACAAGTCTGCATTAAAAGTTAAAAAACAAATGTACTTAAATAACCATAACTATGACAATTTAAAGTAACTATACCTATGAAAATTTCTACAATGTAAAAATATGTCAACTGTAACATCAACAACCTAAAATGTGAGAGGTGAAGAAGTATAAATTTCTGTATGCTATCAAAATTAAGTTGTTATCAGTTTAAATATATACACCTCAGGTTAACCGCAAAGGAAAAACCACAAAAGATTACAGTAAGACTCAAAGCATATCACCTCAAAAAAGTATCAAAGGACTATGGAGCTGACAAGAGAGGTGTAAGTCCTTGCCTATCAATAGTTACTTTAAACATAAACAGATTAAATTCCTCAATCAAAAGGCACAGAATGCCTGAATGGATTAAAAAACCAAGGTCCAACAACATGACAGTGTCTCCACAACAGACAGTCTCTACAAGACTCGCTTTACCTTTAAGGATACACGAAAACCAGGAGCAGAGGGATGGAAAAAGAAATGTCAAGCAAATGTTAACCAAAGAAAGTAGGAATAGCTATACTTACATTAGACAAATAGACTTTCAGCTAAAATGATCAAAAGAAAGAAGGTCATCATATAAAGCTAAAGGTGTCAACTTATCAACGATATAACAATTATATTTAAGCATTTGCTGCTGCTGCTACTGCTAAGTTGCTTCAGTCGTGTCCGACTCTGTGCAACCCCATAGACGGCAGCCCAACAGGCTCCCCTGCCCCTGGGATTCTCCAGGCAAGAACACTGGAGTTGCCATTTCCTTCTCCAATGCATGAAAGTGAAAAGGGAAAGTGAAGTCGCTCAGTCATATCTGACTCCTAGCAACCCCATGGACTGCAGCCTACCAGGCTCCTCCGTCCATGGGATTTTCCAGGCAAGAGTACTGGAGTGGGGTGCCATCACCTTCTCCATTTAAGCATCTAATAGTACCTAAATAAAGCAATTACTAACAACTTATAAGGAGAAATAAACAGCAATACAATAATAGTTGGGGACATTAATACCCTACTCTCAACAACGGACATATATCATCCAAGCAGAAAACCAGTAAGGAAATACCCGATCTGAACACCACAGACCTAATACACCTAACAAACGTATACTGAACAGTCCATCGAACAGCAATAGGATATGCATTTTTCTCAAGCACTCACAGAACATTTTCTACAATAAATCATAGGTTAGGCCTCAAAACCAGTCTGAACAATTTTTTTAAAGATAAATTATAAAAAATATCATTGCCAGTCAAAATGGTATGAAACTAGAAAATTCACAAGTACATGCAAATTAAAATACTCCTGAACAACTAATGGCTTAAAGAAATCAAAGGCAAAATTTTAATATATCTTGGTGCAAATAAAAATGGCAACACAAACACTTATGAGATGCAGCAAAAGCAGTCCTAAGAGGGAAGCTGGTACTGTAAACTCATACAAGAAATAATCTCATATAAAGAGCCTAACTTTACACATCAAGGAACTAGAAAAAGAAAAAAGTAAGCTCAAAGTCAGCAGAAGAAAATAAGTAACAAGCCATCTACAGATTCAATGCAATGCCTGGTAAAATTCCAACTACATTTTTCACAGAAATAGAACAAAAAATCCTAAAATTTGTATGGAACTACAAAGAGCCCAAATAGCCTAAGCAATCTTGAGAAACAACAAAGCTAATGGCATCACACTTCTTGATTTCAAACTGTATTATAAAGATATAGTAATCAAAACAGTTTAGTACTATCATAAAAACAGGCACACAGATCAGCAGAACTATAACAGAGAATAGACAGGAAAAAGAGCCCAAAATAAGTCCATGCTTATGTGGTCAATTAAGCTAAGACAAAGGAATCAAGAAAATACAGTAAGGAAAGGACTGTCTGCTCAACAAATGTTGAGAAAAGCGGCATGCATAAGCAAAACAATGATACTGGACCACTATCTTACACCACACACACATTAATCAAAGTGAACTAGACTTGAACCGAAGACCTGAAACCAAAAACAAGTCCTAGAAGAAACACAGATGATAAGCTCCTGGACACTGGTCTTGGTGATGATTTTTAGACTTAACACCAAAAGCAAAAATAAACAAGGAGGATGAGTCAAACTAAAAAGCTTCTGCACAGCAAAGTAAATAAAACAAACCTACTGAATGGGAATCAGAGATACCAAAGGCACATTTCATGCAAAGATGGGCTCGATAAAGGACAGAAATGGTATGGACCTAACAGAAGCAGAAGACATTAAAAAGAGGTGGCAAGAATACACAGAAGAACTGTACAAAAAAGATCTCATGACCCAGATAATCACGATGGTGTGATCACTGACCTAGGGCCAGACATCCTGCAATGTGAAGCCAAGTGGGCCTTAGAAAGCATCACTATGAACAAAGCTAGTGGAGGTGATGGAATTCCAGTTGAACTACTCCAAATCCTGAAAGATGATGCTGTGAAAGTGCTGCACTCAATATGCCAGCAAATTTGGAAAACTCAGCAGTGGCCACAGGACTGGAAAAGGTCAGTTTGCATTCCAATCCCAAAGAAAGGCAATGCCAAAGAATGCTCAAACTACCACACAATTGCACTCATCTCACAAGCTAGTAAGTAATGCTCAAAATTCTCCAAGCCAGGCTTCAGCAATACGTGAACCATGAACTTCCTGATGTTCAAGCTGGTTTTAGAAAAGGCAGAGGAACCAGAGATCAAATTGCCAACATCCGCTGGATCATGGAAAAAGCAAGAGAGTTCCAGAAAAGCATCTATTTCTGCTTTATTGACTATGCCAAAGCCTTTGACTGTGTGGATCACAATAAACTGTGGAAAGTTCCGAAAGAGATGGGAATACCAGACCACCTGATCTGCCTCTTGAGAACTTTGTATGCAGTTCAGGAAGCAACAGTTAGAACTGGACATGGAACAACAGACTGGTTCCAAATAGGAAAAGGAATTCGTCAAGGCTGTATATTGTCACCCTGTTTATTTAACTTCTATGCAGAGTACATCATGAGAAATGCTGGACTGGAAGAAACACAAGCTGGAATCAAGATTGCCGGGAGAAATACCAATAACCTCAGATATGCAGATGACACCACCCTTATGGCAGAAAGTGAAGAGGAACTCAAAAGCCTCTTGATGAAAGTGAAAGTGGAGAGTGAAAAAGTTGGCTTAAAGCTCAACATTCAGAAAACAAAGATCATGGCATCCGGTCCCACCACTTCATGGGAAATAGATGGGGAAACAGTGGAAACAGTGTCAGACTTTATTTTTCTGGGCTCCAAAATCACTATAGATGGTGACTGCAACCATGAAATTAAAAGACACTTACTCCTTGGAAGGAAAGTTATGACCAACCTAGACAGCATATTCAAAAGCAGAGACATTACTTTGCCAACAAAGGTTCGTCTAGTCAAGGCTATGGTTTTTCCAGTGGCCATGTATGGATGTGAGAGTTGGACTGTGAAGAAGGCTAAGCACTGAAGAACTGATGCTTTTGAACTGTGGTGTTGGAGAAGACTCTTGAGAGTCCCTTGGACTGCAAGGAGATCCAACCAGTCCATTCTGAAGGAGATCAGCCCTGGGATTTCTTTGGAAGGAATGATGCTGAAGCTGAAACTCCAGTACTTTGGCCACCTCATGCGAAGAATTGACTCATTGGAAAAGACTCTGATGCTGGGAAGGATTGGGGGCAAGAAGAGAAGGGGACGACAGAGGATGAGATGGCTGGATGGCATCACTGACTCGATGGACGTGAGTCTGGGTGAACTCCGGGAGTTGGTGATGGACAGGGAGGCCTGGGGTGTTGTGATTCATGGGGTCGCAAAGAGTCGGACACGACTGAGCGACTGATCTGAATCTGAATCTGACTGAATGGGAGAAAATATTTGCAAATGGTGTAACTGATAAGGGATTAATATCCAAAGAACTTGTAAGACTCAATAACAAGAAACAATCTCGTTAGAAAATCTGAAGAGATGTTTTTCCAAAGAAGAAGACATACACACAAATTCCTCTGGGACAACATTAAATGCACCAATACTCACATTATGCGGGGGTCCCAGAAGGAGAAGAGAGAGAGAAAGGACCTGAGAAAATATTTGAAGAGGTAATAGCTGAAAACTTCCCAAACATGGGAAAGGAAACAGTCAGCCAAGTCCAGGAAGCACAGAGAGTCCCAGGCAGGAAAGAACCTGAGGAAGACACTGAGACACATAATAATCAAACTGACAAAAATTAAAGACAAAGATAAAATATTAAAAGCAACAAGGGAAAAATGACAAATAATATACAAGGGAACTCCTGATTTCTCAACAGAAACTCTGCAAGCCAGAAGGGAACAGCATATTTAAATTGATAAAAGGGAAGAACTTACAACCAAAAATACTCTACCCAGCAAGACTCTCATTCCACTTTGATGGAGAAATCAAAAGCTTTATAGACAAGTAAAAGTTGAGAGAATTCTGCATTACCAAACCAGTTTTACAACAAATGTTAAAGGAACTTCTCTATGCAGGAAACCCAAGAAAGGAAAAGACCTACAGAAAAGAGAAAGTGAAAGAAAGAAAGTGAAGTCTCTCAGTCGTGTACGACTCTTTGCAACCCCATGGAGTATAACCTACCAGGCTCCTCCATCCATGGAATTTTCCAGGCAAGAGTACTAGAGTGGGTTGCCATTGCCTTCTCCAGGGGAGCTTTCCGACCCAGGGATCAAACCCGGGTCTCTCGAACTGCACGCAGACACTTTACCATCTGAGTCACCAAGCAAGCCCCAACCCAAACCAATTAAGAAAATGGTAACAGGATCATACATATCTATAATTACCTTAAATATAAATAAATTAAATGCACCAACCTAAAGACGCAGACTGTCTGGGTGGATGAAAACATGTGCATGCATCTCGCTTGCTTTGACACATCATCCTGCTTGACTATGTAATTATTTTATACTGTTAGGTTAATCATGTTCCCATTATGGCTTGCAATTATAACAATCTTTTATATTTTGTCTGATTTTGGCCATTGATTGTGAAAACTGATAAATACTTTTACTACTGTGATTTATTTATTTTCAGTTTTTCTATTTCATATTCAGTGTTCCCATTCCATTCAGTTTGTTTTCCAATTTCTCCATCTCTTTTTCTATCTTGATCAAGCCTTTATCAAGCACAGTAAAAAAACTTTTGTATACCTATATATGGGGCTTCCCTGGTGGCTCAGAGGGTAAAGCGTCTGCCTACAATGTGGGAGACCTGGGTTCGATCCCTGGGTCAGGAAGATCCCCTGGAGGAGGAAATGGCAATCCACTCCAGTACTCTTACCTGGAAAATCCCATGAACAGAGAAGCCTGGTAGGCTACAGTCCACGGGATCACAATATGTATATATTGTAGAAAACTTTTAAGAATTTTTGCCTAACTAAAAAATTTATGACACTTTGATTCCACTTGTTTGACTTAGTAGGAATAGAATGCTAGATTTCTAATTAATAATAGCTATGCAACAAGCAATGAAGGTTTACTGTATAGCACATGGAACTATAGTCAGTAACATATAATAACCTATAATGGAAAATAATTTCAAAAATAATGTATGTGTATTTATGTATAAGTGAATCACCTTGCTATGCATCTGAAACACTGTAAGTCAACTATACATCAACAAAATACACATATTAAGAAAAAAAGGAGGTACAAATGGCCAACAGGTATATGAAATTGTGCTCAACAATGATCATCAGGGAATTATGACTTCAAACCCGTTATACTGTCTGTTATTAAAAAGGGGAGAAATAAAAAGTGTTGGCAAGGATGTGGAGAAAAAGGAAGCCTTGTGCACTGTTGGTAGAAATGCAAACTGGTGCAACTGCTATGGAAAACAGAATGAAGGTTCCTCCAAAAGTTAAAAATAGAACTTCCATATGATCTAGCAATTTGACTTCCTGGTATATACCCAAAGGAAACAAAAACACTAATCCAAAAAGATTCCTGCATCCCAGTGTTCACTGTAGTATTATTTACAACAGCAAAGACATGGAAGCAACCTGTCCACCAACAGATGCATGGATAGAGAAAATGTAGTATATACACACAACGGAATATTATTTAGCTATAAAAAAGAAAAAAATGTTGCTATTTGCAGCAATCTGGATGGAACTTGAAGGCATTAAGTAAATAAGCGAAAGAAAAATAAATACCATTTGATCTCACTTATATGTGGAATTAAAAGAAAACAAAAAAGTCGTAGATACCGAGAACAGATCAGTGATTGCAAGAAACAGGGAGTGGTGGAATGGGTAAAATGGGTGAACGTGGTCAAAAGTACAAATTCCTAGTTACAGAAAGTAAGTCACAGAGATGGAGTACACAGTATGGGAGCTATAAGAAGACCACTTTACATATTTGAAAGGCAAATCCTAAAAATTCTCATAAGGAAAAAGAGAAACTTGGAACTGTATGGTGATAAATATTAACTAGACTTCTTGTGGTCACCATTTCTTGATGTGTACAAATATAAACACACACATATATATTCATTATAACCCCAAGTGAATATAATATTACTTATCAATTATATCTCAATAAAAAAGGGAATAAAGATTAGAACAAAAATAAATGAAACAGAATAAGAAAACAATGGAAGAGATTAATAAAGAGCTGGTTCTTTGAAAAGACAAAAATATTGACAAAACTTTAGCTACACTAACCAAGGGGAGAAAAAGAGGACTCAAATAAAATTAAAAATGAAAGATGAGACATTACAACTAATACCACACAAATACAAAGGATAATAAGAGACCATTGTTAACAATTAAATGCTGTAAAACTGGACAATCTAAAAGAAATGGATAAATTCCTAGAAATATATTTCCTACCAAGCCTGAACCATTCAGGACTAGAAAGTCTGAACAGACCAATTACAATTAAGAAAACTAAATCAGTAATCAAAAAAAACTTTCAATGAAGAAAAGTCCAGAACCAGATAATTTCAATGGAGAATTCTTAAACAGCTAACATCAATCCTTTTCAAACTCTTCCCAAAAACTGAAGAGTGGAAACATTCTCAGACTCATTTTAAGAGGCTGGTATTATCAGGATAACAAAGCCAGTTAAGGATGCTACAGGAAAAAATTACAGACAAATATCCCTCATAAGTAGAGATGCAAAAATTCTCAACAAAATACTGGCAAATTGAATTCAACAGCACACTAAAAGGATCATATATTATGATCAAATGGGATTAATCCCTGGAATGCATGTCAGAAAAGTGCAATAGAAGCAGAGCTACTGGAACAAAGAGAGCTTGACAACACAGACACTACTCCTAACTGGCAAGCCATGGAACTGCAGCACCTGGGGTTGTTGGGCTGGGGAGGGTGGGGATGTGTGTAAGAAAACCAGAATTGTCGATTTTAAATACAGGTACCTGCCACTGGTGATTAGCATGTAAAGCTTTGTTTATATTCCTTCCTCCAACTTGAGTTCAGCCAGAAGATACTTGTTGGAATGAACTGAAGAAACTTCCCTTTTGATAGATTCAACTGAAACTGCTTATTGTACGTGGTTATATTTGGTAAAAATTGCGTGTTGGTTTTTACAAAAGGGTAAGATTTATGGTGTTGAATTTTAATTCACTTGTATAAGGAAACAGTTTAGAACTCTTATAGGTCTTAAATATTTTTACTTGCTATTCTCCCTCAGTAATATACACCTCTTCCTTCCCTGCTTGATGAAACATCTATTTACAAGTTAAAGTAAGTGTATAATCAGTAATTACAGTCTGGAGACAAAATTTACCTAGGAGTGGATGTTTAATTAGGTTTTCAGACTCATTATAAAGACTTGGGTCTTGTCTGAGTTGAGCAGAATTAAAATGACAACTTCAGTTTCCTAACAGAATTGTATTTGTTTCTTTTAGTCCCACACCTTAAAAAGAAACCCCAAGTGGCTCCTCAGGAATGCAGTTTTGTTGCACAAAGGTACCATCTAGCTGGAACTATATACATATGAATGGGTAATTTTCCTGTTGGGCTGAAGTGTATGCTTATATATATGTTTAGTCTTTAAGCTAAACAAACATTTAGATAATATTCTGTGCATTGATTAATGCATTGGGCAGGTGGTGAGGACCTGGATTTTTATCAAACAGTTTAGTAATTTTTAAAGTTTCTTGTGTTTACTAGTAAAGAATTTTAAAACTCTTAAAAAAAAAAAGATAACCCATGTTCGTGTCTTGAAAGAATACTATTAAAATGTTCCTACTACACAAAGGCATCTGTACATTCAATGCAACTTCTATCAAGATTCCAGTGGCATTTACAGAATTAGAAAAAAAATCCTAAAATTCACACAGAATCACAAAATACTCCTGGTAGTCAAAGCAATCCTGAGAAAGAACAAAGCTGGAGACATCACAATTCCTGATTTCAAAGTTTACTACAAAGCAATAGTGGTAAATTACGGTACTGGCATAAAAAAAGACACATATCAGTGGAAAAGAACCAAGTGGCCAGAAATAAACCCTTGCATACATGGTCAACTAGTACATGACATGGGCCACAAAACTACTCCATGGCTATAAGCTACTATCGTCAGTAAATGGTGCTGGGAAAACTGAATATTCACATGAAAACGATGAAAAGGATGAAAATGGATCCCTATCTTACACCATACATAAAAATTAACTTGAAATGGATTAAAAACTTAAATGAAAGACCTGAATCCATAAAACTCCTAGGGAAAAACAGGGAAAAAGCTCCTTGATGTCAGTCTTGCAATGATTTTTGGATATGATACCAAAAGCACAAATAACAAGAGCAAAAACAAACAAGTGGGACCAGTCAGGCTAAAAAGCTTCTGCATGGCCAAACAGACAACAAAATGAAAAGACAGCCAACAGAATGGGAGAAAACACTTGTAAACTGTATCTGATAAGAAGTTAATATCTAAGGAACTCATACAACTCAATAGTAAAAAAAAAAACAAAAACAAAAAACATTAAGATGGGCAAAAGACCTGAATATCTATACAAATAAAATATTCCAATGCCCAATCGGTATATGAAAAGGTGTTCAATATTGCTAATCAACAGGGAAATTTAAATCCAAATCACAAAGAGATACCCCTGCACCCCTGTTAGAATGGCTACTATCAAAAAGCGACAAGTGCTGATGAGAATGTGGAGAAGAGAGACCCCTCATGCACTACTGGTGGGAAAGTCAACTGGTACAGCCAACTATGGGAAACAGTAGAGGGTCCTCAAAAGATTAAAAATAGAATTACCATATGATGTAGCAATTCCACTTCTGGATATATAGCCAAAGAAAATGGAATCACTATCTCAAAGAGGTATCTTCACCCCAATGTACAAAACGGCATTATTTATGGTAGTCAAAACGTGGAAACCTAAGTGTCCATCCATGGATGAATGAATAAAGAGAACATGACATATTTACATAATGGAATATTATTCAGCCACAAAGATGAAGGGAAATCTTGCCATTTGTGACAACATGGATGGACCCTGAGGGCATTATGCTAAGTGAAATAAGTCAGAGAAAACCAAATACTGTATGATCTCATTTATATGTGTAATCCAGACAAACCAAACTCACAGAAACAGAGTAGACTGGTGTTTGCAAGGTGGGGGAGGGAAGGGCGGTGAAGGTGGTCGAAAGGTACAAAGTGTACAAACTTCAGCTTATTTGATGAGTAAGTTCTGAGGACCCTAATGTACAGCATGGTGAGCAGTGCAGTTGAAAACTGCTGAGAGAGCAGATCTTAAAGGTTCTCAACAAACGCACAAAGAAAACTACAGCTCTATGAGGTGATGGATGTTTTAACTAACCTTACTGTAGAATCTGGAGAAGGCAATGGCCACCCACTCCAGTGTTCTTGCCTGGAGAATCCCAGGGACGGGGGAGCCTGGTGGGCTGCCGTCTATGGGGTTGCACAGAGTTGGACACGACTGAAGTGACTTTTGTAATATATGCATATAGTAAATCATCACACTGTACACTTTTGACTCATACAATGTTATAAATCAACTATATCTCAATAAAGCTGAAAAAAGCTAAATTTAATATAACTAAAATTTAATTAAAAAAAAAAAAAGCAAGACCAGAGTACTGCCTCCTCCCCAGCAGGTCCCACTAGCCACCTCTAGAAGTCACTACTAGAAAAGAGAGCACATGGCGTCAGGGAAGCACTGGTGTGCCTGCCCTCTGGCTCCTGCCCGGGACTTAACCTGCAAAGGAGCTGGTTGCTGCTTTGAGCTAAGGGAGATGGAAGAGATACAAGATCAAAAGCTTCCTTGGGGCTCTCAGAGCCCTGTCTTGGGGAGCTGGAATGTATAAGGAACCAGACCCTGCTATGATCCAGCCAGCAGGAGCCACTGAGGGAGCAACTGATAGGCAACCTCCAGCCAGAATATTCCAAGGCAGGAGTGGGGCTGTTTTTGATGCTCACTCAACACCTCCCTGGGCTCTGGCATGGCTTAAGTCAGCAAGACAGTCACTAAGTCAGAGGCCCAAGGCCACTAACTGGGCAGCTCTCAAGAATGGAGATGACTCGAGCTGAGGCCCAAACTTTAACACAGCACAATCCTCCAGAACCAAATCTTACCCTTGCTCCTCATTTTTTCAACAAGGATTTACTGAATATAGGCTGTCTACCCAGCAAGGAGCTGGGCACCATGGGAGAAATGCATTCATTCAACAAATACACAATCTTTCAGGCAGTAATCTGTAAACAAAACTAATCAATCCCTGACCTAAAGACCCAAAGAGCGAAAACAACCAAAATGTCTATCAACTGATGAATATATAACCAAAATGTGCTACATCTATACAACAGAACATCAATCAACCATGAAAAAGAATGAAATGTGCTATAAGACAGATGAACCTTGAAAAGATTATGCCAAATAAAAGAAACAAGTCACAAAAGACCAAAAACTGTGGTAACATTCATAAGAAACGTCCAGAATAGGCAAATCTGTGGAGACAGAACATAGATCAGTGGTTGCCAAGGACTGGGCGAGTGACAGGTAAATATTTTTGTGGGAGAGATGAAAATGTTCTATAACTGACTGTAGTAATGGCTGCATATTCTGTGAATATACTGAAAACCAGGGAATCGTACACAATAAACAGGTGAATTGTGTGGTATGTGATTATATCTCAATAAAGATGGTATTTTTAAAAATCTCTGCCCCAATGAATGGGGAGAAAAGGGGGATCCAGAACAATAATAATATAACTGCATGTAGTGTGCCAAGTATAAGTGCTTTCAGGAGAAACTAAGCAGAGAAGGGAAACAGTACAAGAAAAGATCTGGTATTTTTTTATAGAATGGAGACAGGTGACATTTTTATAGAATGTACTCAGGATGCAAACCTGAAGGAGCCAAAGGAGCCAGCATGCAACAATCCAGGGGAAGAGTGGTCCAGGCAGCAGCTCCAGGAAATAATAATGCTCACAAGTGCCTGGCCGACTGAGTCCTGCTGAGAACCAACCAACCAATTCAATGGACATGAGTTTGAGCAAATGAGATGGTGAAGGACAGGGAAGCCTGGCTTGCTGCAGTTCATGGGGTTGCAAAGAGCTGGACATGACTGAGTGACTGAACAAAAAGCAGCTCCGAATGCTGGGAGAGAGGGAAGCCCATGGCACGCGGGGCAAGAACTCCACATGTAGTAAGGGTGTCTGCTACCACAAACACCAATTTAGGGGCCCAAGCAGGAGTTCTAAACTATCTGTTGGACTTCTCTGGTGGTCCAGAGGATAAGAATCCTCCTGCCAATGAAGGGGACACAGGTTCAACCCCTGGTACAGTAAGAATCCACATGCCAGCTGAACCACTAAGCCTGTGAACCACGACTACTAAGCCCATGTGCCTAAGGCCTGTGCTAGGCAAAAAGAGAAGCCATCGTAATGAGAAGCCCGTGCAACACAACGAAGAGTAGCCCTGGCTCGCAGCAACTAGAAAAAGCCCACGCACAGGAACAAAGACTCAGTGCAACCAAAAATAAAAAGATCTGTTGAATGAATGACTAATGAATCAACTGTATCTGCTGAATGAATGACTAATGAGTCAACCAACTCTGCTCCACCAACACTGCACTCTACCCTGCCAGTACCTGGAGCCCCTGTTACCTTTCCAGCCCAGCTTGATGTTCCACTCATAGAAGAAAATCAGCTTTCCTTTGCGGCTGCTGCAGGAAGCCTCGCCTTCCACCTGCTTCAGCTCACTGATCTCGCAGCGGCCAGCCTCATTCTCCACGGTGATACCCACCAGGAGTTCCCGAAGCCTCCCCTTGGACCAGCTGGTGGCATCCCGCTCTGTCCTGCCAGGACCAGAAGAAGAGCAGAGCCATGAATGGACCCTCTTGCTGATATCCACACGCCCATCCCTGGCCCAGTCCAGATCTGCCCAATTCCTCTCAACCATGTGAAAGACCTGCCACCCACAAACTTACAAGCACACTTCTCAGACCAGTTTTCTACCAAACATCTTCTAATTCTCATCAGTGATTTAAGATATGCTGGGAGGCATGGCTTATTTGGGAGAAAGGAGGTCTAGAAATTTCACCTGTTGGAAATGGAGGGGCAAAGCCTGGGCCACATGAAAAAGTAGTTATAACTGAGATAATTTTTATCGTAATAAGACAAATTATTAAGTGTTTTCACAAGTATATTATCTCACACAATCTTCCCAAATAATGTTTCCAATTTAGGGGAGTGAAAATAAGCTGAGAGAAGTCTATTAAGTGTTCATGGTGGCAAGGCTGGGAAAGAAGAGGTCAGTCCGTCCCACCCCCAGGCCAGGACGTCCCCTCCCCCCTACACTCCCCCACATCCCCAGGAAAGGCTGC
The DNA here is from genome assembly GCF_029378745.1 of Bos indicus. Lineage (NCBI taxonomy): Eukaryota > Metazoa > Chordata > Mammalia > Artiodactyla > Bovidae > Bos > Bos indicus. Next base: position 59,618,902 of record NC_091770.1, on the reverse strand, counting down.
CCTCACAGGCCAAAGCCTTGCTCTGCCCTGGACCTGCCTCAGCATCACCTTCATGGACCCGAGGTAGCATAGCCCTAGCCTTCAGAGGAAAGGAGCGTAGAACATCACTTCCTGAAAGCTCAGGCGGAAGGAGGAGGGAGGCAGAAATTGGCCCATACTCTAGATAAGATTGAAAAAGGATGAGTAACTAGTTCCAACTTCTAGAAAGCAGGCTCACTAGAGACCCATCAAGTTAGATGTGAAGTTCCGATCCAAATTTCTGTTTTCCTGTTCTTTCCACTATAGACGTAAAACACACACACACACACACAAACTTTCCAGCTTCATTTTAATTCCCCCCAAGACTTCAAGGGGCTGGGGCGGAGGGCCACGGGAGGGTAGCTCCTGAGGTCCCACAGACTGCCAAAGCTGAAGAGATAAGTCAGGAATGACTGCTACTCCTGGGGCCCAACCCAACTTTCAAACAGCAAAGTCAAGTCCCAGAGCCAGTGAGGGTAAGACCCCAGGTCTCCAGGCTCCAAGGGCTCCCCAAGCCCCGACGCTAAAGACAAGCATCTGCACCTGTGCAGCCTCACAACCCTCCCCGCTCCTCCCGCCCGGGGCTCGCCGCGGCCAGGGGAGCGCCCCGAGACCCGCGGCCGCCCTCCACCCGGGAACCGGGCGCTCGCTGAGGGTCCCTCCCGTCCCTCCCGGCGGCTTGCGAGCGAGGAGGCCCGCCCGGAAGCCGCGGCCCCGGCCCCCGCCCGACCGCACCAGTGCCAGTTGTTCACGTTGGTCCCGTCCTCCCGCTCCTCCACGATCCAGCGCGGGTCCCCCTGTCCCCACTTGGCCATGTCAGCGTGGCGGCGCGGCCTCGGCGGAGAACAAGGAACGGCCGCGGCGGCGGTGCGGCTCCGTCGCCGACGTTTCCGGCCGGCGAACCCAGGAGCAGAGCGTTCGCGGAGCCCAGAAAGTGCCAGAAATCCCCGCCCCTGCGCCAGCCTGCCCCGCCCGCCCCGCTGCGGAGCGCCCGGGGAGAGCGACCGGGCCCGACCCGAGGGGCGGGGGCGCGGGGAGGGGCCCGAGGGGCGGCAGGAGGCCGGTGTCTGGGCCCTGGAGGTCGGCGCGCCGGAGGGCGCCGGGCCGGAGATGGATGCGGCCGGGGAGGGGAGAGGTCACGGCCTGGGAGACCCGGGTGGGGGGCGGCGGCGGCTGCGGTTGGGAGAGAGGTCCGAGCCGCGGCGCTGCGGAGAGGCGACCCTAGAGGCCGGGGCTCGGCCCTGGAGGCCGGGTGGGGTCTGCGGAGGCTCTGGGCCCTGCCACGGGACTTGCGAGTGCAGTGGCCGGGAAGGGGGAACGTCCGCCGCCTCCGGAAGGCCGGACGCCTCTCCACGACTCACTATTATTTCCGCAGTGATTGCCTCCAGTGTTGGCAGAGGGGGGCGCTGAGTAAGGGGCGCCTGAGAGCAGCACCCCGGTGCAGGCGGGAAACGCCCGCGCTGACGGCCTTCGGTCCTCCCGGGGTCACTGCCCGAACACTTGGTTTGCTGTGCGACCGGCTTGCCGAGGTCGGAGCGCGCCCACTTTACAGCACAACTCTGTTGTGTGGAAAGTTCTCAGGAGTTGGTGCCCTCTGACTCTCCCCAGGACGCCACCTCTCACGCCTTTCCAACACCTGTCCAAGTAGCACGGGCCACCAAGGTCCTAGTTACTTCGGGAATGTTTACATTTTATTCATGTGATGATCCTTTGGAGATGACAAAAGAAGGAGATTGCAAGAGTGTATTATTGCAGCTTGATGCAATTGTACAGAAATTAATGATTCCTGTAACGAATTTCCACCTTCCAGCAAAAACTTTGCGTCAACTGTTTGGAAAATGTTGCCCACAGGTCTGAGGATGTTTAGTTAGAAGGCAGAACACGTATGAACGTTGGAAGTCTGCAGGTTACTTCTCCGTTCTGCTCCACTGTGATGACCTGTCCTCTCCCTGTGATCTAGTCTTCTCAGAACTGGGGGAGGGTATTTTTCTCCATTTGCTTACTGGAGATACTACATTCCAACCTCATTTTCCAAAACCTATCACAATTTTGTAAACAGACTGCCTCAGAGTGTTTTGACCCCCCCAAACGAAATGGCATTTTGATTTCACCTTTTACACTTTGTCAAAAGCATGGAGAGCGAACACAAGGTATCAAGTAGAAAAGAATTGGATTAGCAATACAATGAAATACTATTCCATCCTTAAAAAGGGAGGAAATTCTTACATAAACCACAACATGGGTGAAACTTGAGATTCATATTATGCGCTTAGTGTGAACTTAGCATCTTAATATTATATTAAGTGAATTAAGCCAGTAACAAAAAGACAAATACTGCATGATTAGACTTATATGAAGTATTGAGAGCAAAAATCATAGGGACAGAAAGAACAGTGGTTGCCAGGAGTTGAAGGGAGGGTGGGGCATTATTACTTAGTGGGTATAGGATTTCCATTTTACAAGATGAAATGAATTCTGAAGATGGACGGTGGTAATGGTAGCACATTATGAATATACTTAACAACACTGAACTGTAAACATAATGGTTACAGTGTTAACTTTTATGTGTGTTTTACCACAATGAAAAAATTTTGGATAAAAAGCACCTAAATTGATGAGTAAAAAGTTGTTGGGGAGGAAGATAATCATGCAACATGAAGATATATACACCCACACTTAGCTTACTACATTCAAAAGGGAAAAGTAAACTTTACAGGAGAGAAATCTGTAACTCATCTTAACCAAATGATCAAACTCAGCATCACCAATAATGGAGCAAAGACATAACTGGTGTACACCATCACCTACCTAGTATTCCTGCCAAAAATGCTTATTCTGAATCTGATCATGAGGAAACAATCACCTAACAGAGCTTCTGGGTCCAAACAATTTAAAATTACATAATTGGGGAAATTTAAATTTCATTTCAGACTACATACTGGGTAACCTTGTGTCAACGGTTAAATTTTCTGAGTGTTAATCTTTGGTTACAAAGAAGAGCATTCTTTATTTATTAGAGAAGAGCATTCTCGACCTTGGGAGACATGCTGAAATATTTGCGGGTAAATTGTCACGATGACTGCAATTAACTCAGTGCAGAGAGAAAAGAAGACAAATGAAGCAAGTGTCGGGGCAAAAGGGTGACACCTGGTGAATTCAGGTGAAGCGTATCTGAGATTCCTTAAACTATTTTTGCAATGCTTCTGTAAGTTAGAGATTATTAAAAAAAAATTTTGGCAGGAATGAGGCAAGGCATCTTTCGGGTCAGTGCGTGGGTTCTAGCCTTTTGTAACCATCTAGTGCTAGGTGGCTAAACATTATGCTACATTTATCGAGCATCTACTGTGTGTCCAGTTCTGCTGTATGCTCATGTCATCAGAAAAATGAGTAAGACATGGGGGCTCAGTCACTAGTGAAGAGACCATTGTGAATTCACCTTCAGGGTAAACCCAGGGTGCCTTGGGAGCACAGAAAATAAAGTGCCTCTCCCTCAGGGAGTGTGGTGCTCACATAGTTCTTTTCTCAGAGGAGGTCTGAAAGTTAGGACTCTTTTTTTTTTTTTAGCTGCCTCAGGTCTTAATTGCAGGACTCAGGATCTTCACTGCATCAGGACTTTTACTGTGCCGCAGGGACTCCCTAGTTGTGGTGCACAGACTTAGTTGCTCCAAAGCAGGTGGGATTTTAGTTCCTCAACCACAGATTGAACCCTCGTTCCCTGCATTGCAAAGAAGATTCTTTTGTTTGTTTTTGTTTTTTTTGTATTTTGCAAGGCAGATTCTTAACCGTTGGTCCACCAGTGGAGTCCATGTGAAGGCTTTGTGTTCAATAGAGGAAAGGGGACACTAGGCACGAAGAGCAGCAAGTGTCCACCCAGGCACAGAAGCCTGGAGAAGCACACTGCACAAGGGGGCTCTAACCAAGACATGGAGTAGGGGCTGCAGGAGATGAGTCTGCAGTGGGGCAAACTGCCACCTCATAACGAGCCCCATTTGCTCTGCTGAGGATCACAGACTTTGTAGGCAGCAAGAGACCACCAAGGTGATATAAATGGAGAAATGTCACGAGGTCAGACTTGTGTTTTAGAATCATGACAATTTGACAGGAATGGGTAAAAACTGGAAGCGGGGAATATTTGTCCAAGTGGAGAGGAGATGAGATATGAGAAGCATTTGGAAATGGAAACTAGGAGTGTATCAGATATTGGGTGTATTTGAGGAAGTGTTTTTAAGAGACTGGGACTTTCAGCTTGGTTAGTCACCATCATTCTGAGAGGCTAGAATGAAAAGAGCCTGCAGGAGGATTTAGGTGATTACCTCTGGAGACCAGCCTGCAGGGGATTGGCAGAGAAGATGGAGCTGAAAAGGGAAACCAAAAGAAGCAGGAAGAAAACAGAGAAGATATTTGATCATGGAAGCCAAGGGCTGAGATGGAGGGAGTAGTCACAGTGTTAGCTATGGAAGATGGCAAGTAGGATAATAGACAAATTCTTCTTTGGATTTGATAGGATGGCCATTGGGCTCTTTCCAGGAAGCAGTTTTGGTGAATGACGGCAGAAGTCAAGTCACAGTGTATAGAGGAATGAATGGGAGGTGAGAATGTTGAGACCATGCTTTTAAAATGTTTGACAGGATGGCTAAGACTAGTGGGCAGTAGCTGTGTAGAGATACGTGGAGAAGGGAGATTTTGCCTTTTCCATTTAAATGTTTTCACGTATTGATGGGGATTAGCTTGTGAAAAGAGGGTCAGGTTGTGGAGCAGAGAGTCCCAGAAACAATGGAAGGAGATGAGCACAAAGGCAGGTGGGGCTCAGCAACTGCTCTCTGAGCTGTGCCCAGCACACAGTGGGCACCAGTCAATGTTTGTTTGGATAACTGAATGGAAAAGGGAATGAACAGTTCTCAAACCTGTATGTCCAACCTGTGTGTAGGCTGTAAAATCAATTTAACAGGCATTCATCATCATTTTTACCTTAATGAAATAGAATACAGTTTAAGTATCAGAGTGATTACCTGTGGTAAAGGTAAACATTGCTTCTTAAGTGAAAGTCACTCAGTTGTGTCCGACTCTTTGTGACCCCATGAACTATACACACCGTGGAATTCTCCAGCTCAGGATACTGGAGTGGATAGCCTATCTCCTCTCCAGCGGATCTCCCCAATCCAGGAATCGAACTGGGGTCTCCTGCATTGCAAGTGGATTCTTTACCAACTGAGCTATCAGGGAAGGCCTGATATGTTTAAGAAGAAACATTGCTTCTTAAATCATCCCATATATGAAGTATGCTATGGTTACATTAAGTGAGATTGTTCTTGTTTTTATTTTATGTTTGAAAGCCTCTGCTGTGGCAAACAAAGATAAGTACACTAGCTTATAACTAACTTGATCTGTTTTGCACATAGTATAATCCCCAGTGCTTTGTACACGGCAGATCTCAATAAATTTTGGTTGACTGAGTGGGGGCAAAGGTAACAGAAGAAGTTAAGGGGATTTATGTTAACATGGTTCCCATAGATTAGTTTATATAATAACATGAGAGGCTGTTTAGCACAGGAATTTCCTGTCTTTAGCTTTTCCATATGCTGTAGATTGAGCAAGTCATTTTTACTGACTTCAGTTTGCATGTCTATTATTAGCCTTTCTTAACTGGAGCTCCTCATATGAACTACAGAACACAGAAAATAATTTCAGTGACTATTTTCTTGATTCTTCCCGGGATGATATATAAGTAGTGTCATTCTTAATACATAGGGGAAAAAATATTGGTTGAATGAATCATTTCATAGGAGTAAAAGAAGATAGGATTGAAGAAATATGAAAGCGCCTTGAAGATGGAAATGGGAGAGGTTGGTCCAGACCAAGAGAAAAAGCATTAGCAAAGATGGGAAGGTAACTGGGGGTAAGTAGGCTGGATGCAAGCAGAATGGGCACAAAGACTTCAATGAAGACATTAGGAGGAGGGTGTGAAAGCCAGTGTGAGGAGCCTCTATACTAACATGAAAAACTGTGTACTGAGCTGTATCTGCCATAGCAGAATCAGACCATGCTGGCAGGCTCTGCTGCGGCTCAGTGCTTGGATGCAAGTCTCAGCTCTCACTTAGCAGCTGGGTGACCTTAGGCAATTTCCCTAACCTCCTTGTACTTCATCACCTCTTTGTACTTTGTAACATGGGGATAGTATCACCACCTGTCTGTGTTATCATTAGATTCAACTGCTAGTAGCAAAGTAGCAATAACAAAATAATACTAAACAAGATAGCCCTTTCCTTTCACATAAAAATAGGCAATCCATGGTGAGTATGAAAGATACACAATCATCAGGGCCCCGAGTTTACATCACCAATCCCCAAAATATGGCTTTCATATCAGGGTCCGACTCCAATCAATACAACCACATTCTAACCAGAAGGAAGAAGAAAGAGCAATAGTACATCCTCAACCTGTAAGACACAGCCCAGCACTTCTGCTTTGATCCTATTGGTCAGAACAGTTCACATGGCAACAGCCAGCAAGGAAAGCTGGGAAGTGCCGTCTTTATTCTAGTCAGCTACGTGGCCTGGCTGGCCAACACCTGGGAGTTCTGCTCCCAAGAAAGAATAGATATTGGGGGATAACTAGCAGTATCTGCCCCCAATCTCATAGGCAATGTGAAGTTAAAGGAAATGAATACAACTGAAGCTCTTAGAACAGTTCCAAGCATGAACGAATCACTTAAAAATGTTTTTGTTGTCTTATCCTCACCCTCTCCTCTGCATAACACCTGTACACCACCAAACTCCAAACAATCCTAAATTGACACTTCTATTACAGTTCATGGGGTCACAAGAGTTGGAGACGACTTAGCTGCTAAGCCACCACCAGTCTAGATTTCCCAGACACCCCACTGGCAACACCTAGAGCCAGTGTTCATATTGAAGGAGTCCTGAATCTTGCCAGTAACCCTTGCCAGTTCAGATATTGGTTAGGAGCACCCTGAGGGGTGGCCTTGGCACAAATGCATAAAAAGGGCAAAGAGGGAAATTCCCTCGTGGTCCAGTGCTTAATATTCAGTGCTTTCACTGCCAGGGCCTGGGTTCAATCCCTGGTCAGGGAACTGAATCTTGCAAGCCTCATGGTGTGGCCAAAAATAAATTAGTTAAAATAGGCAAAGATAATATGTGTAGACATAAAAGTTAATGGCCAAATTTTTAAATGCTCATCATGACTTCATACTTTTACAAAAATTACCATTTTAAGTTATTTACATTTTTCTTATTTCTATGGGTGAAATAATTCTTATGATTCTGAGTGCTCTTAACAGTTTTTTTTTATAAATATGGAAATCATCCTTTTGTCACAAATGTTCTTAAAAATAGGCTTTTCCACAGAACTAGAAGAAAAATTTTTAAATTTGCATGGAAATGCTAATTTTCACCGCAAATAGCCAAAGTGGTGTTGGAGAAGACTCTTGAGAGTCCCTTGGACTGCAAGGAGATCCAACCAGTCCATTCTGAAGGAGATCAGTCCTGGGTGTTCATTGAAGGGAATGACACTAAAGGTGAAACTCTAGTACTTGGACCACCTCATGCGAAGTGTTGACTCATTGGAAAAGACCCTGATGCTGGGAGGGGTTGGGGGCAGGAGGAGAAGGGGACGACAGAGGATGAGATGGCTGGGTGGCATCACCAACTCGATAGACATGAGTCTCAGTGAACTCCGGGAGTTGGTGATGGACAGGGAGGCCTGGTGTGCTGTGATTCATGTGGTCGCAAAGAGTCGGACACGACTGAGTGACTGAACTGAACTGAACTGAACTGAACTGAGCCAAAGCAATTCTGAGAAAGAAAAACAGAGCTCGAGGAACCAGGTTCCCTGGCTTCAGACTATACTGCAAAGCTACAGTAAACAAAACAGTATGACTCTCTCACAAAAACAAAAATATAGATCAATGCAACAGGATAGAAAACCCAGAAATAAATCCATGGACCTATGATCAATTAATCTATGGCAAAGGGGGCAAAACTATATAATGGAGATAAGTCAGGCTCTTCAATAAGTGGTGTTGGGAAAACTGGACAGCTTCATGTTAAAAAAAGAAACTAGAACATTCTTTAACGCCATACACAAAAATAAGCTCTAAATGAGTTAAAGACCTATATGTGAGACCAGTTACTATAAAACTCTTAGAGGAAAACATAAGCAACATCTTTTTTTCATTCATCTGCTGGAGTAATGAAAATAAAAACAGAAATAGACAAATGGGACCTAATTAAACTTAAAAGCTCTTGTACAGTAAAGGAAACCATAAGCAAAACAAGGACAACCCACAGAAAGGAAAAAAATATTAGCAAATTAAGCAACCATACAAGCATCTCATGCAGCTCAATATAAAAACAAAACAAAACAAAACAAAACAAAACAAAAACCAACAGCCCAATCAAAAACTGGGCAGAAGATCTAAATAGACATTTCTCCTGAGAAGACATATCAAAAAGCCCAAGAAAAGATGCTAAATCACTAATTATTAGAGAAATACAAATCCAAACTATAATGAGAGGGCCCCCCTGGTAGTTCAGTGGTAGAGAATCTTCCTGCTAATGCAGGAGACACACGTTTGATCCCTAATCTGGGAAGATCCTACATGCTGTGGAGCAACTAAGCCTGTGAGCCACAACTATTGAGCCCGTTCTCTAGAGCCTGGGAGCCACAACTACTGCAGCCCGTGTGCCTTCGAGCCCTTACTCTGCAACAAGAGAAACCACTGCAATGGGAAGCCAGTGCACTGCAACTAGAGAGGAACCCCCATTTGTCACAACTAGAGAAAAGTCTGCACAAACAAAGACCCAGCACAGACAAAAACAAGGTTTAAAAATGGTCCACATCAAAAATAAATAAATACAATAATTTTTAAAAGCTACAATGAGATACCATCTTACATCAGTCAGAACAGCCATCATCAAAAAGTCTACAAACAATAAATGCTGGAGAGGTTGTGCAGAAAAGGGAATCCTCTAACGCCATTGGTGGGGATGTAAATTGGTACCACCACTATGGAGAACTATATGGGGGTTTCCTAAACTAATCAAAGCAGAACTACCATGTGATCCAGCAATCCCACTCCTGAGCATTTATCTCACAAAGAACATAATTCAAAAAATACACGAACCCAATGTTCATTATTGCACTTTTTACAATAGCCAAGATATGGAAGCAGCCTAAATGTCCATCAGCAGATGAATGGAGAAAGAAGATGTGGTATATATACACAGTGGAATAGCTGCTTAGCTATAAAAAATAAAATAATGCCATTTGCAGCAACATGGATGGATCTAGAGATTATCATACTAAGTGAAGTAAGTCAGACAGATAAATATCATGAAATCACTCATATGTGGATTCTATAAAGATGATACAAATGGACTTATTTACAAAATAGAAACAGATCCGTAGACTCCAAAACTGAATCTATGGTTACCAAAGGGAAAAGGTGGAGGGGAGGGATAAATTAGTTTGGGGATAACATACAGCTACCCACTCCAGTATCCTTGCCTGGAGAATTCCATGGACAGGGAGCCTGGCAAGCTACAGTCCATGGGGTTGCAAAGAGTCAGACATGACTGAGAAATTAATTTTTACCATTTTTAAACATATACACACTAATATATATAAAACAGATAATTAATAAGGACCTACTGTATAACACAGGGTACTCGACTCATTGTATAATAACCTGTATAGGAAAAGAATATGTAAAAGAATGGATATATATATAACTGAATCGGTTTGCTTGGTACCTGAAACTAACATTGTAAATCAGCTGTATCGCCAATATAAAATAAATATTAAATTTAAAAATTTATTTAAAAAATAGACTTTCAAAAAAATAAACTTTTCCAGTATAATAATAACCAAATCAGTGGAGCCAGGGATATATGGCCCTGTGTTTGCTGCATAGTGACATACAGTGGGATTGAGAAAATACAGAAATAAATTGAGTGTAATGGGAACCAGGTTTCTCACTATCAGGGAAGGAAATTATGGAGCAGGGGAAGCTAGACTAGACCTTGCTGGATTGGAATTGAAAGTTTGGTATGAGCTCATGATCTTTCATAAGGATAGCTATAGATATTGATACTGTGGTGGTTTTAAAGTAGATCCACATTTTGGTGGGTTTTTAAAAAATTCTTTTCCTTCAAAAGGTAGAGTATAATCTCCTTGCCCTTGAATGTGGGCTGAACTTAATGTCTCACTCAGTCCAGTCTCTCAGTCTGACTCTTTGAGATCCCATGGACTGCAGCATGCCAGGCTTCTCTGCCCTTCACCAACTCCCGGAGCTTGCTCAAACTCATGTCCATCGAGTCGGTCATGGCGTCCAACCATCTTATCTTCTGTTGTCCCCTTCTCCTCCTGCCTTCAATCTTTCCCAACATCAGGGTCTTTTCCAGTGAGTGAGTTCTTCCATCAGGTGGCCAAAGTATTGGAGTTTCAGCTTTAGCATCAGTCCTTTCAATGAATACTCAGGACTGATTTCCTTTAGGATGGACTGGTTGGATGTCCTTGCAATCCAAGGGACTCTCAAGAGTCTTCTCCAACACCACAGTTCAAAGTCATCAATTCTTCAGTGCTTAGCTTTTTTATAGTCCAACTCTCATGTCCATACATGATTACTGGAAAAACACTAGTTTTGACTAGTCAGACCTTTGTCAGCAAAGTAACGTGTCTGCTTTTTAATATGCGGTCTAGGTTGGTCATAGCTTTTCTTCCAAGGAGTAAGTGTTTTTTAATTTCATGGCTGCTGTCACCATCTGCAGTGATTTTGGAGCCCAAGAAAATAAAGTCTGTCACTGTTTCCATTGTTTCCCCATCTATTTGCCCTGAAGTGATGGGACCAGATGCCATGATCTTAGTTTTTTGAAAGTTGAGTTCTAAGCCAGCTTTTTCATTCTTCTCTTTCACTTTCATCAGGAAGCTTTTTAGTTCCTCTTCACTTTCTGCCACAAGGGTAGTATCATCTATATAGATGAGGTTATTGATATTTCTCCTGGCAATCTTGATTCCAGCTTGTGCTTCATCCAGCCTGGCATTTCACATAATGTACTCTGCATATAAGTTAAATAAGCAGGGTGACAATATACAGCCTTGACAAACTCCTTCCCCAATTTGGAACCAGCCTATTGTTCCATGTCTGGTTCTAACTGTTGCCTCTTGACCTGCATACAGATTTCTCATGAGGCTGGTAAGGTGGTATGGTATTCTCATGTCTTGAAGAATTTTCCATAGTTTTTGTGATCTACACAGTCAAAGGCTTTAGCGTAATCAGTAAAGCAGAAGTAGATGTTTTTTTGGAATTCTCTTGCTTTTCCTATGAGCCAATAGATGTTGACAAGTTGATCTCTGATTCCTCTGCCTTTTCTAAATCAGCTTGAACATCTGGAAGTTTGATTCACATACTGTTGAAGCCTGGTTTGGAGAATTTTGAGCATTACTTTGCTAGTGTGTGAGATAATTGTGCAATAGTTTGAACATTCTTTGGCATTGCCCTTCTTTGGGATTGGAATGAAAACTGACCTTTTCCAGTCCTGTGGCCACTGCTGAGTTTTCCAAATTTGCTGGTATATTGAGTGCAGCACTTTAGCAGCATTATCTTTTAGGATTTGAAATAGCTCAAGTGGAATTCCATAACCTCCACTAGCTTTGTTAATAGTGATGCTTCCTAAGGCCCACTTGACTTTGCATTCCAGGATGTCTGGGTCTAGGTTGAGTGATCACACGATCATGTTTATTTGGGTCATGAAGATCTTTTTTTGTGTAGTTTTTTGGTATTCTTGCCATCTCTTCTTAATATCTTCTGCTTCTGTTAGGTCCATACCATTTCTGTCCTTTATTGTGTCCATCTTTGCATGAAATGTTTCCTTGGTATCTCTAACTTTCTTGAAAAGATTTCTAGTCTAGAACTTAATGTTTAGATGACCTCCAATGCTAGGTTATAAAAAGGATATAAAAATTCACCTTCTTTCTCTCTCTCATTACTTGATTTTGGAATCCAGTCACCAACTTGTGAGTAAGCCAGGGTCCCATGGCAGGCCATATGTAGGTGTTCCAGGGATAGCTCCTGACCCTGACAGCCAGCAGCAAGTGCCACACATGTGAATGAACAACCTTTGGATGATTTCAGCCCCAAAGACCTAAACATCATGGCACAGAAACAAGTCATTCCCCATTGTATGCACTTTGAATTCCTGGCCCTCATAAACCATGAGAGATAATACAGAATTATTATTTAAGCCACTAAGTTTGAGGATCATTTGTAGATAATTAATATGTATTATATGTCTGCATATGTGTATATTATGTGTTTGTGCATACATACATTTCCTACCTCTGTCCACTGAAAAATTCTAGAAGCAATGATAACCCAGGAGCTATGAGCATGCCTAGCATGCAGATCTTATTTTTGGAATAGCATTCTCCCCTAAATAAATAGCTGATTCCAGGGCTGGGGCAGAGAAAGTATAAGATGAGCTTGGAACATCTTATACAACAGAGTGCTCAAATATGTCTAAAGATCCAAGAGCCATTTGGAAGGGGCTCCCTTGGCCCTATCTGGGAACATGTGAATATCCAAATAAATAATGATCATAAAGGACTATAATCCACTGAACAAAACAGGATCTAAAAGTTCATACTGATATATTGACTAAGTGATTGAGTAGGAGGGAAGAGAAGGCTTTCCTTTCTGTAGGCTGTCAACTAATATTGTTTATTAATAAGTAAAAACCACTTATTAATTTACAGGGGAGAAATCTGACAAAACCAAGTGGTAAAAATTAAATTACATCAATACATATGACAGCACATGCCTCCTGATACGATGCACTGAGATCACAGGATCACCTCTTGAATATTCTTGCTAAAGGTACATGACCTGAACCTAATCATGAAGTTACATCAGCCAAGTCCAACAGTGAGGGACATGCTACAAAGTAATTGATCTGCAATCTTCAAACGTGTCAAGGTCAAAAAAGTCAAAGAAAGTCTGAGGAACCTGTCCAAATTGAAGAGACCAAAGAATGATGGCTAAACAGAAAGTGTTATCCTGAACTGGATCCTGGACCTACAAAGAATATAACTGGGACAACCAGCAAATGTTGAGTGAGGCCTGTGGATTAGTCAGCAAGTGTATCAATGTTAATTGATGGTTGATTACGTGGGAAGATGTCCCAGTTTGTTGGAAATTTGTGCTGAAGTGCTAAGGCTGAGTGATACAGTATGTTTGCATCTGACTCTCAAATGCTTAAAACATGAATTTTATGGAGAGAGAGGATGGTAATACAAATATGGCAAACAGTTAATTGGGGAATCTGAGTGAAAGCATATATAGTTCTCTGTACTACTTGTACAACTTTTTCTGTAATTTTTTTTTAATTGAAGGATAATTGGTTTACAATGTTGTGTTAGTTTCTGCTGTACAACAATGTGAATCCACTCAAGTATACAAATATCTCCTCCCTGTTGAGCCTCCCACCACCCCATCCCACCCCTCCAGGTCCTCACAGAGCACCAGTCGAGCTCCCTGTGCTCTACAGCAGCTTGTCACTAGCTATCTGTTTTACAAACACATGTATATATGTCAATCCTACTTTCTCAATTCGTCCCACCTTCTTCTTCCTTCACTGTTCCAAAGGTTCATTCTCTATATCTGCATCTCTATTCCTGCCCCGCAGGCAAACATCTCAAGTTCAGCAGAGCTAAAATCTAGCTAATCATTTCCTTCCCACCAGTCACTTCTTTGGACTTGCCTCTTTCTGACCATCAGGTTTCCAAACTCAGGAGTCACTGTCGAGTCCTCTCATTTTCCCACATCTAACCAGAAACTGATGTTCTTTACTTTGTGTTCTGCCACCTCTCTGTTCCAGACCCTCATCCTTAAACCCTGAATTGTCACTACAGTCATCTCCATTTATCTCCCAGGTAATCAATAACCTAATCCTGTAGTAGAATTCTCAGGGACTTACCCCGCAACACACACACAATGACCTTGAATTGTTCAGTATATATAAGGTAACTTTTAAACTGTGTTGAAACATAAAACTGAATATCTTTAGTGCTCTCATTCAATTCTAAAATCAAAACAGGGACTTCCCTGGTGGCCCAGTGGCTAGGACTGCGTGCTCCCAATGCAAGGGGAGCATTGCGCCCCTAGTCAGAGAACTGGATCCCATATGCTGCGATAAATGACCCCTGTGTGCCAATACAAAGATCAAAGGTCCTGAGTCCCCCAGCTAAGACCCGGCGCAGCCAAACTAATTAACATTTTTCAGAAAAATCAGAGCTGTCTTGAACATTTTTAGCCAGGTATCTTTAAAAAAATCAAATCAAAACAAATTTACAAACAAAATACAAACAGAAGCATAAAAACTAATAAAATTCAAGTTAACATTGAATTTGACTCACCCCATAGTGGTGGCACATTGATTGGTCTTTTTGGAATTTCGGGTGTCTGTACTAGCGTAGGCACTGATGGCCCATTTTCCTACCATTTTCTTCTACTGAAAGTTTTACAAAACTTCAGCTAGTACAGTCCACTCACCAGGAAACTGGCCTTTACTTTGACATAGATGCACCATTTATGGATTCATTCTTCAATACTCTTGTCAGTTTGTGAAAAAGTAACTTGGTTTTATAAATTCAGACACAGATATAGGCAATGAAATCATGACATCATATGGAAACAAAAAAAGAGTGAAAGTGTTAGTAGTTATGCAATAGTGTCTGACTCTTTGCAACCCCATGTGCGACCCCATGGACTGTAGCCCACCAGGCTCCTCTGTCCTTGGAGTTCTCCAGGCAAGAATATTGGAGTGGGTTGCCATTTCCTTCTCCAAGGTATCTTCCCAACCCAGGTGTTGAACCTGGGATCTCCAGCACCACAGACATATTCTTTACCATCTGAGCCACCAGGGAAGCCCTCATATGGAAATACTCATATGGAAATAAATGGTCATCTAGGTCTGAAATTTCATATTAGAATTTGAAACATTCAGAGCAGCATTATTTTTAGTAGACAAAAAGTGAAGCAACCCAAAGTATTCATTAATGGATAAATGTATAAACATTTGGAATATGCAAAAAAAAAATGGAATATTATTCAGGCTTTAAAAGAAAGGAAATTCTGACACATGGATAAACCTTGAGGACATTATGCTGGGTGAAAGAAGTTGGTCACAGAAGGACAAATACTGCAATTCCACTTGTATGAGGTACTTAGAGTAGTCAAATTCATAGAGATAGAAAGTAGGTTGGTAGTTACCAGGGGCTGGGGTGGTAGGAAATGAGGAGTTAGTGTTTAATGGGTAGACTTAGAGTTCAGCAAAATGAGGAGTACTGTGGATGTAAGTGATGTCTGTACAATGTGAGTGTACTTAGTATTACTTAACTGTGCACTTAAGATCATTAAGGTGGTAGATTTTATGTGTATTTTACAATAATTAAATTAAAAAATTTTTAATGTTGGGACTTCCTTGGCAGTCCAGTGCTTAAGACTGTGCTTCCACTGCAGGGGGCACAGGCTCCATCCCTGACAGGGTAAGTTGGATCCCACATGCTGTGGGATGGAGGCAAAAAAAAATTAATGTTACCATCAGGTGAAAGACCAATATTTTTCAGTGCTTGTAGACAGTTCCTGGACTCTAGGGCTCTGGATGGATATTACTGTAGACCCCCACCCCCGGCACACACTACTTTACTGCATTCTCTACCCAGTACCTCTCTCTAGCCTGGAATCCTCAGAGTTACTGTACTCGGACCCCTCACCACACTTCACTCTTAACTCTCAACACGCCTCCAGCTACCAGGCTCAACACACATTTTCACCTCTCTGCCTTTTTATTATATATTATTATATTATATATAAATATATATATATATATATATATTTAAATTAGAAAAAAAAAGCAGTTGTCAGGACAAGAAAGATTTCAGGACTGAATTCAAAGGGAACTATGTCGAGGAGACCCAAGTCCTACTTACTGAAAGTTTCCATGATGTTAGCAGTAATGTTATTTGATTCTAAATGCCTATGATCAAAGCACCAAGAACCTGGGCTGTTTCCAAAATCCCCCTTGAATATGACCTAAAAGACATCTGCACAAACACAAATAACTTTATTCACATGGTACAACAGTGTTTGAGTAGACAGAGTTTTAAGGACACTTAATACAATCAATTTCTTGAACTCACATTTGAGTTGCCCTGGGTATTTTACTTATAGAATTTTGCACATAGTCCACCTTTTCTGCACAAAGATAAAATATTATCCATATTTGCATAATTCCCCATTATTTTGCTGTTTCAACATGATTTTGCACCCCCAGTCATTTCCTTGTTAGTCTAAGGTTACATTTCTTTTGCTCTCAGCCTTTTTTGAGCTTCACTTTCTCTCTTTATGTAATCGAGTATAGCTTCGAGCCATAGGATTGTCCTTTCCAAGGTCCACAACGATTACCTCCCTAGAAAATGTGACTCCTTTTAAGGGTCTTTTATGGTTATCAACAACTGAAGAACTTCCAGTGAGAGGTATGAGTGATTTTTGCAAATAGTCATCCTGTAAGAGAATATAACAAATAATATCAATGATAAATTTATGAAAACAACAAGCCCTGCTTTTAAAAAATATGGGTTATATGTATATTGTAAGAAACAGAAAAAGGATTTCTAAATGATACAGAAAAGCAGTAATAATCCATAAAGGCATAATTTTCATATTTCTATGGTTATAAAAGCACACACTGCTATATTCAAATAGCATCTGGCAACATGTGTTATTTTCTCTACAAAGGAGGCAAACCCAAGAGCCACTTGGATCACCATTCTGTCTCCAAGTGGTCATGGGTCTCATGTTAGGAGGACATGTGAGCTGTTGTTATTAGGCAGCCTCAAACACGGAGTTCAAGAAGGCCCCGACAATGTTTACAAGCTGTTGTAGAAGGAACCCAGAAGTAGAGCAGGTCTTTGGCATCTGGTCCTGAGCCTGGCTAGGGAGGAGGAGTGACTTCAACAATTCATCTTATTTTCTCATTCGTAACATAAGAGGGTTGGCTCCCTAAATGATCTCCTCCAGCTCTAACACCTTAGGATTCTGAATAAAGCAAAATGAAAGGGAATTATTAAGAAAACCACAAATGTAAGGATGAAGATGGAGCAAGTGTCCAGGCATGGCATGTGTAATTGGTTTAACAAAATGAACCAATAAGCTAAGAAGGGTGGTTTAAATGATTGTCAACACTGCACTCCTTCCAGATACAAACCTAAGTTACAAACAAGACCATCCTTCAATATACCTAGCCAAGGAATTTACCTCTTCTTTAAATACTAAATACCTCTTAAGAGTAGAAAAGCATATCACCTCTTGACCATTTTCTCTAGCATTCTCAGGCTTTTGCTTCTCTTTTATTTTGTTCTCTTCTTCACCCTCCACATCCTCTCTATTTCCTAAGGGTGTGGTCATCGCATCTTTACTCCGTCTCTGGACAAGAATGCCATGCCTTGCAGGTGCAAGAGTCCTAGAAAATCAATCAGCAAGGTTTTTAAAATTCATGCATCTTAGCCCTCATGGTCACGCACAAAAATGGTGTTCCACCACATCCTAAGGTGCGGACTTACTTTTCTTGGTTGTCTAAATTGTTCATCTCTGTATTAGCAGCTAGACAATCTTCACCTTCATTTTCTGTACAAGGACCTTTTTCTGTCTCTTCATCTGTCCTGCTTTGGGAACTATAATCACAAAGGAGAAAGTGTGGAAAAGAAAGAAAGGTCTTAATGTTAAGACTTGGAAAGGAACTTCACTTTTAAGCAGGAAATTAGCATTTCTAAAACCCTGAAATAGAAAAAACAGATACCTACAGCATTATTATTTGCTCTATTTTAAATTGCTTTATATTATTACTAGATACATTTGCTACTGACTTAAAGTCTGATCCCAATTTATCAGCATGGATTTATACCATTTATATAAAAAAACCACCAATAAAAGGAAGATGCAACTGAGGCAAATTAGAAGGATGATGAAGAAAGTGAATGCTGTGGTTTCAAAGTTCATATGGTTAACTAGACGACTCATCTACTCTCACAATCACAGATTGTCCAAATATGTTTTCCAGCTCAGTGTGAATGTAGTTCTCTTGTTCTTTAAGTTTTCTAGAAACAGAAGAATAAAAGGATGTTTTTATTGTTGTTCTTTTGATCAGCTTCATAAAAGATGCTCGGCTTGTTCTGGTGGTGTGGACTCACCCTGGTTAATTTCTCTCCATAAATGTGGTGGGGGCTGAGGTGGCTAGAGGGGAGACTGAGCTGGAACTCAGCTCATCTCCCCTCATCCCAAAAACTATCAGAATCCAGAGGACGGAGGAATTGGCATAGCTGGAGCCGAGCCCAGCTCCCAATTCTTCTCTCTTCAGTGACATCATAGAATCATGGAACTATTGAGTTAGAGAGATCATAGCACCAGCCCAACCCTGCCCATCACCTGAAATCAGAAGAACCACAAAAACTCTCCCCTGGGCTGCAGTCTGTCTGTCCTCTCTGGCTATCTATTTTACATAGGTAATGTAGATGTTTCAATGCTACTCTCTGGATTCATCCCACTTTCTGCTTCCCCCGCTGTGTCCACAAGCCTGTTCTCTATGTCTGTGTCTCTATTGCTGCCCTGCAAATAGGTTCACCAGTAACATTTTTCTAGATTTCATGTATTTGCATTAATATATGATATTTGTTTTTCTCTTTTTGACTTACTTCATTCTGTATAACAGGCTCTAGTTTCATCTACTTCACTAGAATGGATTCAAATTCATTCCTTTTTATGGCTAATATTCCATTGTATATATGTACCACAGCTTCTTTATCCATTCATCTGTGAATGGACATCTAGGTTGCTTCCATGTTTGGCTATTGTAAACAGTGCTTCTATCAACATTGGGGTACATGGGTCTTTTAGAATCATCCTTACTTCTTTTTTCCTCTACTCTTTCCTTTAATTTTCTTTATTCTAGACATGTAATTAATTAGCTGTGTGTCCTAGAGCATGTACCTCTCTTTGCCTCAGAATGTTCATTGTTAAAACTAGAATAAGAGTAACTTACTAGTTACTTACTGGCTTTATTATATGGATTTAGTGAGTTAATCTGAGTAAAGCTTTAAATGGTAACTTCTAAGTATTCTATAAGTATTTCACTATATTTAAAATTTTCTATGAATAGTCTCTGAACGCTATGTTAGCGTTATGTAATTAAGTATTACATTCAGGTACTTCCCTGGTGGCACAGTGGGTAAGAATCTGCTTGCCAATGCAGGGGACGTGGGTTTGATCTCTGGTCTGGGAAGATTCCACACACTTCTGAGCAACTAAGCGCATGCGCCACAACCACTGAGCCTGCGCTCTAGAGCCCGTGAGCCGCAACTGCTGAGCTGGTGTGCTGCAACCACTGATTATGATGCCTAGACTCTTTTGTCTAACAGTTATTAAGAACTCTAAGTATCAAATTCATATTACAGCTGCCTCCTCCACATCTCACATTGCTATTTAATGGGCATCACAAATTTAATATATATACAGAGTGATCCTTATGTTTCAACCTCTCACAACCAAGGCAACGTGACTCTCCTTTCTAATTTTTCTGATTTGGTAAATAGTGTCTATACCTCTCCTTGTATATTTCAGAAATATGAAGGTTTCCTTGACATTCTTTTTTATTCACATATGCAACCCTCAACACATTGCAAAATTCTGTCAGTTCTACTTCCCCCAAATATCTTAAATTTATGCATCTCTTTTCAAGTCCACTGCTATCACCATTATTCAAATCATTACCAATACTTCTTCACACTATATCTACTTGTTACTCTATTCATCACACATTTGTTCTACCCCTTAAATTTCATACTGCTAATGAGGTGATATTTTATTTATTACTACAAATACCTCGTATCTCTCCTTTAAAAATAACTTGATTGAATTATAATCTAATTTAGAATAAAATAGAATCCTTTTGGGATTCCCAGGTGGTAAAGAATCTGCCTACCAAGCAGGAGATGTGGGTTCAATCCTTGGGTGGGAAAGACCTCCTGGGGAAGGAAAGGGCAACTGACTCCAGTATTCTTGCCTGGAGAACCCCATGGACAGAGGAGCCTGGCAGGCTATCGTTGATGGGGTTGTGAAAGAGTTGAACAAGACTTAGCAACTAAACAATGACTCTTTTATCTACTGTTGCTCTATATGATTTTCCTTTCCTTTCAAAAACCATTCCAAATCATTTTATTTTTTTCTGGCATTCATTGTACTTCAGCTATACAGACTGTCTTTTGGTTCTTCAAACACCAATTATTTTCCTGGTGCAGAGAGAAAAGCTATTTCCTCTATATGCAATTTGTCCCAATGATTTCCCACTAACTCTTCACCTGATTAACTCAACATTTACTTCACAGCTTAAATATCGCTTCTACTGAGAACTCTTTCCTGATTATCTAGTATAAATTAGGACCCCCTATATCACTATGGGGGACCTAGTATACATTACCTAGTATAAATTAGGACCCCCTATATCACTAAGCTCATTTGGTAAAGAATCCACCTGCAATGCAGGAGACCCTGGTTCAATTCCTGGGTTGGGAAGATCCCCTGGAGAAGGGAAAAGCTACCCATTCCAGTATTCTGGCCTGGAGAATTCCAGGGACTATACAGTCCATGGGGTTCCAAAGAGTTGGACACGACTGAGCAACTTTCATTTTCTATATCACTATTAAAGTTTTTTTTTTCTTGCACCATTTCTCAAGATTTGTAATTTTATAATGTTTTTCCATATGTTGTTTAATGACAGTCTCCCTTAATATATGGGAAATAATATATGCAATGAGAAATAATAGATAATATAGATGGAAGAAAGAATAATATGAAGAAAGTTTAATGTAGAGAGAGAAAAAGTTGAACAGACAAGTGTAATTTGCTTTGATGAAGTCAAGAAGTCAATCAATGGGAAAGAAAATAATGAATTAAAAGTGGTCATGAAGAAACGTTCTTCTGAAATAGAGGGAAATTATTCTCAATATGAAAAGAGAACTATGCTATTAAAAAAAAAATCAGTCCAGAAAACTGACATTTAAGTTCTAGGAAAAGAGAGAAATGCATACATATTCAGGGAAAATGACAAATTATCTGCAAGGGTGAAAAGCTCTGGCTGACTTCAGCCTTTTCCACTGTAACATATGGGCCAGAAGACAAAGAAATTATGTTTATAAAATTAAATGAAAAATAAATGTGACTCAATTATAAATTATCCAGCTGATATGAGTTTCAATTATGAAGGCAATTAACAGACATCCTCAAACATCAGAAGATGCAAGGAAATAACATTTAGTGACTCTTCTTGGAAAATTTTCCCAGTGGTCAAATGCAGCTAATTGAGTATGGAATCAGAATGCAGAAACTTGAAAAGAGTAAACTGTGGTAACCCTTTACCACATGATGATGAGCACACCCTTTACCACATGATGATGAGCATTTAATTAATTTTCATATAAAATTAAGGCTAAGGACTTGTTGGAACTGAGAATACAACAAAACATAGTTGTAGTATACCTTGAGGGTAATAAAGATAAAAATAAATAATATAAATAAAAGAGTAATAAAAATAATAATATCTGGCAGAGGGGAGGTAGAAGGAAGCATAAGGGCCCAATTATCTCATCTTTTATGGTTACACAGTCAATAAATGCTTAGCATCTAGAAACGGTGTTATAAAGATTCTGTCTTCAGGAGTATTACATTCTAGTGAAGGAAAATGTAAATAAATAATTTAATTTAGTCGTAAATGCTTAAGGGAATCAAATAAGGTTACTTAGAGACTTCCCTGGTGGCTCAGATGGTAAAGCATCTGCCTACAATGCAGGAGACCTGGGTTCAATCCCTGGGTCGAGAAGATCTCCTGGAGAAGGAAATGGCAACCCACTCCAGTATTCTTGCCTGGAAAATTCCATGGATGGAGGAGCCTGGTGGGCTGCAGTTCATGGGGTCGCAAAGAGTTGGACACGATTGAGTGACTTCACTTTCACTCAGATAGAGAGCAACAAACATGGGAAGGAAGAGAAAAATTAGCTAGAGTTTCGAAAAAGGACTCTTTGGGAAAATAATTTAATTTTCTAAGTATCTAACATACTGTTGCTGACACTACCATCTTGATGTTTTAAAATTAAGTTTATGTTTCAGTTCAGTTTAGTCACTCAGTCATCCAACTCTTTGTGAGTCCGTGGACTACAGCATGCCAGGCTTCCCTGTCCATCACCAACTCCTGGAGTTTGCTCAAATTCATGTCCACCGAGGCAGTGATGCCATCCAACCAGTTCATCCTCTGTTATCCCCGTCTCCTCCTGACTTCAATCTTTCCCAGCATCAGTGTCTTTTCCAATAACAATGAATCAATTCTTCACATCAGGTGGCCAAAGTATTGGAGCTTCAGCTTCAGCATCAGTCCTTCCAATGAATATTCAAGACTGATTTCTTTTAGGATTGACTGGTTTGATCATGCTGTCCAAGGGACTCTCAAGAGTCTTCTCCAACACCATAGTTCTCTTTGGTTATACACGTGTAAATGATTTTTTATATTTCCTTTTTCTCATAGTTCATTATTAATGCAGAGAAATGTATATAATTTTTGCCTATTGATTTTTTGTCTTGCAATTTTACTAAATTTCTTTATTCTAATAAATTTTTGGTGGAGTCTTTAGGGTTTTATTTATAAGATCATGTCATCTGTAAATAGAGATAATTTCACTTCTTCCTTTCCAATTTGGATGCCTTTTGCTTTGTTTTCTTTTCTAATTGTTCTAGCTAGGACTTTCAGAACTGTGTTTAATAAAAGTGATAAAGCGGGCACACTTGTCTTGTTCTTGATCTTAAAGGAAAATCTTTCAGAATTTCACTGTTGGGGACATTAAATGTGGGCTTGTCCTATATGACTTTTATTATGTTGAGGTATATTCCCTTTATGCTTAAATCATTGAGAGTCTTTTTCATGACAGGATGTTGAATTTTATCAAGTACTTTTTCTGTGTTTATTGGGATGGTCATATGATTTTTATCTTCAATTTTTTAATGTGATATATCTCATTGACTCATTTGCATATGTCGACCCCATTCTTGCATCCAAAGAATATATCTCACTTTATCATGATGTACAATCCTCTTACTCTACTGTTGAATTCAGTTTGCAAATATTTTTGAAGATTTTTTGTATATCTATGTTAAAAGATGCTTACTCCTTGGAAGGAAAGTTATGACCAACCTAGATAGCATATTCAAAAGCAGAGACATTACTTTGCCAACTAAGGTCCGTCTAGTCAAGGCTATGGTTTTCCCTGTGGTCATGTATGGATGTGAGAGTTGGACTGTGAAGAAGACTGAGCGTGGAAGAATTGATGCTTTTGAACTGTGGTGTTGGAGAAGACTCTTGAGAGTCCCTTGGACTGCAAGGAGATCCAACCAGTCCATTCTGAAGGAGATCAGCCCTGGGATTTCTTTGGAAGGAATGATGCTGAAGCTGAAACTCCAGTACTTTAGCCACCTCATGCGAAGAGTTGACTCATTGGAAAAGACTCTGATGCTGGGAGGGATTAGGGTCAGGAGGAGAAGGGGACAACAGAGGATGAGATGGCTGGATGGCATCACCGACTCGATGGACGTGAGTGTGAGTGAACTCCGGGAGTTGGTGATGGACAGGGAGGCCTGGCGTGCTGTGATTCATGGGGTCGCAAAGAGTCAGACACGACTGAGCAACTGAACTGAACTGAACTGAACTGATGTTCACTAGGGATATTGGCCTGTACTTTTCTTTTCTTGTGTTCTTGTCTGTCTTTGGTATCAAGGTAACACTGGTCTCATGAAATGAGTTTGGAAGCATTTCTTTCCAGAGAGAAATCAGAAGATGGGCATTTTTGTCCATTCCCTCTGAACTGAACCCAGAGGTCATAGCTGCAGAAAATGCTGTGTGCCTGTTTCAAAACTGCTTGTTATGTAATATGGCTCTATGGATTTGTGGGGGCTTCCCTTGTGGCTCAGCTGGTAAATAATCTTCCTGCAATGTGGGAGTCCTGGGTTCTATCTCTGGGTTGGGAAGATCACCTGGAGAAGGGAAAGGCTACCCACTCCAGTATTCTGGCCTGGAGAATTCCATGGGCTGTGTAGTCCATGGGGTGGCAAAGAGTCACACATACTGAGTGACTTTCACATGAACTTGTGAATTCTAAACCTATAGACTTTGTTAACAGATCTAGGTGATTTGAAGGTCCATCAGTTGTGTGGACCTTGATGTGCTAAAAGTGCAGACAAGCTCCTTTCAAGGACAAGCTGGAGACTTGGTTTTATTGTTGAAGCCACGCAGAGGGAAAATTTGAGGGTAATGCCCGCTGGCTCTTTGGGTCTTCCAGGAGGATCCCAGTCAGCACCTAGATGCAGGCTTATTAGAAACTAGACCCTGGGGCAGAAGCTGGGAATGTATTTAGTCAACTCCTTCCAGGGAGAAACTGGGGAATGAGTGTTTATTTTTCCTGTTCCCTCTGCACTGAGCCTAACATAGAACCATAGGGAGTGCTCAAGTACCAGTTTTAAAACAGAGTTTGTTTGCTATACTACTGTGAGACTAATGAATGCAAACCCTGTTAACTATCAGAACAAGATGATTCAGGGAATGTCCCTTGTGTAGCAACCACAAAAGTTGGTGTGCTAGATGTATGAATAAGCTCCTTCCAGGGAGATGCTGCTGACTTGCCTTTATTGTTGGAGTGAGCTGGAGAGAGAAGGCTGGGGAAGTACCCACTGATCCTTTCAGGGTCTGCTGAGGATTCTAGTCCATACCTAGGCACAGGCTGGTATGTGGATATTTGATGTGGATATTTTCTCAGTCACCCAAATATGGAGGAATCACTCAACTACTTTTTGGATTTCTCTCCCAGGGAATTGATCTGTATGTTAATGTATATCTGTGGGAAAGTTCAGTTCAGTTCAGTTCAGTTCAGTTGCTCAGTCGTGTCCGACTCTTTGCGACCCCATGAATCGCAGCACGCCAGGCCTCCCTGTCCATCACCAACTCCCGGAGTTCACTCAGACTCACGTCCATCAAGTCAGTGACGCCATCCAGCCATCTCATCCTCTGTCGTCCCCTTCTCCTCCTGCCCCCAATCCCTCCCAGCATCAGAGTCTTTTCCAATGAGTCAACTCTTCGCATGAGGTGGCCAAAGTACTGGAGTTTCAGCTTTAGCATCATTCTTTCCAAAGAAATCCCAGGGCTGATCTCCTTCAGAATGGACTGGTTGGATCTCCTTGCAGTCCAAGGGACTCTCAAGAGTCTTCTCCAACACCACAGTTCAAAAACATCAATTCTTCAGCGCTCAGCTTTCTTCACAGTCCAACTCTCACATCCGTACATGACCACTGGAAAAACCACAACCTTGAATAGACGGACCCCTGTTGGCAAAGTAATATCTCTGCTTTTGAATATGCTATCTAGGTTGGTCATAACTTTCCTTCCAAGGAGTAAGCGTCTTTTAATTTCATGGCTGCAATCACCATCTGCAGTGATTTTGGAGCCCCCAAAAATAAAGTCTGACACTGTTTCCACTGTTTCCCCATCTATTTCCCATGAAGTGATGGCACCAGATGCCATGATCTTCGTTTTCTGAATGTTGAGCTTTAAGCCAACTTTTTCACTCTCCACTTTCACTTTCATCAAGAGGCTTTTGAGTTCTTCACTTTCTGCCATAAGGGTAGTGTCATCTGCATATCTCAGGTTATTGATATTTCTCCCGGCAATCCTGATTCCAGCTTGTGTTTCTTCCAGTCCAGCGTTTCTCATGATGTACTCTGCATAGAAGTTAAATAAGCAGGGTGACAATATACAGCCTTGACGTACTCCTTTTCCTGTTTGGAACCAGTCTGTTGTTCCATGTCCAGTTCTAACTGTTGCTTCCTAACCTGCATACAAATTTCTCAAGAGGCAGGTCAGGTGGTCTGGTATTCCCATCTCTTTCAGAATTTTCCACAGTTTATTGTGATCCACACAGTCAAAGGTGAGAAAGTTAGAAACCTCTTATGTAACCATCTCAGTGACATACTTAGGGCATGTGGCTACTTGTATGAAAGTGGAGACATTGCTGCCAGCATCTGTGGAACTTTGATATTACTTGTTATGACACCTATATGAACTGTCTGCTAAGTTTCTACATTATTATGTTATTTTAAAATGTATGTATATGTTAGGTTTGTTTGCAAATATATATTTTATAACTGATATATATTTGTCATGAATTGTAACACATTATATTCACTCTTTGCAGTTTTCCTTTTTAAATATTATTTATTCAATCTTGCCATTGTGTCTAAGACATTTCCTGTTGCATTAATTTTATTTTGTTGTTGGTATTACTTTTAAAGTGGCATTCTCTGTAGTGTTGATTTTTCTTTTAATTCTTTAACTTTGTCATTTTGGTTTCTTTTTTTTCTATTTAAAGAAATCCTTTGCTTTGACTTGTACTCTTTTTAAAAAATTTTTGTTTGTAATAAGAATTCATGTTCTATGATATCTCTTAGAGATTGAAGAATAGTTCTTTTAATTCTTAGGTTTCCAAGGGTAAACGTTGTACATTCTTTTTTTAAGGTGGCTACAATTATTTTCTTTTTATAATTAAAAAAGAAATTTGCAAATGGCATTATTTCATTCAATAGATGATTAATATTCCATTATATATATATACACACACATATGTATGTGATACCTTCTTCATCCATTCATCTGCTCATGGATATTTAGGCTGCTTCCATGTCTTGGGTATTGTGAAAAAGTGTTGAAATGAACAGTGGAGTGTATATAAACCAAGTTGAGGCAACACTGACTCAATGGACATGGGTTTGAGCAAACTCAGGGAGATAATGAAGGACAGGGAAGCTTGGCGTGCTGCAGTTCACGGGTTCACAAAGACTCAGAGACAACTGAGTGGCTGAACAACAGCAGCAATAAACACTGTATATGCTTTTAATTTGCCTTTACTTATATTTTGTCCCCTATGTTTTCTGTTTTATTTTATGAGTTTTATTAAAATTATAAAAGCATGTAGTATAAAAAGCCAAATAATGCTATCACATAAGGAAAAAAAGCTACCTGAATCACCACCACAAATTCTTCATACTAGAGGCAATCTCCTTTAATAATTGTAAAGTGCTCTTTCTATTATATTCTTCCATATTTTTGTACAAATTTCATCTATCTGATACTTTTAACCTATTTATTTTCAATGTTTTAGATTATATATGACACACTGCATATATTGCATATGTTGTAAGCCCATATATACTCCTTTCACTTTACGTAATATATCCCTTTAACTATAACCAGTATCCCTTTCTTTTCTTGAGGCTAACTTACTCTGCAGATTGTTAAGCTATTGCTGCACCCAGGGTAAGAATGAAATACTTCAGGAAGCTTTTTTTTCTGCTTATCTGAATACTTCTATGGATCTGTTGACATTGGACAGTTCACTCCTATGCAGCAGATTAAAGTCAGTAGTATTAGGGTGAAGATATTGAACTCCCTCCATGCTGTGATTTAAATAGGTTTTTTCCTAAAAAAAAAAAAAATTTACATATATTTATATAGAAAGTATATTATATAAATATTATAGGCTTGTATATAATATTTAATATTATAAGTAAATATGTATACATGTATATGTGTATCTCCTTCCATACTCACCACCAAAAATTTTTTTTCCAATTACCACAGTATATTTACAACACAATTTTGTTAAATCATTATATGATATTTAATATTATTATGATTATATAAGCTTTAAAATGTACTAGAGGATGTTGCCTTTCTTGTACAGTTCTTTTTCTGCCACTTGGAGCTAAAAATCCTGGACCTTTAATTTAAGAAATAGTGTCTTGGTTCCTATGTGTTTATAATTAATTCAACCTATAATTTTCCAAAATAGCAAATAAAACAAAAAATAATACCAAGCACACCAGATTAGTCCTCCATTTGTTGTTGTTTAATCGCTAGGTCATGTCTGACTCTTTGTGACCCCATGGACTGTAGCACACTGGGCTTCCTTGTCCTTCACCATCTCCCAGAGCTTGCTCAGACTCATGTCCATCGAGGCAGTGATGCCATCCAACCATTTTGTCCTCTGTCATCACCTTCTCCTCCTGACTTCAATCTTCCCCAGTGTCAGGGTTTTTTCTTATGAGTCAGCTCTTCCCATCAGGTGGCCAAAGTATGGGAGCTTCAGCTTCAGCATAAGTCCTTCCAATGAAATTCACGACTGATTTATTTTAGTATTGACTGGTTTGATCTCCTTGCAGTCCAGGGGATTCTGAAGAGTCTTCTCCAACACCACAGTTAAAAAGCACCAATTCTTCAGTGCTCAGCTTTCATTATGGTCCAACTCTCACATCCATACAGGACTACTGGAGAAACTATAGCTTTGACTGTACAGACTTTGTTGGCTTTATGATACACTATTTGGCTTTTCATAGCTTTTCTTCCAAGGGGCAAGTGTCTTTGAATATCATGGCTGCTGTCACCATCTGCAGTGATTTTGAAGCCCAAGAAAATAAAGTCTGTGACTATTTCCATTGTTTCCCCATTATTCGCATGAAATGATGGGACTGGATGCCATGATCTTTTTTTTTTGATAGTTGAGTTTTAAGCCAGCTTTTCACTTGCCTCTTTCACCTTCATTAAGAGGATCTTTAGTTCCTCTTCACTTTCTGCTATAAGGGTGGTGTCATCTGCATATCTTTATTGATATTAGCTATTATTGAAATTTCTCCTGGCAATCTTGATTCCAGCTTGTGCTTCATCCAGCCCAGCATTTCGTATAATGTACTCTGCATATAAGTTAAATAAGCAGGGTGACAATATACAGCCTTGATGTACTCTTTCCCTATGAACCAGTCCATTGTTCCATGTCCAGTTCTAACTGTTGCTTCTTGACCAGCATACATATTTCTCAGGAGGTAGGTAAGGTGGTCTGGTATTACCATCTCTTGAAGATTTTCTGCAGTTTGTTGTGATCTGCACAAAGGTTTTAGTGTATTCAATGAAGCAGAAGTAGATTTTTTTTTTCTGGAATTCTCTTGCTTTTTCTATGATCCAGTGGATGTTGGCAATTTGATATCTGTTTCCTCTGCTTTTTAATTTTATTTTTATTTATTTATTTATTTTGCTCGTTATTTTCTTTTTTTTTTTTTAATTTTATTTTATTTTTAAACTTTACATAATTGTTTTAGTTTTGCCAAATATCAAAATGAATCCACCAGAGGTATACATGTGTTCCCCATCCTGAACCCTCCTCCCTCCTCCCTCCCCATACCGTCCCTCTGGGTCATCCCAGTGCACTAGCCCCAAGCATCCAGTATCGTGCATCAAGCCTGGATTGGCATCTCATTTCATACATGATATTTTACATGTTTCAATGCCATTCTCCCAAATCTTCCCACCCTCTCCCTCTCCCATAGAGTCCATAAGACTGTTCTATACATCAGTGTCTCTTTTGCTGTCTCATACACAGGGTTATTGTTACCATCTTTCTAAATTCCATATATATGCGTTATTATACTGTATTGGTGTTTTTCCTTCTGGCTTACTTCACTCTTTATAATAGGCTCCAGTTTCATCCACCTGATTAGAACTGATTCAAATGTTTTATTTTTAATGGCTGAGTAATACTCCATTGTGTATATGTACCACAGCTTTCTTATCCATTCAACTGCTGATGGACATCTAGGTTGCTTCCATGTCCTAGCTATTATAAACAGTGCTGCTATGAACATTGGGGTACACGTGTCTCTTTCCCTTCTGGTTTCCTCAGTGTGTATGCCCAGCAGTGGGATTGCTGGATCATAAGGCAGTTCTATTTCCAGTTTTTTAAGGAATCTCCACACTGTTCTCCATAGTGGCTGTACTAGTTTGCATTCCCACCAACAGTGTAAGAGGGTTCCCTTTTCTCCACACCCTCTCCAGCATTTATTATTTGTAGACTTTTGGATCGCAGCCATTCTGACTGGTATGAAATGGTACCTTATAGTGGTTTTGATCTGCATTTCTCTGATAATGAGTGATGTTGAGCATCTTTTCATGTGTTTGTTAGCCCTCTGTATGTCTTCTTTGGAGAAATGTCTATTTAGTTCTTTGGCCCATTTTTTGATTGGGTCATTTATTTTTCTGGAGTTGAGCTGTAGGAGTTGCTTGTATATTTTTGAGATTAGTTGTTTTGTCAGTTGCTTCATTTGCTATTATTTTCTCCCATTCTGAAGGCTGTCTTTTCACCTTGCTAATAGTTTCATTTGATGTGCAGAAGCTTTTAAGGTTAATTAGGTCCCATTTGTTTATTTTTGCTTTTATTTCCGATATTCTGGGAGGTGGGTCATAGAGGATCCTGCTGTGATGTATGTCAGAGAGTGTTTTGCCTATGTTCTCCTCTAGGAGTTTTATAGTTTCTGGTCTTACATTTAGATCTTTAATCCATTTTGAGTTTATTTTTGTGTATGGTGTTAGAAAGTGTTCTAGTTTCATTCTTTTACAAGTGGTTGACCAGATTTCCCAGCACCACTTGTTAAAGAGATTGTCTTTAATCCATTGTATATTCTTGCCTCCTTTGTCAAAGATAAGGTGTCCATATGTGCGTGGATTTATCTCTGGGCTTTCTATTTTGTTCCATTGATCTATATTTCTGTCTTTGTGCCAGTACCATCCTGTCTTGATAACTGTGGCTTTGTAGTAGAGCCTGAAGTCAGGTAGGTTGATTCCTCCAGTTCCATTCTTCTTTCTCAAGATTGCTTTGGCTATTCGAGGTTTTTTGTATTTCCATACAAATTGTGAAATTATTTTTTCTAGCTCTGTGAGGAATACTGTTGGTAGCTTGATAGGGATTGCATTGAATCTATAAATTGCTTTGGGTAGTATACTCATTTTCACTATATTGATTCTTCCAATCCATGAACATGGTATATTTCTCCATCTATTAGTGTCCTCTTTGATTTCTTTCAAAAGTGTTTTATAGTTTTCTATATATAGGTCTTTAGTTTCTTTAGGTAGATATATTCCTAAGTATTTTATTCTTTCTGTTGCAATGGTGAATGGAATTGTTTCCTTAATTTCTCTTTCTGTTTTCTCATTATTAGTGTATAGGAATGCAAGGGATTTCTGTGTGTTGACTTTATATCCTGCAACTTTACTATATTCATTGATTAGTTCTAGTAATTTTCTAGTGGAGTCTTTAGGGTTTTCTATGTAGAGGATCATGTCATCTGCAAACAGTGAGAGTTTTACTTCTTCATTTCCAATTTGGATTCCTTTTATTTCTTTTTCTGCTCTGATTGCTGTGGCCAAAACTTCCAAAACTATGTTGAATAGTAATGGTGAAAGTGGGCACCCTTGTCTTGTTCCTGACTTTAGAGGAAATGCTTTCAATTTTTCACCATTGAGGATAATGTTTACTGTGGGTTTGTCATATATAGCTTTTATTATGTTGAGGTATGTTCCTTCTATTCCTGCTTTCTGGAGAGTTTTTATCATAAATGGGTGTTGAATTTTGTCAAAG
The DNA here is from genome assembly GCF_029378745.1 of Bos indicus. Lineage (NCBI taxonomy): Eukaryota > Metazoa > Chordata > Mammalia > Artiodactyla > Bovidae > Bos > Bos indicus. The sequence goes on along the minus strand of NC_091770.1, from coordinate 59,587,267 downwards.
GCTTTCTCTGCATCTATTGAGATAATCATATGGTTTTTATTTTTCAATTTGTTAATGTGGTGTATTACATTGATTGATTTGCAGATATTGAAGAATCCTTGCATCCCTGGGATAAAGCCCACTTGGTCATAGTGTATGATCTTTTTAATGTGTTGTTGGATTCTGATTGCTAGAATTTTGTTAAGGATTTTTGCATCTATGTTCATCAGTGATATTGGCCTGTAGTTTTCTTTTTTTGTGGGATCTTTGTCAGGTTTTGGTATTAGGGTGATGGTGGCCTCATAGAATGAGTTTGGAAGTTTACCTTCCTCTGCAATTTTCTGGAAGACTTTGAGCAGGATAGGTGTTAGCTCTTCTCTAAATTTTTGGTAGAATTCAGCTGTGAAGCCGTCTGGACCGGGGCTTTTGTTTGCTGGAAGATTTTTGATTACAGTTTCAATTTCCGTGCTTGTGATGGGTCTGTTAAGATTTTCTATTTCTTCTTGGTCGAGTTTTGGAAAGTTGTACTTTTCTAAGATTTGTCCATTTCTTCCATGTTGTCCATTTTATTGGCATATAATTGTTGATAGTAGTCTCTTATGATCCTTTGTATTTCTGTGTTGTCTGTTGTGATCTCTCCATTTTCATTTCTAATTTTATTGATTTGATTTTTCTCCCTTTGTTTCTTGATGAGTCTGGCTAATGGTTTGTCAATTTTATTTATCCTTTCAAAGAACCAGCTTTTGGTTTTGTTGATTTTTGCTATGGTCTCTTTTGTTTCTTTTGCATTTATTTCTGCTCTAATTTTTAAGATTTCTTTCCTTCTACTAACCCTGGGGTTCTTCATTTCTTCCTTTTCTAGTTGCTTTAGGTGTAGAGTTAGGTTATTTATTTGACTTTTTTCTTTTTTCTTGAGGTGTGCCTGTATTGCTATGAACTTTCCCTTTAGGACTGCTTTTACCGTGTCCCACAGGTTTTGGGTTGTTGTGTTTTCATTTTCATTTGTTTCTATGCAAATTTTGATTTCTTTCTTGATTTCTTCTGTGATTTGTTGGTTATTCAGCAGCGTGTTGTTCAGCCTCCATATGTTGGAATTTTTAATAGTTTTTCTCCTGTAATTGAGATCTAATCTTACTGCATTGTGGTCAGAAAAGATGCTTGGAATGATTTCTATTTTTTTGAATTTACCAAGGCTAGCTTTATGGCCCAGGATGTGATCTATCCTGGAGAAGGTTCCATGTGCACTTGAGAAAAAGGTGAAATTCATTGTTTTGGGATGAAAGGTCCTATAGATATCAATTAGGTCTAACTGGTCTATTGTATCATTTAAAGTTTGTGTTTCCTTGTTAATTTTCTGTTTAGTTGATCTATCCATAGGTGTGAGTGGGGTATTAAATTCTCCCACTATTATTGTGTTATTGTTAATTTCTCCTTTCATACTTGTTAGCATTTGTCTTACATACTGCGGTGCTCCCGTGTTGGGTGCATATATATTTATAATTGTTATATCTTCTTCTTGGATTGATCCTTTGATCATTATGTAGTGACCTTCTTTGTCTCTTTTCACAGCCTTTGTTTTAAAGTCTATTTTATCTGATATGAGTATTGCTACTCCTGCTTTCTTTTGGTCCCTATTTGCATGGAAAATCTTTTTCCAGCCCTTCACTTTCAGTCTGTATGTGTCCCCTGTTTTGAGGTGGGTCTCTTGTAGACAACATATGTAGGGGTCTTGTTTTTGTATCCATTCAGCCAGTCTTTGTCTTTTGGTTGGGGCATTCAACTCATTTACGTTTAAGGTAATTACTAATAAGTATGATCCCGTTGCCATTTACTTTATTGTTTTGGGTTCAAATTTATACACTGTTTTTGTGTTTCCTGTCTAGAGAATATCCTTTAGTATTTGTTGGAGAGCTGGTTTGGTGGTGCTGAATTCTCTCAGCTTTTGCTTGTCTGAAAAGCTTTTGATTTCTCCTTCATACTTGAATGAGATCCTTGCTGGGTACAATAATCTGGGCTGTAGGTTATTTTCTTTCATCATTTTAAGTATGTCTTGCCATTCCCTCCTGGCTTGAAGAGTTTCTATTGAAAGATCAGCTGTTATCCTTATGGGAATTCCCTTGTGTGTTATTTGTTGTTTTTCCCTTGCTGCTTTTAATATTTGTTCTTTGTGTATGATCTTTGTTAATTTGATTAACATGTGTCTTGGGGTGTTTCGCCTTGGGTTTATCCTGTTTGGGACTCTCTGGGTTTCTTGGACTTGGGTGATTATTTCCTTCCCCATTTTAGGGAAGTTTTCAACTATTATCTCCTCAAGTATTTTCTCATGGTCTTTCTTTTTGTCTTCTTCTTCTGGAACCCCTATGATTCGAATGTTGTAGTGTTTAATATTGTCCTGGAGGTCTGAGATTGTCCTCATTTCTTTTAATTCGTTTTTCTTTTATCCTCTCTGATTCATTTATTTCTACCATTCTATCTTCTAATTCACTAATCCTATCTTCTGCCTCTGTTATTCTACTATTTGTTGCCTCCAGTGTGTTTTTAATTTCATTTATTGCATTATTCATTATATATTGACTCTTTTTTATTTCTTCTAGGTCCTTGTTAAACCTTTCTTGCGTCTTCTCAATCCTTGTCTCCAGGCTATTTATCTGTGATTCCATTTTAATTTCAAGATTTTGGATCAATTTCACTATCATTATTCAGAATTCTTTATCAGGTAGATTCCCTATCTCTTCCTCTTTTGTTTGGTTTGGTAGGCATTTATCCTGTTCCTTTATCTGCTGGCTATTCCTCTGTCTCTTCATCTTGTTTAAATTGCTGAGTTTGGGGTGTCCTTTCTGTATTCTGGCAGTTTGTGGAGTTCTCTTTATTGTGGCGTTTCCTCACTGTGTGTGGGTTTGTACAGGTGGCTTGTCAAGGTTTCCTGGTTAGGGAAGCTTGTGTCGGTGTTCTGGTGGGTGGAGCTGTATTTCTTCTCTCTGGAGTGCAATGAAATGTCCAGTAATGAGTTATGAGATGTCTGTGGGTTTGGGGTGACTTTGGGCAGCCTGTATCTTGAAGCTCAGGGCTGTGTTTCTTTGTTGCTGGAGAATTTGCTTGGCATGTCTTGCCCTGGAACTTGTTGGCCCTTGTGTGGTGCTTGGTTTCAGTGTCGGTATGGAGGCGTTTGATGAGCTCCTGTCAATTAATGTTCCTTGGAGTCAGGAGTTCCCTGGAGTCAGGGTTTGGACTTAAGCCTCCTGCTTCCCGTTATCAGTCTTATTTTCACAGTAGTTTCAAAACTTCTCCTTCTATACAGCACCATTGATAAAACATCTATGTTAAAGATGAAAAGTTTCTCTACTGTGAGGGTCACTCAGAGAGGTTCACAGTGTTACATGGAGAAGAGAAGAGGGAGGAGGGAGTTAGAAGTGACCCAAGTGAGATGAGGTGGAATCAATAGTGGAGAGAGTGGGCTAGCCAGTAGTCACTTCCTTATGTGCACTCCACAACTGGACCACTCAGAGATATTCACGGAGTTATATAGAGAAGAGAAGAAGGAGGAAGGAGACAGAGGTGGCCAGAAGGATAAAAGGGGGGAATGAAAAGGAGGGAGACAGATCCAGCCAGTAATCAGTTCCCTAAGTGTTCTCCACTGTCTGGAACACACAGAAATTCACAGAGTTGGGTAGAGTAGAGAGGGGTTAGGGAGGAGACACAGGCGACCTGGTGGAGAAAAAGGAGAGTCCAAAGGGAGAGAGAGCAGTCAAGCCAGTAATCTCGGTCCCTAGTGAAAAATGGGTCCTGAAGATTGGGTTCTTAAAGGTACAAAATTGGTAACAAATACATAAAAGCAAAAATTAAAAATCTAGAGTAGAGTTTGGAATTTCAAAAATACGATGTTAAAGAAAAGAAGAAGGAAAAGAAAGAGAGAAAAAACGAACAAAGAAAAACAAACAATGTCACGAAAATTATAAAGAAATTACAGGTACAAAATTGATAACTAATACCAAAAAGCAAAAATTAAAAATCTAGAGTAGAGTTTGGAATTTCAAAAATACAATGTTAAAAAAAAGGAAGAAGAAAAATAAAGAGAGAAAACAAACAAACAAACAAAAACAATGTCGCAAAAATTATAAAGAAAATACAGGTACAAAGTTGATATCAAATACCAAAAAGCAGAAATTAAAAATCTAGAGTAGAGTTTGGAATTTCAGATATACAATGTTATATAAAAGAAGAAGAGAAAGAAACAGAGAAAGAAAAAAAAAAGTCACAGAAATTATAAAAAAAACTATAGGTACAAAATTGATAACATATACCAAAAAGCTAAAATTAAAAATCTAGAGTAGAGTTTGGAATTTCAAAAATACAATGTTAAAGAAAAGAAGAGAGAAAAAAAAAAAAGGTCAAAAAATTATAAAATATATATATATGAAGTTTGCTGAAGAAGAAAAAAATAGGGTCTTTTTTTTTTTTGCAAAGTAATAGGTTATAAAAGTGAAAATTAAAGGAACAATAGAGGACTTAAAATTTTTTTTTTTAATTAAAAAAAAAAAGAAAGAAAGAATGATCATAAAAATAGTAAAAATATATCTAGGACTTTCTCTGGTTTTGTTGTGAGTATTGTGGGTTCAGTTCATTTTTGACTAGCTCCTTGGTCCGACTTATATTTCTCAAGATCTATAGGCCCCTTCCTATGTAGTCCGTAGTAACCACAGGGTTTTAATCTCCGAGGCGTTTCCCTCTGTTATAGCTTCTTCTGTTTGCTGGTCTCTTCAGTGTCTGGTTTCTGCCCTGACACAAAGGGCACGGTGGAGGACACTTTTTTTTTTTTTTTTTAGGCTTGCTTGTTCAGTCGCGCTGAGGGGAGGGAGGGAGGGATGATGCAAACAAGTAACACTGGCGTGTGCTCGCAGTGCCTCAGCCACACTGGGTCTGCCCCCGCTCACGGTGCGTGTAGCCTCTCTGCCCACGCTGCTCAGGCTCTAGGTTGCTCCGCCAGGAACCATCCGTGGCCGGCCCTGGGCTGCCTGTACTTCCCAGGTCCAAGCCGCTCAGGTTCAGGCACTCGGGTAGTCCTCAGAGGTGCAGACTCAGTTGGGCCTGCGTTCTGTGCTCTTCCCAGGTCCGAGCAGCTCAGGTGATGAGGTGTTTGGCGATCGCCAATGCTGCGACTTATCACCTCCCTGCCACTCGGTTATCTGGGTGTAAAACCGGCGCACCTTCTTAGGCAGATGTTGACCGTCCAGACCCCCAAGAAGTTTTAGTTAGCAAAGAAGCCTGCTTACAGTTTTATAGATAATGTCTCTCTGGGGCTGCAGTTGCCCTCTTCCGGCTCTGGCTGCCTGTCACCGGAGGGGGATGGTCTGCAGCCGGCTATCTCTGTTCAGTCCTTTGTTCTGTGCGCGGGCCTGGCGGTGTCTTAGGTTGGGGATGGCTTTTTGCGTGGTAGATATCCCACAGTCTGGTTTGCTAGCCCAAATTATTTCGCTCAGATAGCGCTCAGGGTATTCAGGCCAGATTCTTACTCTAAGCGATGCAGCCCGCGCCGCACCTCCCTGCCCAGCCCCTGCTTGCCAATGGCGTATGCAGGCGTCTGTGCTGATTCTCTGCTGGGGGAGTTACCATAGGGCTTGCAATCTGCGAGTTTTAATTGTTTATTTATTTTTTCTCCCTGTTAAGTTGCCCTCTGTGCTTCCAAAGCTCGGCACAGATTCGGCAGTGAGAAGGTTTCCTGGTGTTTGGAAACTTCTCTCTTTTTAAGACTCCCTTCCTGGGGCGGAACTCCGTCCCTCCCTCTTTTGTCTCTTTTTTTGTCTTTTATATTTTTTCCTACCTCCTTTCGAAGAGTTGGGTTGCTTTTCTGGGTGCCTGATGTCCTCTACCGGCATTCAGAAGTTGTTTTGTGGAATTTACTCAACGTTTAAATGCTCTTTTGATGAATTTGTGGGGGAGAAAGTGTTCTCCCCATCCTACTTCTCCGCCATCTTGGCTCCTCCCCGCTCTGCTTTTTTAAAATCCTACTTGAATATCTGGAAGTTCTTGGTCACATACTGTTGAAGCCTAGCTTGAAAGATTTTGAGTAGGACCTTGCTAGCATGTGAAATGAGTGTAATACTGCGGTAGTTTGAACATTCTTCAGCATGGCTCTTCTTCGTGATTGGAATGAAAACTGACCTTTTCCAGTCCTGCGGCCACTACTGAGTTTTCCAAATTTGCTTTGGAATGCAGCACTTTAACAGCATCATCTTTTAGGATTTGAAATAATTCAGCTGGGATTCTATCACCTCCACTAGCTTTGTTCATAGTGATGCCTCCTAAGGCCCACTTTACTTCGCACTTCAAGATGTCTGTCTCTAGGTGAGTCATCACACCATCGTGGTTATCTGGGTCATTAAGATCTCTTTTGTGTAGTTTTTCTGTTTATTCCTGCCACCTCTTCTTAATATCTTCTGCTTCTCTTAGGTCCATACCATTTCTGTCCTTTACTCTGTCCATCTTTGCATGAAATGTTCCCTTGGTATCTCTAATTTTCTTTTTTTTTTAATTTTATTTTTTAACTTTACAATATTGTATTGGTTTTGCCATATATTAACATGAATTTGCCACAGGTATACACGTGTTCCCCATCCTGAACCCTCCTCCCTCCTGGTACCATCCCTCTGGGTCGTCCCAGTGCACCAGCCCCAAGCATCCAGTATCGTGCATCGAACCTGGCCTGGTGACTTGTTTCATATATGATATTATACATGTTTCAATTCCATTCTCCCAAATCATCCCACCCTCTCCCTCTCCCACTGAGTCCAAAAGACTGTTCTATACATCAGTGTCTCTTTTGCTGTCTCATATACAGGGTTATTGTTACCATCTTTCTAAATTCCATATATATGTGTTAGTATACTGTATTGGTGTTTTTCTTTCTGGCTTACTTCACTCTGTATAATAGGTTCCAGTTTCATCCACCTCATTAGAACTGATTCAAATGTATTCTTTTTAATGGCTGAGTAATACTCCATTGTGTATATGTACCACTGCTTTCTTATCCATTCATCTGCTGATGGACATCTAGGTTGCTTCCATGTCCTGGCTATTATAAACAGTGCTGCAATGAACATTGGGGTACACGTGTCTCTTTCAATTCTGGTTTCCTTCTAATTTTCTTGAAGAGAGCTCTAGTCTTTCCCATTCCATTGTTTTCCTCTATTTGTTTGCATTGTTCACTTAGGAAGGTTTTCTTATCTCTCCTTGGTATTCTCGGGAACTTTGCATTCAGATGTGTATATTGTTCCTTTTTTCCTTTGCCTTCAATTAGATGAGAGGAAGAAAGACATACTATACAGTAATGGGTAATGCAGCCATGAAATTAAAAGACGCTTACTCCTTGGAAGGAAAGTTATGACCAATCTAGATGGCATATTCAAAAGCAGAGACATTACTTTGCTAACAAAGGTCCATCTAGTCAAGGCTATGGTCATGTATGGATGTGAGAGTTGTACTGTGAAGAAGGCTGAGCACTGAAGAATTGATGCTTTTGAACTGTGGTGTTGGAGAAGACTCTTGAGAGTCCCTTGGACTGCAAGGAGATCCAATCAGTCCATTCTGAAGGAGATCAGCCCTGGGATTTCTTTGGAGGGAATGATGCTGTAGCTGAAACTCCAGTACTTTGGCCACCTCATGCGAAGAGTTGACTCATTGGAAAAGACTCTGATGCTGGGAGGGATTGGGGGCAGGAGAAGAAGGGGACGACAGAGGATGAGATGGCTGGATGGCATCACTGACTCGATGGACATGAGTCTGGGTGAACTCTGGGAGTTGGTGATGGACAGGGAGGCCTGGTGTGCTGCGATTCACGAGGTTGCGAAGAGTCGGACACAACTGAGTGACTGAACTGAACTGAACTGAATTCTTTGAAATCAAAGTTGTAAAACAGAAAACTAACACATTATTCATTTTATATTAAACATAGCTCACTTTATGCCTATCTAAGGACAGGCATAGTATCCTTATAAATTTTATGCATCCCTAGCTTCCCTTTTTATTAATTTTTTTTATGTTTCTAGTCTACAGAGTTTATCTGCAAGTTTTTCAAACTGTCATATATCTCCAAACATTTTTCCAGTGTAGTTATTGAAAAAAATCCACGTATATGTGAACCTACACAGTCTAATCCAATGTTGTTCAAGTGCCAACGTATGTTAAACTGTGGGGCCTTCAGTTCCTATGCAGGAAAGAATTCACTGCGATTGTTTGAAAGGCCTATATCCAGGTGAGGTAAAATGAGGTGCTTTGCTTCAAGTAAAAAAGATGATTTTGTCTCCTTGTGTCTTATTTTTAAAAGTCTTGTTTTATGTGGTGAGTCAGAGAATGTTGTACCTATTAAAACTTTTATTTTTATCAGGTCATTAGGTAAAACAAAGCCTCAAGCAGCAAAGATTCTATTTTCATGCAAATTTTCTTCTAATAAAAGGTGAGCAAGAAGAAACTAAAGAAAATAACTGTAATGAGTCACCTCCGAATTTAATACCATTTAAACAATTCTCATCATGGTTAACAAGAGAGTCTGAAATGCAGTACTTGGGTGATATCTCAAAAATGACAGAATGATCTCTGTTCTTTTCCAAGGCAAACCATTCAATATCACAGTAATCCAAGTCTATGCCCCAACCATTAACGCTGTAGAAGCTGAAGTTGAACGGTTCTATGAAGACCTACAAGACCTTTTAGAACTAACACTCAAAAGATCTCCTTTTCATCATAGGGGACTGGAATGCAAAAGTAGGAAGTCAAGCGATACCTGGAGTAACACGCAAATTTGGCCTTGGAGTACACAATGAAGCAGGTCAAAGGCTAACAGAGTTGTGCCAAGAGAACACCCTGGTCATAGCAAACATCCTCTTCCAACAACACAAGAGACGACTCTACACATGGCATCACCAGATGGTCAATACTGAAATCACACAGATTATATTCTTTGCAGCCAAAGATAGAGAAGCTCTATATAGTCAGCAAAAACAAGACCGGGGGCTGACTGTGGCACAGACCATGAAGTCTTTATTGCCAAATTCAGACTTAAATTGAAGAAAATGGGGAAAACCACTAGATCATTCAGGTATGACCTAAATCAAATCCCTTACGATTATACAGTGGAAGTGACAAATAGATTCAAGGGATTAGATCTGATGAACAGAGTGCCTGAAGAAGTATGGATGGAGGTTCGTGACATTGTACAGGAGGCAGGGATCAAGACCATCCCCAAGGAAAAGAAATACAAAAAGGCAAAATGGTTGTCTGAGGAGGCCTTACAAATAGCTGTAAATAAAAGAGAAGCTAAAGGCAAAGGAGAAAAGGAAAGGTATACACATTTGAATGCAGAGTTCTAAAGAATAGGAAGGAGAGACAAGAAAGCCTTCCTTAGTGATCAATGCAAAGAAATAGAGGAAAGCAATAGAATGGGAAAGTCTAGAGATCTTTTCAAGAAAATTACAGATACCAAGGGAACATTTCATGCAAAGATGGGCACAATAAAAGACAGAAATGGTATGTACCTAACAGAAGCAGAAAATACCAAGAAGAGTTGGCAAGTATACACAAAAGAACTATACCAAAAAAAAAAAAAAGATCTTCATGACCCAGATAATCATGATGGTGTGATCACCAATCTAAAGCCAGACATCCTGGAATGCAAAGTCAAGTGGGCCTTAGGAAGTGTCACTAAAAACATGCTAGTGGAGGTGATGGAATTCCAGTTGAACTATTTCAAATGCTGAAAGATGATGCTGTGGAAGTGGTGCACTTGATATGTCAGCAAATTTAGAAAACCCAGCAGTGGCCACAGGACTGGAAAAGGTCAGTTTGCATTCCAATCCCAAAGAAAGGCAGTGTCAAAGAATGCTCATACTACTACACAATTGCACTCATCTCAGATGCAAGTAAAGTAATGCTCAAAATTCTCCTAGCCAAGCTTCAACAACACATGAACCATGAACTTCCAGATGTTCAAGCTGGTTTTAGAAAAGGCAGAGGAACCAGAGATCAAATTGCCAACATCTGTTGGATCAAAAGAGCAAGAGAGTTCCAGAAAAACATCTACTTCTGCTTTATTGACTGTGCCAAAGCCTTTGACTGTGTGGATCAGAACAAACTGTGGAAAATTTAAAAGAGATGGGACTACCAGACCACCTGATCTGCCTCTTGAGAAACCTGTATGCAGGTCAGGAAGCACAGTTAGAACTGCACGTGGAACAACAGACTGGTTCCAAATTGGGAAAGGAATACTTCAAGGCTGTATAATGTCAGCCTGCTTATTTAACTTATATGCAGAGTACATCATAAGAAACGCTGGATGAAACACAAGCTGGAATCAAGATTGCTGGGGGAAATATCAGTAATCTCAGATATGCAGATGACACCACCCTTATGGCAGAAAGGGAAGAAGAACTAAAGAGCCTCTTGATGAAAGTGAAAGAGAAGAGTGAAAACATTGGCTTAAAACTCAACATTCAGAAAACTAAGATCATGGCATCTGGTCCCATCACTTCATGGCAAATAGATGGGGAAACAGTTGAAACAGTGACAGACTTAATTTTTGGGGGCTCCAAGGTCACTGCCGATTGTGATTGCAACCATGAAATTAAAAGACGCTTGCTCCTTGGAAGAAAAGTTATGACCAACCTAGACAGCATATTAAAAAGCAGAGATGTTACTTTGCCAACAAAGGTCCGTCTAGTCAAAGCTATGGTTTTTCCAGTAGTCACGTATGGATGTGAGATTTGGACTATAAAGTAAGCTGAGCACTGAAGAATTGATGCTTGAAGTGTGGTGTTGGAGAAGACTCTTGAGAGTCCCTTGGACTGCAAGGAGACCCAACCAGTCCATCCAAAGGAAATCAGTCCTGAATATTCATTGGAAGAACTGATGCTGAAGCTGTAACTCCAATACTCTGGCCACCTGATGCGAAGAGCTGTCTCATTTGAAAAGACTCTGATGATGGAAAAGATTGAAGTCAGGAGGAAAAGGGGATGACAGATGATGAGATGTTTGGATACCATCATCGAGTCAATGGACATGAGTTTGAGTAAACTCTGGGAGTTGGTGATGGACAGGGAAGCCTGGTGTGCAGCAGTCCATGCGGTTGCAAACAGTCAGACACAACTGAGCAACTGAACTGAACTGAATTGATATGAAATAATTCTCTTCAACTCTGAAATCTTTTACATTTGATCTTCAATTTTCTGAAATACGTGTGATTGCTCTTTCAGTTACTCTCTCTTTTTGGCTCTTGACACAAAGAAAGACTATCAAAATTGCAAAAAATGTTGATTTTTAATTAGTATATTGGCAATTAGTTTACTAATTTATATCTCATTTCTTACCTTCACTGGGTTTAAGTTCTGTGTGTCTTCAAATTAATATCCTTTCTAAGTAAAAAAAGTGCATTGTTTCCTATTCCCTTATAATATCATCTCACATAATTATGTTAGTATAGTGGAATAATTTTCATTATAATTGAAAAGAAATTTTAATCCTGCCACAGAAGGAGAACTCAAAGTTTAATTGTGAAGTTTGCTGAATAAACTATTGCCAAAGACTGATTTATGTATTCTATCAGTAGAAATTGATATTTTCTTATGATCTTATTTGTCAGAGTAGTAGAACATCTTAATGGTTAGCTAATAAGAGGTTATAAGAAAGAGGCTACAGTAACTTATTTATTATAAGAAAAGAGGCTACAATAACTTATTTATGTTTGAAATGTAAAAATTATAGAATATAGAAAGTAAAATTATACTCCTAAAAAGAAATACCTTTTCCAGACCTGTCACCAAAGCAGCCCAATAGCAGTAGCAGTAGCAACAATGCCATTTGCTTACCAGGAAGTCTGGTGATTTCTCCAGGCCCTGGCAAGTGGTCTCTGACATACTTCTTTCCATAGAGAGTAGCTGACGCTATGTCCTTCTGCAGGAGAATAACACAGTGGACTTGAGACTATCCTCATGATGCCAGAAGCAAGTATAATTATAGGATTAGAGCAAGCAATGTTGAAATGTATAGGACCAGCTTGTGGGCAGGCTTAAAGACATGTTTTGACCATTTTAGCAACATATGATTATTGAAAATGTGAGCAATTTAAATCTCTGAAAGGCCCTGATGATTCTCACAATTCATTTTAAATGAAATATACAAAATGGTTATTTATATCACTGGGGCATTCTCCACTTAGACTCTCCATATTCTTTCCAAATATGTACAGTGTTCAACTGCAAAGTTTCCTGCTTAAGGTTTTGTTTTTCTTTCCAGTCACATTTCCACTCATAGTTTGTTTCTTTGGATACATTTCAATATATCTTATAGAAAGGCTGCCTGGGCAACTGTCTTTCTGACTATTCCTTTCATTATGCTCTAGTACTTAAATTATATCTTATGTTTTATTAAATGTTAAATAATTACTAATTTATATATTTTATTTATTAAGTAAATATAAATTAATTAAATAAACACTTTATTAAATCTCTAAAAATTAAATAAATATTTTATTAAATATTGAATAATAAATACTATTAAATACTATTTAAATTGAGGCACAGGCATGCAATATGTACCTAAAACTTATACTTGACAAATATGAATTGCAACCCATGACAATACATGAGATAAAGGACAAAGTGCCCCTCAACTTCATCATTTCCATGCAGATTCCAAAACAATTCTATATGCATTATAGGATCTGACTTTGAAACACTCTGGAAAAGGGATAAGAAATGATAGTTTACTTATCCCCATATATAGCTAAGTAAAACAAAAATCAAAGAGTTAAACACTAAATCTCAGAAACTTGTATAATTCAAGAATGATTTAATTCAGGTACATTGGTGTGAAAAGTCTGCTTCCACTACACAATTCAAAATGCTAAGTGATTTTCCAACAAATACTTTTTTTTAAGTCAGTGAGAGACACGGGATTAAAAAAAAATCTGTCATTCCTAATCCCGAAGAAATCGCCATCATGGCTCCCTTAACACAAACCTGGTACCAAATTACTGAGAACTTGAGCTAATCTGTTTATCTCTGCATCTACTGGTTTATCACATGAGTGGAATCAACTACACAGATGAGACTATTTCATCCAGCTCTACAACAAATTGCATCTCTTGGGGGTAGTTTGAGATTCAAATATACGAATTCAGGAAACTGAATGAACTTTAAACAGGATCAAGCTGAAGAAATCTGTGTCAATATACATAATTAAACTTCTAAAAGCTAAAGACACACACACAAAACTCTAACACATTCAGAAAAACAGGACATTTTACCTATATGGTGAAAAGTTCAAATTATAATGAATTTCTCATTAGAAACCACAGAAGCCAGGAGGAAATAACACAATATATATTAAGTGATGAAAGAAAATAATTGCTAACCCAGAATTACATACATAGCAAAAAATATTCTTTAAGAATTAAGGAGAAATAAAGCATTCTCAAATGAAGGAAACTTAAGAAAATATGTTATTAGTAGCAGTACACTTACACACACACAGTCTAAAAGGAAGTTCTTTAAACAAAGGGAAATGATAAAAGAAGGAATCTTAGAATGTAAAGAAGAAAGAAAAAATATAGTAAGCAAAAATATGGATGACTACAATTGACTTTTTTTTCTTCTTTAATTTTCCTGTTTGGTGATTGAACAAAAAAATGAACTCTGATGTGATTCTAAATCAGAGAAAATATTTAAGGCAATTATATTGCCTTCTATAGAGCATAAAAAGATGTAAAGAATGGAAAACTAGTAAATAGCACAAGTAGACTAATATAAGTTATCAGTATATATTAACTATAGAAACCAATATAAAATATATTCAAATAGATAGACTCATAGATAAACCAAAATAGAATTTTTAAAAATGTTCTAGTGATTCACAGAAAGTTACATATGAAAAATAGAAATAAAAGATAGAGATAACAGAAAACAAAAATGAAATGACTGGCTTAAGCCCTTAACAAAGATATAACAACACAATGCAAATGTTCTAAATATACCAATTAAATAAAAATACTGGTGGAGAGAATTAAACATGGCCTAACTATATCCACAAGAAATTTATTTCAAGTATAATTATACAGGTAGATTGAAAGTAAGAAAGATGAAACAAAATGTATCAATAGTAATCAATAATCAACAATAAATAATCTAAGAAAACAGGAGTGGCTATAATAATAATAAAACAAGTTTGAAGCAAAATAAAATTATGAGAGACAGAAATGAGCATTATGTATTGATAAAATGGTCAGTCAGTTAAGAAGACATGCTGCTGCTGCTACTGCTAAGTTGCTTCAGTCATGTCCGACTCTGTGCGACCCCACAGACGGCAGCCCACCAGGCTCCCCCGTCCCCAGGATTCTCCAGGCAAGAACACTGGAGTGGGTTGCCATTTCCTTCTCCAATGCATGCAAATGAAAAGTGAAAGGGAAGTCGCTCAGTCGTGTCTGACCCTCAGCGACCCCATGGACTGCAGCCTCCCAGGCTCCTCCGTCCATGGGATTTTCCAGGCAAGAGTACTGGAGTGGGGTGCCATTGCCTTCTCCGGACGTATGTACACCTATGGTTAACTGTGGGTTTATGACATATATAAAAATTGTAAAGCTTTTGTACTATATGTGAACTGGTCTAATATTACCTAAAGACAGACTATGATAAATTAAAGACATAAATTATTAACTCTGCTGCTGCTGCTGCTAAGTTGCTTCAGTCGTGTCCGACTCTGTGCGATTCCATAGACGGCAGCCCACCAGGCTCCGCCATCCCTGGGATTCTCCAGGCAAGAACACTGGAGGGGGTTTCCATTTCCTTCTCCAATGCATGAAAGTGAAAAGTGAAAGTCAAGTCGCTCAGTCGTGTCTGACTCTTTGCGACCCCATGGACTGCAGCCTACCAGGCTCCTCCGTCCATGGGATTTTCCAGGCAAGAGTACTGGAGTGGGGTGCCATTGCCTTCTCTGTAAGAAGACATAGTGACCCTAAATGTGCATGCACCAAACAATGAAGCTAGAGAATACGTGAAGAAAAAACTAACTGAATTAAAAGAAGCAAACAAACCCACAACTAAAGCTGGAGACTGCAACATCCTTCTCTTAATAATTGATAGAAGAAATAGAAAATCAGCAAGAATACAGGACTCAATAATATCAATACATTTAACCAACAGAATCTGATTGATATTTTAGAACACCCTAACAACAAGAGAGTATACATTCTTTTCCAAGTGTCAATAGACCATATAATAACATATATAGTCCCAGGATTATAACTGGTGCTTAAGAATAGACATCATCAAATTTAAAAGAATTTAATTTAATAATAAACATAAAAGGAAAATCATCTAACACTTGTGAACCAAGCAAAATTTCTAAATAATTCATAGGTCAAGGATGAAATGTCATGGTAAATATATTTATAAATTTAAATTTAAAAGTTTTGTATGTGTATATATATATATGAAAATACAACATAAAAAATTGTGAGATACAGCTAGAGTAATGTTTATTTTTGTCCAGTTGCTAAGACATGTCTGACTCTTTGCGATCCCATGGACTGTAGCACACCAGGCCTCCCTGTACCTCACTATCTCTAGGAGTTTGCCCAAGTTCGTGTCCATTGAATTGGTGATGCCATCCTACCATTTCACCCTCTGTTACTCTCTTCTCCTTCTGCTTTCAATCTTTCCCAGCATCAGAGTCTTTTACAACGAGTTGCCTGTTTGCATCAGGTGGTCAAAGTATTGGAGCTTCAGCTTCAGCATCAGTCCTTCCAATGAGTATTCAGGGTTAATTTCCTTTAGGATTGGCTGGTTTGATAAAAGGGAAATTTATAGCACTAAATTACAAATGATACAAAAAAGAAAAGCCTGACAACAATAATCTAAGTTCTACATCAAGAACATAGAAAAAGAAATCCAAAGCAAAGAGAAGGAAGGAAAAAAGGTCATAAACGATTGAAACTGTGAAAGAAAAGTGAGAGCTTGTTCTTTGGAAATTTGAATGAAACATACAAGTATCTAGTAAGACTGACAAGAAAAAAAGGAAAATACAGATATTTAATATCAGGAATGAAATAAAGGCTATCACTACAGAGCTTGATGACATAAAAAAGATAAGGAAATAGTATAAACAACTCTGTATGCATATATTTGACAACTAAGATGAAATGAACCATTTCTTTAAAACCATAAACACAACTCATTCATTATGAAGTAAATTGAGTAACCCTATTAAAGAAATTAAATTTGTAATATAAAAATTCCCATGAAAGAAATTCCTAGACCCAGCTTTGTTTCAATGAATAATTTTACCAAACATAAACAAACAAAACACCAATTCACCACAATCTCCTCCTAAAAACTGAATTCATTTTATGAAGATCCTATCCCCTTGACTCCAAAACATAAAACAAGAAAATCAATTAGCTACATCTTTCATAAATATAGATGCAAAAATCCTTAACAAAATATGAGTAAGCACAATTATGCAATGTATATACCCTGTGACCAAATGGGATTTATAGCAGGGGTGCATGGTCACTTTAATATTTGAAAGGTAATACAATCAAATCATATTGAAAAGCTCTAGAAGAAAAATAGCACGATCTTATCAGTGCAGAAAAAGCATTTAAGAAAATTTAACACCCATTCATGATAAAAACTCTTAGAAAATTAGGAATAGAAGAGGACCTCAATTTGTATAAGACGATATACAAAGACTTTCGCAAAGACAGTGTAAAACACTACAACCTCTTCAGTTCAGTTCAGTTCAGTCGCCCAGTCGTGTCCGACTCTTTGCGACCCCATGAATCGCAGCACGCCAGGCTTCCCTGTCCATCAATGCCCAGAGTTAACTCAGACTCATGTCCATCGAGTCAGTGATGCCATCCAGTCATCTCATCCTGTCATCCCCGTCTCCTCCTGTCCCCAATCCCTCCCATCATCAGGGTCTTTTCCAATGAGTCAACTCTTCACATGAGGTGGCCAAAGTACTGGAGTTTCAGCTTTAGCATCATTCCTTCCAAAGAAATCCCAGGGCTGATCTTCAGAATGGACTGGTTGGATCTCCTTGCAGTCCAAGGGACTCTCAAGAGTCTTCTCCAACACCACAGTTTAAAAGCATCAATTTTTTGGCGCTCAGCTTTCTTCACAGTCCAACTCTCACATCCATACATGGCCACTGGAAAAACCATAGCCTTAACTAGACAGATCTTTATTGGCAAAGTAATGTCTCTGCTTTTGAATATGCTATCTAGGTTGGTCATAACTTTTCTTCCAAGGAGTAAGTGTCTTTAAATTTCATGGCTTCAAGTCACCATCTGCAGTGATTTTGGAGCCCCCCAAAATAAAGTCTGACAGTATTTCCACTGTTTCCCCATCTATTTCCCATGAAGTGATGGGACCAGATGCCATGATCTTAGTCTTCTGAATGTTGAGCTTTAAGCCAACTTTTCACTCTCCACTTTCACTTTCATCAAGAGGCTTTTTAGTTCTGCTTCACTTTCTGCCATAAGGGTGGTGTCATCTAAGTGAGACAATGCATTCTCTCTAAGACTAGGAGCAAGAAAAAGATATTCACTTTCACCACTCCTATTCAACATAATGCTGGAATTTCTACCAATGCAATACAATAAAAATGAATAGATTGTATATATACAGGCATACAAATTGTAAAGGAAGGGATAAAACTTTCCCCATGGCAGATGACATGACTGTCTACACAGAAAATAACAAGAGATCTACAAAAAAACCCCAAAACCAACCAAACAAAAAACTAACAAAAGAGCCTCCCTTTACTACAGAATTCAGAAATATTGCTAATATAAAAATGCAAAAATAAATTATATTTCTACATACTAGTAGTTAGCATGTACTCAGTGAACTTAAAAGGAGAATCATTCCCTTTTTGACTATCTTCATTTAATTCTTATACCCTGCACTTAACGCTTTGAGTAAGTGATCTCTCACTGTTTTTCTATGTTCTCTTTTTCTATGAATATGTTTGTTCATTTGTTTTGAATTCCAGATATAAGTGAGATCCCAATGGATTTATTTTTCTCTCTAGCTTTTTTCATTTAGCATAATGCCCTTAAGGTCCACCTGTATTGTCACAAATGACAAGATTTTTTTCTTTTTATGGCTTAACTGTATTCCATTTTTACTGAATAGTGTCCTATTCCATTATATATGTCTAATAACCAGACATGAGTTTGAGTAAACTCTGGGAGTTGGTGAAGGATCGGGAGACCTGCTGTGCTGCAGTCCATGGCGTCACAAAGAGTTGGACAAAACTGAGCAACTGAACTGAACTGAATAACCAGAAGCAGAATTTTAGGTCATATGATAGTTTTGTTTTTCATTTTTTGAGAAAACTCCTTAATGTTTTCCATAGTGGGTGTACCAATTGGTGTTTCCCACCAACAGTGTTCCCTTTTCTCCACATCATTACCAATAGTTTTAACTTCTTATCTTTTTGATAATATACATCCTAACGGGTGTGAAATGATACCCTATGTGGCTTCAATTTGTATTTCTTTGATGCTTAGTGATGTTGAACATCTTTTCATGTACCTATTGGGAATTTAAAGGTCATTTTTGGAAAAATGTCTTTTCCAGGTCCTTTGAAAAAATTTTAAATTGAATTGTTTATTTTTCTGCTATTGAGTTTTATGAGTTTCTTATATATTTTGGATATTAACTCCATATCAGATGCATAATTTGCAAATATTTTCTTCCATCTTATAGTTTGGTGTTTCACTTCATTGATCATTACTTTTGTTGTGCATGAACTTCTACAATGTGCTCCACCAATTCCATTTCTAGGAATATATACAAAGGAAACAAAATCACTATGTCAAAGAGGTATCTGCACCCCTTTGCTCATTATAGTGTTATTTTCAATAGCCATGGCACAGAAATAACTTACAGGTTCACTGACAGATGAATGGATAAGATGGAGGCAGGGACATATTATATATGTATTAAATGTATATTATATATATAACATAATATATATACATGTATATTTCCATATGCATATGGAATATCCATTAAAAAATGAGTGATATCCCATCATTTGTGGTAACATGGATGAACCTTGAAGGTATTATGCTAAGTGAACTAAGTCAAGGGCTTCCCTGGTGGCTCAGACGGTAAAGCGTCTGCCTGCAATGAGGGAGACCCGGGTTCAATCAGATAAAGAAAGACAAATGCATGATCTCACTTATAAATAAATCAAAAAGTGAAAACAAAACCAAAAAATCTTGTAGAAAAAGGAGAAGAGATTTGTGGTTTAAAGAGATGATGGGTCAGGGATGGAGGAATTGAATAAATATGGTTAAAATAAGATGAACAAGGACTGGGATATAATGGATAATAAGGCAATGGCACCCCACTCCAGTACTCTTGCCTGGAAAATCCCATGGACGGAAGAGCTGGGTAGGCTGGAGTCCATTGGGTCACGAAGAGTCGGACACGACTGAGAGACTTCCCTTTCACTTTTCATTTGCATGCATTGGAGAAGGAAATGGCAACCCATTCCAGTGTTCTTGCCTGGAGAATCCCAGGGACAGGGGAGCCTGGTTGGCTGCCGTCTATGGGGTCACACAGAGTCGGGCACGACTGAAGTGACTTAGCAGTAGCAGCAGCAGCATGGTGTTTTTAAAAGTTGCTAATTGATAAGGCCTAAAACTAGTTACACAAAGGGGGAAAAACATTTTTTTGTGAATGTATGAGGTGATGGATGTTAACTAAATTTATATTAATAATTTCACACTGCCATATGTATATCAGTCATTAAGTTGTACACCTTAAACTTGTAAGTGCTGTATGTCCATTATATTTCAATAAAAATGAAAAAGGGGAAAAATGCAATCATTTTAAAAAATGTTTAATGTTAGTCTATCTAAACATTTTAGGTTTGCATTCTGAAAACTACAAAATATTGAATGAATTTAAAGCTCTATATAAGTGGAGAGACATACTTTCTTCATGGATTAAAAGATCTAACCTATTAAAGATATCAATTCACTCAAGATTAATATCCATGTTTAATGCAATTCTTATAACCTGCCAATTGCATGTTTAATGCAATTCTTATAACCCTTGGACTGCAAGGAGATCAAACTAGTCAATCCTGAAGGAAATCAATATTCATTGTAAAGATTGATGCTGAAGCTAAAACTCCAATACTTTGGCTACCTGATGCATAGAGCTGACTCATTAGAAAAGACTCTGATGCTGGGAAAGGTTGAAGGCAGGAGGAGAAGAGGACAACAGAGGATGAGATGGTTGGATGGCATCACCGACTTGATGGACATGAGTTTGAGCAAGCTCTGGGAGTTGGTGATGGACAGGGAAGCCTGGCGTGCTGCAATCCATGGGTCATGACTGAGTGACTGAACTGAACTGATGCATCACTATCATTATCTTGTTGCATAAAGAAAGATAAATTCATCTCATTTTATTTGCTTTAGAAAAACAGTTGTATTTGGAGGTCCGTATTAGATTTCTACAGCTACTATAACAGATTCCCCAACTTTAGGAGCTTAAAACAACATAACTAGATTATATCTCTGTAGGTCTCAAGTCTCCAATACAGTTCTCACTGGGTTAAAATCAAGGTGTTAGCAGGTTGTATTCCTTTTTGAAGACTCTAGTGGAGAATCTGTTCCCTTGCTTACTTTGGTTGGTGGAATCCAGTGCCTTGCACTCATAGAACTGACATCCATGTCCTTGCTGGAGGTCATGCCATCCATGACCCTGCTGCTGGGAAAGATTGAAGGCAGGAGGAGAAGGGGACGACAGAGGATGAGATGTTTGTATGGCATCACCGACTCAATGAACTTGAGCTTACACATCTCTGGGAGATGGTAAAGGACAGGGAAGCCAGGCGTGCTGCAGTCCATGGGGTCGCAAAGAGTTGGACACAACCGAATGACTGAACAACAACAAATAACCTGCCAAGCAAAAACATTTTGCAGATATAGATTATATTATTCTAAAAATTTATATGAAAGGCAAAACAACTATAATAGCTAACAATCTTGAAAAAGGAGAATAAAGTAGGAAGAATGAACATTATATAGCTAGTGTAATCAAGACTGTATAAAATAGGTAAAGAGATAGACACATCAGCGAAATAAAATAGAGAAGCTAGTATAACAGATGTAAGTAACTTTTTGATGAAAGTACAAAAGAAATTCAAAGGAAAAATAATAGTCTTTTCAAAAAATCATGCTGGAATAATTAAAGAATCATATGCAAAAAAATAAAGAAGAAAAGAAAGAACCCCAACCTAAGTCTCAAAACTTACATAAAAAATAATTCTAACTGGGTTATGGATTTAAATGTAAAATTCAAAATTGTAATTTTGAGAGGGATGCATAGATCCACACAAAACTCAGTAGGATGAAGGAAGGAGGGGAAAAGAGGAGAGTGAACAAACGGACCTCCACCCAAGGGGTGAGAGATCTGAGGCAGGGGTCAACCCCCACATCAGGGAAATTGTTGGGACAGTGGAGGAGCATTTGAAGCTGTTGGAGAGTGCAGAAGCTGACCTGTGACAGGCTGAATGGAATAAGAACCACACAGACGATCCTTGCTGTAGCCCTACATACCCTGGACAGGGACACAAGTTCTCTGGCATGCTTGGTGGCTGGGAGCTGGATCATAGAGATTGGAGAACAATCCCAGGGCAAGGTCTGCTGTTGACTGTGGGGAGACAGTATGAGGGGACATGCGGGAGGAGATCATGGTAGGAAATGCCTTTGCAGGAAAGCAGAGTGGCCATAGAGACAAGGCAATAATGCTGAATCATGTGCGCATGATGAAGCCATCACCGTAGCCTCTCTCCCTACACACCAGATTGGGAAGTTGAACAGTAGAGAAGGACTCATAGTGAGCGGCCCTTCAAGTGCCTGAAGCACTAAGAAACAGAGAATGACTCCAGCCACAGTGCACTTTAAGTGCCTGACGCACCAGGGAGCAGATAAGGAGCAATCAAAGAGGTCCTTTGAATGCCAGCTTCAGAGTCTAGAAAGGGACTAATAGTGCCATAGCTCCTGTGGCTGAGATGGCAGCATCCCCACACACTTGGCACTGCCTGGGTACCAAGCAGCTGTGCTACCTCCATGCCCAGTCCTCTTTGGGACAGAGTGACCAGAGTGACCAGAGGCTGGAAAACAACACTAGTAACACCATATCTACACATGGACATCACCAGATGGTCAATAATGAAATCAGAATACCTTTTTTGCAGCCAAAGATGGAGAAGCTCTATACAGTCAGCAAAAACAAGACTGGGAGCTGACTGTGGCTCAGGTCATGAACTCCTTATTGCCAAATTCAGACTGAAATTGAAGAAAGTGGGGAAAACCACTAGACCATTCAGGTATGACCTAAATCAAATCCCTTATGATTATACAGTGGAAGTGAGAAATAGATTTAAGGGACTAGATCTGATAGAGTGCCTGATGAACTATGGATGGAGGTTCGTGACATTGTACAGGAGACAGGGATCAAGACCATCCCCAAGAAAAAGAATGCAAAAAAGCAAAATGGCTGTCTGAGGAGGCCTTACAAATAGCTGTGAAAATAAGGGAAGCAAAAAGCAAAGGAGAAAAGGAAAGGCATACCCATTTGAATGCAGAGTTCCAAAGAATAGCAAAGAGAGATAAGAAAGCCTTTCTCAGTGATCAGTGCAAAGAAATAGAGGGAAACAATAGAATAGGAAAGACTAGAGATCGCTTCAAGAAGATTAGACATACCAAGGGAACATATCATGCAAAGATGGGCTTAATAAAGGACAGAAATGGTATGAACCTGACAGAAGCAGAAGATATTAAGAAGAGGTGGCAAGAATACACAGAACTGTACAAAAAATATCGTCACGACCCAGATAATCACCATGGTGTGATCACTCACCTAGAGCCAGATATCCTGGAATGTGTAGTCAGGTGGGCCTTAGGAAGCATGAGTATGAACAAAGCTAGTGGAGGTGATGGAATTCCAGTTGAGCTATTTCAAATCCTGAAAGATGATGCTGTGAAACTGCTGCACTCAATATGCCAGCAAATTTAGAAAACTCAGACGTGGCCACGGGACTGGAAAAGGGCAGTTTGCATTCCAATCCCAAAGAAAGGCGATGCCAAAGAATTCTCAAACGACCACACAATTGCACTCATCTCACACACTAGTAAATTCAGTTCAGTTCAGTTCAGTCACTCATTCGTGTCCGACTCTTTGCGACCTCATGAATGACAGCATGCCAGGCCTCCCTGTCTATCACGAACTCCCGGAGTTCACTCAAACTCATGTCCATCAAGTCGGTGATGCCATCCAGCCATCTCATCCTCTGTCATTCCCTTCTCCTCCTGCCCCCAATCCCTCCCAGCATCAGAGTCTTTTCCAGTGAATCAACTCTTCACATGAGGTGGCCAAAGTATTGGAGTTTTAGCCACAGCATCAGTCCTTCCAATGAACACCCAGGACTGATCTCCTTTAAGATGGACTGGTTGG
Source organism: Bos indicus (assembly GCF_029378745.1). NCBI lineage: Eukaryota > Metazoa > Chordata > Mammalia > Artiodactyla > Bovidae > Bos > Bos indicus. Next base: position 59,563,757 of record NC_091770.1, on the reverse strand, counting down.
TACTCCTTGCAGTCCAAGGGACTCTCAAGAGTCTTCTCCAACACCACACTTCAAAAGCATCAATTCTTCGGTGCTCAGCTTTCTTCACAGTCCAATTCTCACATCCATACATGACCACTGGAAAAACCATAACCTTGACTAGACAGACCTTTGTTGGCAAAGTAATATCTCTGCTTTTCAATATACTATCTAGGTTGGTCATAACTTTCCTTCCAAGGAGTAAGCATCATTTAATTTCATGGCTGCAGTCATCATCTGCAGTGATTTGGGAGCCCCCCAAAATAAAGTCTGACACTGTTTCCACTGTTTCCCCATCTATTTCCCATGAAGTGATGGGACCAGATGCCATGATCTTCATTTTCTGAACGTTGAGCTTTAAACCAACTTTTTCATTATCCTCTTTCACTTTCTTCAAGAGGCTTTTTAGTTCCTCTTCACTTTCTGCCATAAGGGTGGTGTCATCTGCATATCTGAGGTTATTGATATTTCTCCCAGCAATCTTGATTCCAGCTTGTGCTTCTTCCAGCCCAGCATTTCTCATGATGTACTCTGCATAGAAGTTAAATAAGCAGAGTGACAATATACAGCCTTGACGTACTCCTTTTCCTATTTGGAACCAGTCTGTTGTTCCATGTCCAGTTCTAACTGTTGCTTCCTTACCTGCATATAGGTTTCTCAAGAGGCAGGTCAGGTGGTCTGGCAGTCCTATCTTTTTCAGAATTTTCCACAGTTTCTTGTGATCCACACAGTCAAAAGCTTTGGCATAGTCAATAAAGCAGAAATAGATGCTTTTCTGGAACTCTCTTGCTTTTTCGATGATCCAGCAGATGTTGGCAATTTGATCTCTGGTTCCTCTGCCTTTTCTAAAACCAGCTTGAACATCTGGAAGTTCACGGTTCATGTATTACTGAAGCCTGGCTTGGAGAATTTTGAGCATTACTTTACTAGCGTGTGAGATGAGTGCAATTGTGTGGTGGTTTGAAAATTCTTTGGCATTGCCTTTCTTTGGGATTGGAATGAAAACTAACCTTTTCCAATTCTGTGGCCACTGCTGAGTTTTCCAAATTTGCTGGCATATTGAGTGTAGCACTTTCACAGCATCATCTTTCAGGATTTGAAATAACTCAATTGGAATCCCATCACCTCCACTAGCTTTGTTCATACTCATGCTTCCTAAGGCCTACTTGACTTCACATCCCAGGATGTCTGGCTCTAGGTGAGTGATCACACCATCGTGATTACCTGGGTCATGAAGATCTTTTTTGCACAGTTCTTCTGTGTATTCTTGCCACCTCTTCTTAATATCTTCTGCTTCTGTTAGGTCCATACCATTTCTGTCCTTTGTCGAGCCCATCTTTGCATGAAATGTTGCTTTGGTATCTCTAATTTTCTTGAAGTGACCTCTAGTCTTTCCCATTCTATTGTTTTCCTCTATTTCTTTGCATGGACTGCTGAGGAAGGCTTTCTTATCTCTCCTTGCTATTCTTTGGAACTCTCCATTCAAATGGATATCTTTCCTTTTCTCCTTTGCTTTTGGCTTCTCTTCTCTTCACAGCTATTTGTTAGGGCTCCTCAGACAGCTAATTTGCTTTTTTTTTTTTCTTTTCCATAGGGATGGTCTTGATCCCTGTCTCCTGTACAATGTCACGAACCTCTGTCCATAGTTCATCAGGCACTCTATCAGCTCTTGTCCCTTAAATCTATTTCTCACTTCCACTGTATAATCATAAGGGATTTGATTTAGGTCATACCTGAATGGTCTAGTGGTTTTCCCCACTTTCTTCAATTTAAGTCTGAATTTGGTAATAAGGAGTTCATGATCTGAGCCACAGTCAGCTCCCGGTCTTGTTTTTGCTGACTGTATAGAGCTTCTCCATCTTTGGCTGCAAAGAACATAATCAATCTGATTTTGGTGTTGACCATCTGGTGATGTCCATGTGTAGAGTCTTCTTTTGTGTCGTTGGAAGAGGGTCTTTGCTATGACCAGTGCATTCTCTTGGCAAAACTCTATTAGCCTTTGCCCTGCGTCATTCCATACTCCAAGGCCAAATTTGCCTGTTACTCCAGGTGTTTCTTGACTTCCTACTTTTGCATTCCAGTTCCCTATAATGAAAAGGACATCTTTTTTAGGTATTAGTTCTAAAAAGTCTTGTAGGTCTTCATAGAACCGTTCAACTTCAGCTTCTTCAGCGTTACTGGTTGGGGCACAGGCTTGGATTACTGTGATATTGAGTGGTTTGCCTTGGAAACGAACAGAGATCATTCTGTCGTTTTTGAGATTGCATGCAAGTACTGCATTTTGGACTCTTTTGTTGACCATGATGGCTACTCCATTTCTTCTAAAGGATTCCTGCCCAAAGTAGTAGATATAATGGTCTTTTGAGTTAAATTCACCCATTCCAGTCCATCTTAGTTTGCTGATTTCTAGAATGTCGACATTCACTCTTGCCATCTCCTGTTTGACCACTTCCAATTTGCCTTGATTCATGGGCCTGACATTCCAAGTTCCTATGCATATTGCTCTTTACAGCATTGGACCTTGCTTCTATCACCAGTTACATCCACAACTGGGTGTTGTTTTTGCTTTGACTCCATCCCTTCATTCTTTCTGGAGTAATTTCTCCACTAATCTCCAGTAGCATATTGGGCACCTACCGACTCAGGGAGTTTCTCTTTCAGTATCCTATCATTTTGCCTTTTTATACTGTTCATGGGGTTCTCAAGGCAAGAATACTGAAGTGGTTTGCCATTCCATTCTCCACTGGACCACATTCTGTCAGACCTCTCCACCATGACCCTCCTGTCTGAGTGGCCCCACACGGCATGGCTTAGTTTCATTGAGTTAGACAAGGCTGTGGTTGGTGTGATCAGATTGGCTAGTTTTCTGTGATTATGGTTTCAATGTGTCTGCCCTCTGATGCCCTCTCACAACACCTATCATCTTACTTGGGTTTCTCTTACCTTGGAGGTGAGGTATCTCTTCACAGCTGCTCCAGCAAAGCACAGCTGCTGCTCCTTACCTTGGACAAGGGGTATCTCCTCAGGGCCACCCTTCCTGACCTTGTACGTGGAGTAGCTCCTCTTGGCCCTCCTGCACCCGTGCAGCCGCTGCTCCTTGGATGTGGCATTGCTCCTCCTGGCTGCCTCCCCTGATCTCAGGCATGTGGTAGCTCCTCTTGGCCGCCGCCCCTACACACACACTAGTAAAGTAATGTTCAAAATTCTCCAAGCCAGGCTTCAACAGTACATGAACTGTGAACTTGCAGATATTCAAGCTGGTTTTAGAAAAGGCAGAGGAACCAGAGATCAAATTGCCAACATCAGCGGGATCATGGAAAAAGCAAGAGAGTTCCAGAAAAACATCTATTTCTGCTTTATTGACGATGCCAAAGCCTTTGACTGTGTGGATCACAAGAAACTGTGGAAAATTCTGAAAGAGATAGGACTACCAGACCACCTGACCTGCCTCTTGAGAAACCTATATGCAGATAAGGAAGCAACAATAGAACTGGACGTGGAACAACATTCTGGTTCCCAATAGGGAATGGAGTACATCAAGGCTGTATATTGTCACCATACTTATTTAACTTCTATGCAGAGTACATCATGAGAAACGCTGGGCTGGATGGAGCACAAGCTGGAATCAAGATTTCTGGGAGAAATATCAATAACCTCAGATATGCAGATGACACCACCCTTACGGCACAAAGTGAAGAAGAACTAAAAAGCCTCTTGATGAAAGTGAAAGAGGAGAGTGAAAAAGTTGGCTAAAGCTCAAAATTCAGAAAACTAAGACCATGGCATCTGGTTCCATCACCTCATGGGAAATAGATGGAGAAACAGTGGAAACAGTGACAGACTTAATTTTGGGGGGCTCCAAAATCACGGCAGATGGTGACTGCATTCATGAAATTAAAAGATGCTTGCTCCTTGGAAGAATAGTTATGACCAACCTTGACAGCATATTAAAAAACAGAGACATTACTTTGCCAACAAAGGTCCATCTAGTCAAAGCTATGGTTTTTCCAGTAGTCATTATGGATGTGAGATTTGGACTAGAAAACTGAGCGCTGAAGAATTGATGCTTTTGAACTGTGGTGTTGGAGAAGACTCTTGAGAGTCCCTTGGACTGCAAGGAGGTCCAACCAGTTCATCCTAAAGAAAATCTGTCCTGAATATTCATTGGAAAAACTGATATTGAAGCTGAAACTCCAATACTTTGGCCATCGATGTGAAGAACTGATTCATTTGAAAAGATCGTGGTGCTGAGAAAGATTGAAGGTGGGAGAAGAAGGGGACAACAGAGGATGAGATGGTTGAATGGCATCACAGACTCAGTGGACATGAGTTAGTAAACTCCAGGAGTTGGTGATGGACAGGGAGGCCTGGCATGTGCTGCAGTCCATGGAGTCACAAAGAGTTGGACAAGACTGAGTGACTGAACTGAACTGAACACCATATCTCCTAGGCCAATGGCTGCTGGCTCCCCTGCCTATGTGGCATTGCCAGGCTCTCTGTGATTCAAGCAGCTGTGCCACCTGCTTGCTTGATCCCCAGTGGAACAGATCTGTTAGAGGCTAGAAAATCCCTAATGGCATCATATCTCCTGCTCCCCTGGCTGCAGGATCCCCTGTGTACCTGGTTTTGCCAGGGTCATTGTGGTTCAAGGAGCTGCACCTCCTCCATACCCAGCCCTCACTGTGACAGACCCAAATCCTCCAGGGCAGCCTGGGGAACAAACTCCTGTGGATGACCCACATAGAGAGTGGAGATAAAAACCACAGTTGAATCCCAGGGGGAATGTGGCTAAGGAAGAGGATCAAAAACCTTCCTACAAGCTGTACAAGCTGCAGATTAAATCCACATGATCAAGTAGGCAGACTGTGTCTATGCAATATATAAATTGACAATGAGAGCTCCCACAAAGGAAAATTTACTGATTCTGGCAGCTGTGGACCATAGAGGCAAGAACACACAGGAGCAAGGCCAGATGAGACTCTGAGCTCATCAGGTCTACAGGCCTACAGCAGGTCCAGAGAAAAGCCCAGTATTGGAGGGCATCATTAGGGAGACAGAAGTGAACTGTGACTCACAGAGAAGGAAAGGATATTTACAACTGATATTTGAGAAAAGAATTATTATCCTTATATTTTGATTGGTTCTGGAGTTGGTTCTGGAGTTTTTTTCTTTTCTTTCCCCTCTGTTGCTGAGGTTGTTGATTTTATTATTACTATTAACTCTATTTAAGATTTTGAGAATTTATTTAATCATACTTTTTATTTCCTTTATAAACTTCTACCTCTATTTTGGCCCTTTGTAGTTCTGTGGGTTTTTTTGTTTGTTTGTTTTTGTTCAATTATTATTTTTTTTTTATTTTTCTTTTCCTGCTGTTATTTTAATATATATAAATCTGTTTTATATAATTCTGTTTAACTTTGTTTTTCTATGATTTTTTCTTTTCTTCTTTTTCTTTCTTTTTTCAATATGTTTGTTAGTTTTTTTTTTTTTTTTTTCTTTGCTTTATTCCCCAGTTGACATTCTGCTTTGGTTTTATTTTCCAGTTTGCATTTAGTTAGTTTTCTTTTAATTGGTTGATATAATTTCTGGTTTCCTTTGCTTGCTGGGTCATTCTCTTTTACTTTCTTTTTTTGGACTGCTGTGATTTCATTTGTATGTGTGTATGTGTGTGGGGGGGTATGTTTCATTGTTTTTGTTATTATTTGTCTTATTTTGTCTTGACCATTTGTGTGGGATCATCTTTTGTTTCTTTTTATATTTTGTTTATTTGTGTGTTTGTTTTATTCCCCCTTTAATGCCATAACAAATGACTTATGGAATTTTGGATCTCTGACCAGAGATTGGGCCTGAGTCTTTGGAGTGGGAGCACTGAGTCCAGGACTCTAGGCTGTCAGAAAACTCCTAAATTCAGGGAGTATTAATTAGTGAGAACTCCCACAAAGGCCTCCACCTGCACAAAAGAGCCAGCATCACTCAACTTCTTGCCGCACCCAGTGAAGGATTCTTCACTCAAAAACAAGCAAGGCAAAAATACAAATCCAATCGTTAGCATACACGATTCACCCCAAAACATACTACTTTACATATCCTTGCCCATTAGAGAGAAAAATACAATACAAAAAAATCAACTTCTCCCACAGAACATGGGCACAAGTCACTCTCAACACGAAGCCTACACAAACAACCAGGCCAGCCTTATCTACCAAGGGCAGAAACAAGAAGGAAGAGGAATACAACCCTAAAACCTAGGAAAAGGAGACCTCAAACAGAGTAAGTTAGAAAAAAATGAAAAGACAGAGAAATATAATGCAAATGAAAGAACAAGGTAAGAATTCACAAGACCAAGTAAATGAAGAGGAAATAGGCAAACTTCCTAAAAAAAGATTTCAGAGTAAAGATAGAAAAAAAGACGATTCAAAACCTCAAAAATATAAAGAATAAAATGCAAGAATCAAATAATACGTTCATCAAGAAACTAGAAGAAATAAAGAATAAAAAGACAGGGATGAATTACACATTTACTGTAATTAAAAATACTCTAGAAGGAATCAATAACAGAATAACTGAAGTAGAAGAAGAGATAAGTGAACTGGAAGACAGAATGGTGGAAATAACTGTTGAAGAACTGAATAAAGGGAAAAGGAAAAAAATTGAGGATAGTCTCAGAGACCTCTGGGACAATATGAAACTGACCAACATTCAAATTATAAGGGTCTCAGAAGAAAAAGAGGAAAAATAAAAGGTCTTAGAAGAGTTTTGAAGAGATTATAATCAAAAGCTTCCCCAACGTGGGAAAGGAAATTAACAATCAAGTCCATGAAGCACAGAGTGTCCCAATAGGATAAACCCAAGGAGAAACTCGGAGAAGGCAATGGCACCCCACTCCAGTACTCTTGCCTGGAAAATCCCATGGATGGAGGAGCTTGGTAGGCTGCAGTCCATGGGGTCGCTAAGTGTTTGACATGACTGAGCGACTTCACTTTCACTTTTCACTTTCATGCATTGGAGAAGGAAATGGCAACCCACTCCAGTGTTCTTGCCTGGAGAATCCCAGGGATGGGGGAGCCTGGTGGGCTGCCGTCTATGGGGTCGCACAGAGTCGGACACGACGAAAGTGACTTAGCAGCAGCAGCAGCAGCAAGGAGAAACTTGCCAAGACACATGCTAATCAAACTAATGAAGATTAAACGCAAAGAAAAACTATTAAAGCAGCAAGGGAAAAGCAACAAGTAACATACAAGGGAAACCCCATACAATTAACAGCTGATCTTTCAGCAGAAACTCTACAGGTCAAAAGGGAATCACCAGATATATTTAAAGTACATAAAGGAAAACAAAAAATCAACAACCAAGATTACTCTACCTGGCAAGGATCTCATTCAAAATTGATGAGAAATCAAAAGCTTTACAGACAAAAGTTAAAAAAATTTAGCACCACCAAAACAGCTTTACAACAAATGGCAAAGGGACTTCTATAGGCAGGAAGCACAAGAACAGGAAAAGACATACAAAAACAAACCCAAAACAATTAAGAAAATGCCAATAGGAACATGCTGCTGCTGCTAAGTCGCTTCATATATCAATAATTACTATAAAGGTAAATGGACTAAATGCTTCCAACAAAAGACACAGACAGACAAGCAAAACCCATATATATGCTGTCTCTGTTTACAAGAGACCCACATCAGACCTAGAGACACATACAGACTGAAAGTAAAAGGGTGGAAAAAGATACTGCATGCAAATAGAAAGCAAATAAAACTGGAGTGGTAATTCTCATATCAGACAAAATAGACCCTAAAAGAATATTATAAGTGATAAAGAAGGACAATACATAATGATAAAGGGATTAATCCAAGAAGAACATATAACAATTAAAAACATTTATGCACCCAACAAAGGAGCACCCCAATATATAAGCAAACACTAAGAGATACAGAAAAGAAAATTGACAGTTACACAATAATAGTAGGGGACATAAAAACCCCACTTACACCAATGAACAGATCATCAAAACAGAAAATTGATAAGGAATCACAAGCCTTAAATTAACTTTAAACCTGATGGACCTAGTTGATATCTTCAGGACATTCCATCCAAATGCAGAAGAATATACTTTCTTCTCCAGTGCACATGGAATATTCTCCAGGATAGACCACATCTTGGGTCACAAATCAAGCTTCAGTAAATAAGAAAATTGAAATAATATCAACTATCTTTTCAGACCACAGTTTTGTGAGCCTAGATCAATTATAGGAAAAGACACTGTAAAAAAAAGACGGATACATGGAAATTATACAATCAGTTCATTCAGTTCAGTCACTGAGTTGTGTCTGACTCTTTTTTTAAAATATAAATTTATTTATTTTAATTGGAGGCTAATTACTTTATAATATTATATTGGTTTTGCCATCCCTCCCCATCCCATCTGAACAAGTGAGCCTAAAAAAGTGTCCACCACCGCCCCCTAGTGTCAGGGCAGAAATTAGACACTGAAGAGACCAGCAAACAGAAGCTGAAACAGAGGGAACCGCCTTGGAAGTGACATGTGCAATAGATTAAAACCCTGTAGTTAGCACCGACTACATAGGAAGGGGCCTATAGATCTTGAGAAGTATAAGCTGGATCAAAGAACTATCTGAAAATGAACTGAGCCCACACTGTCCACAAGAAAACCAGAGAAAGTCCTAGGTATATTTTTACTATTATCATTCTTTAAATTAAAAAAAAAATTATTTTAAGTCCTCTATTACTCCTTTAATTTTCATTTTTATAACCTATTACTTTGCAAAAAAAAAGACCCTATTTTTTAAAGCAAACTTCATATATATATATATTTTATAATTTTTGTGACTTTGTTTTTTTCTTGAATATTGTATTTTTGAGAATCCAACCTCTACTCTAGATTTTTAATCTTTGCTTTTTGGTATTTGTTATCAATTTTGTACCTTTAAAAACCCAATCTTCAGTACCCATTTTTACTTGGGAGCGAGATTACTGGCTTGACTGCTCTCTCCCCCTTTGGATTCTCCTTTTTCTCCACCATGTCGCCTCTGTCTCCTCCCTCCCCCTTCTCTTCTCTATCCAACTCCGTGAATCTCTTTGTGTGTTCCAGACTGTGTCTGACTCTTTGCAACACCATAGACTGCAGTATGCCAGACTTCCTTGTCCATCACCAACTCCCGCAGTTTACTCAAACTCATGTACATTGAGTCGGTGATGCCATCTCATTCTCTGTCGTCCCCTTCTCCTCCTGCCTTCAATCTTTCCCAGCACCAGGCTGACTTTTCTAAATTAGCTGGCATATTGAGTGCAGCACTTTCACAGCATCATCTTTTAGGATTTGAAATAGCTCAGCTGGAATTCCATCACTCTACTAGCTTTGTTTGTAGTCATGCTTCCTAAGGCCCACTTGACTTCGCATTCCAGGATGTCTGGCTCTAGCTGAGTGATCACACCAACATGATTATCTGGGTTGTGAAGATCTTTTTTGTACAGTTCTTCTGTGTATTCTTGCCACTTCTTAATATCTTCTGCTTCTGTTGGGTCCATACCATTTCTCTCCTTTATCAAGCCCATCTTTGCATGAAATGTTCCCTTGTTATCTTTAATTTTCTTGAAGAGATCTCCAGTCTTTTTCATTCTATTGTTTTCTTTTATTTCTTTTCATTGATCACTGAGGAAGGTTTTCTTAGCTCTCCTTGCATTCTTTTGAATTCTGCATTCAAATGGGTATATCTATCCTTTTCTCCTTTTTTTTTGCTTTTCTTCTTTTCACAGCTATTTGTTAGAAAATGATAAAGGCCAAGGATATAATGACAGAGTAGAACAGCATTTGACATAGTGAGGTCTAGGAAGGGGAGGGCAGTATTAGCTTTCAGAGTTAAATGGAGCATTCAGGAGAGGCCACATCAAGAGTGTGAGAATTGAGAAAAGCCTTGAAAGAAGTGAGTAGGGGAACGAGGCATGTTTCTAGACAAAGAATATACCAGGCATCTAAAGCAGGCCCTAAGGAGCAGGTGCAGCTTCCAAGCTGACAAAGTCAAATCTGCTGATTTAAGAAATTTTATCATTGTCATTATTATGCTCCACTGATCACTTTGAATGTTCAGTTCAGTTCAGTTCAGTTGCTCAGTCATGTCCGACTCTTTGCGACCCCATGAATCGCAGCACGCCAGGCCTCCCTGTCCATCACCAACTCCCGGAGTTCACTCAGACTCACGTCCATTGAGTCAGTGACGCCATCCAGCCATCCCATCCTCTGTTGTCCCCTTCTCCTCCTGACCCCGATCCCTCCCAGCATCAGAGTCTTTTCCAATGAGTCAACTCTTCACATGAGGTGGCCAAAGTATTGGAGTTTCAGCTTTAGCATCATTCCTTCCAAAGAAATCCCAGGGCTGATCTCCTTCAGAATGGACTGGTTGGATCTCCTTGCAGTCCAAGGGACTCTCAAGAGTCTTCTCCAACACCACAGTTCAAAAACATCAAGTCTTTGGCGCTCAGCTTTCTTTGCAGTCCAACTCTCACATCCATACATGACCACTGGAAAAATCATAGCCTTGACTAGATGAACCTTTGTTGGCAAAGTAATGTCTCTGCTTTTGAATATGCTATCTAGGTTGGTCATAACTTTCCTTCCAAGGAGTAAGCGTCTTTTCATTTCATGCCTGCAGTCACCATCTACAGTGATTTTGGAGCCCAAAAAAATAAAGTCTGACACTGTTTCCACTGTTTCCCTATCTATTTCCCATGAAGTGGTGGGACCGGATGTCATGATCTTTGTTTTCTGAATGTTGAGCTTTAAGCCATCTTTTTCACTCTCCACTTTCACTTTCATGAAGAGGCTTTTTGGTTCCTCTTCACTTTCTACCATAAGGGTGGTGTCATCTGCATATCTGAGGTTATTGATATTTCTCCTGGGAATCTTGATTCCAGCTTGTGCTTCTTCCAGCCTAGCATTTCTTATGATGTACTCTGCATAGAAGTTAAATAAGCAGGGTGACAATATACAGCCTTGACGTACTCCTTTTCCTATTTGGAACCAGTCTGTTGTTCCATGTCCAGTTCTAACTGTTGCTTCCAGACCTGCATATAGGTTTCTCAAGAGGCAGGTCAGGTGGTCTGGTATTCCCATCTCTTTCAGAATTTTCCAGTTTATTGTGATCCACACATTTAATGTTACTGTTTCTCATATTGGCATGGATTATTAGACACGACTCATGTGCATAGAAACAAAATTTTCCCTTTTAAATATCTAATTTGTAATTTAATATTTTATATCAGTCATGTATGGTCCTAAAATTAGAATAAATTGGGACCACAGTATGGGTTCAACTCACAGAAGTATCAGGAAACACTTAAGCAAAAGGATGATTTACAGAGATTTAAAGCCTTTCTCATCTTTCTTATCATGGGACACTTATAAAACCCACTTCTTTCCAAAAGTTGAATACATTAAATCCAGAGTAAAGGAAACAGAAAAAGAAATGTTGCTTAGACCTGGATCATGTTTTCTCTAGTGTATTTCTAAAACAATATTGGGAAGCTTTCTTTAAAACTCCCTCTTTTCAAGGAGGGTTACTCAAAGAAAAACATGTTTTCTGGCTTTTAAAAATGTAATGTATCTGCAAAGAAAGAAGCAAAAAAAAAGCCAGTATTTTAAAATGTAGTATGATATTAAAAGATAAGAAAAACCAGAGCAGAGTCCACCTAGGGGATTTGTAGAGGAAAAAGGAAAAAGAACAAGCATTGCAACTGTTATCCTCCAAAAATATGCTGCCATAAGGACTTAAATTGTTTTAATCTTCTCTCTATATATCACGAGTTTTCTTGACCTTGTAGAGTCATTCAGTATTTGTTCATGTATCTGTGAAAACAAGGGCAATGATCCCTTTTCTTTGTGAATCCTTCAGGATAACTTAGTGACTTTAATGTCTAATACCAACTATTATTATTCCTATTGCCTTTGTTCTCAAAACTCACACCACTGACCTAATACTGAACAAAATGACAGTCATGTCCGTGGCTACTTGTAACAAAAGACTCTCAGTAGTGTTGTATTTCAGTTTAATGAAGAACGATTACAAATGTGTAGAAAGCAGCAACTACCCAGAGACAATCTGAGGACTGAATGAAAAGAACAGTCTTGATGGTGTCCTTATAAATGTGCCACCAGGCTAACGAGAGAGAAAGCATGATTCCTAGTTAATTTTCCATATTAGTGTAATGAGAAGCAATAGACAAACTGCCACAGGGTTCATTTGTCTAATGTTTCAACCAGCAGACACAGCACAGCTTCTACTAAAACAGGACAAAAGTGGAGAAAAAAAAATATATGATTCTAAACTGCTTCTTTTGGCCTTATAAAATAACAAAGCAGGGCCAGTATGGATAGTGGTTTGAGGATGACACCAATCATGTATAGTTTATTTTTTCTACCCAAATCTGACTTTTACAAAACATTTATTTTAATAGGCTGCTGGCTGAATTACACCTAGAACATCAAGGGTAGCCTCATATGTCCCATTACTATGAATATCTCCCTGGACAGTCAAATAAATATTTGTTTTGTTTGTGGATATGTATTCTGTTGATTTTTGAGTAGTGAGTTTTCGTTGTACAAACCATATAGCAGCTATTTAACCTAAAGAACAACTTCCCTTGAATTTTGACAAGGAACAAATAAATATTAGTATGTAGTAAATATTTTGGTTATACACTAGAAAAAGTGCTGCTTCCTAGCACAAATGCCTCTTGTTGTAGCCATAGAACAACTGGTTAAAGAATTGGCCTTTTAGGTCTAAACATTGTAGATCCACTGGGAATACAATATTTGTTTTATTTATATGGCATAGTTTACTAAAATGCTCTGCAATCATTGACTATTTCTGACAACAGTTCCGTCGAAACAGCTCTATGTGAGGTACTATCTGCTCAGCGCCACTTTGGGAAGTAAGGTATAGATAGTATCTCTGAAAATTACCCAGAGCAATCAATAATGGAAGGAACTGGGTTGACATAAAGATTTACTGTTACTATTGGTTCAGTTCAGTCACTCAGTCATGTCTGACTCTGCAACCCCATGGACTGCAGCACACCCGTTCATCATCATCTGCCGGAACTTGCTCAGACTCATGTCCATCGAATTGGTGATGCCATCCAACCATCTCATCCTCTGTCGTCCCCTTCTCCTCCTGCCCTCAATCTTTCCCAGCATCAGGGTCTTTTCCAATCAGTCAGCTCTTCGCATCAGGTGGCCAAAGTATTGGAGTTTCAGCTTTAGCATCAGTCTTTCCAATGAATATTCAGGACCAATTTCCTTTAGGATGGACTGGTTTGATCTCCTTGCTGTCCAAGGGACTCTCAAGAGTCTTCTCCAACACCACAGTTCAAAAGCATCAATTCTTTGGCGCTCAGCTTTCTTTATAGTCCAACTCTCACATCCATACATGACCACTGGAAAAACCATAGCTTTGACTAGATGAACTTTTGTGGGTAATGTCCCTGCCTTTTATATGCTGTCTAGGTTGGTCATAGCTTTTCTTTCAAGGAGCAAGTGTCTTTTAATTTCATGGCTGCAGTTATCATTTGCAGTGATTTTGGAGCTACAAAAATAAAGTCTTTTACTGATTCCTTTATTTTAATAAATTTTATTAAATTACCAAGGTTGGTTTTTTAATAATTTCACAATATTATATGCCAAGATCTAATTTTAAAAATGTATGAGGACTTTGTGCTGAAAAATACAGAGTATTTTTTTAAATAAGGCTGTCTCGGTTTAAAAGCAGATTACAGAAATGTTAAGTCAACTTTAAGAACAGTGAATGAATGTTAAAACATTCGATTGAGACCATATGTATTTTCTGTACTGTTTGTACTTGAGGTATGTAACATTTGTATACCTGAATTTATTTTCCAGATACACTGAAATGCACATTGCCAAGTCTTGAGATACAAGATTGAAGGTGTATTTCTTAAAAATACAACTTTATGTTGTACTTTGAAATAAATGATGCTTTTTTTCAAAACAAAAAACAAAAAACAACGACTGGAGGTACAAAGTATGTGATGTGCCTTTGGATCAGCTGCCACGATCTGAGAGCTTAAAGGATGTTCTGGAGAGACTCTTTCCCTATTGAAATGAGAGGATTGCTCCTGAAGTATTGCATGGTAAAACCATTCTGATATCTGCTCATGGAAATAGCTGCTGGGCACTCCTGAAATATCTGGAAGGTATCTCGGATGAAGAAATTATCAACATTACTCTTCCTACTGGGGTCCCCATTCTCCTGGAACTGGATGAGAACCTGCAGTCTGTTGGGCCTCACCAGTTCCTGGGCGACCAAGAGGCTATCCAAGCAGCCATTAAGAAAGTTGACGATCAAGAAAAAGTGAAACAAGCTGACAAATTAAGTCTTTCCCACATGCTGGCTAGGAATAGCTGCAGAAGGAGTGGCATGAGGTGTGTTATGGGTGCTCACCTCACTTTTTTTTTTTTGTCTCCCCACCTGATTTTTCCAGATCTAGGCTGTGGGGTTGAGTTTGTAGAGGTAAGTAGATAACTTAACGTTGGCCCAGTTAAAGGCCTTAGGATGCCCAAGTGCTTATGTCATAGCCTTATGCGCTAACCCCTGCCGGACTCCTTTTATTTAGTCACTAAGTTAGTCACCAGTGGGGCTTAATCAATGTCCTAAGTTTCTGAGATGGGAAAGCAACAAGTGAAGGTTAAGTTCAAGCTCGTCCTCATTCAGTAAATCAGTGTTGAGTCACTATTGACAGACCTTCACTTCAATAAGATGTTTGTGTTTATAGAAAATTTCTGGGATTTTTTTTTTTTTTGTTAACAAAGTCTTCTTTACTTCTTCCAAGTGGAGGAATTTACATATTTTTAGTTAGAACACACACACAATGAAGACTAAGTTTTTCCTGGGAAAATTGTGTCCCCCCAGACGGTTTAGAGGTTTGTCTTTGCTCTACTGGCCCTTGAGAAACTTAAGTAATAATGAAGAATGGTACAGATTTTCAAATGTATATAAAAATATTCGTCTATGCTATATGCTATAAAGACTTTAAAAATACAGTTTATAACTCTATGCCAGTGAATACGTGGGGACACCTGCTGTCCAACACCCCCAATGACTTCACTCAACACTGTGCTATAGAAGGTAGGCAGGTATGAGTCTGATGCTAACAGACTGCTGCTCTCAGGGACCCACTTCCCATATTCTTCAGGAAAACCTTAGGGAACTAGCTACCACCAAATTACTAATATGAAGAAACTGTTATGTCTGTAACAACTTAGAAAGAAATACTAAGTCCAGACAGTTAATCAACACCCTGCTGATTGTATAAACAACCTTTATAATAAAGTAGATGCTATCTATTTGCCACGAAGTAATTGGACTGGATGCCATGATCTTCGTTTTATGAATGTTGAGTTCTAAGCCGGCTTTTTCACTCTCCTTTTTCACTTTCATCAAGAGGCTCTTTAGTTTCTCTTTGCTTACTGCCAAAAGGGTGGTATCATCTGCATATCTGAGGCTATTGATATTTCTCCCTGCAATCTTGATTCCAGCTTGCACTTCATCCAGTCTGGCATTTTGCATAATGTACTCTGCTTATATGTTAAATAAGCAGGGTGACAATTTATAGCCTCGACGTACTCCTTTCCCAATTTGGAACCAGTTTGTTGTTCCATGTCTGGTTCTAACTATTGCTTCTTGACCTGCATACAGATTTCTCAAGAGGCAGGTAAGGTAGTCTGATATTCTCATTTCTTTAAGAGTTTTCCACACAGTCAAAGGCTTTAATGTAGTCAATGAAGCAGAAGTAGATGTTTTTCTGGAGTTCTGTTGCTTTTTCTATGATCCAACAGATTCTGGTAATTTGATCTCTGGTTCCTCTGCCTTTTCTAAATCCAGTTTGAACATCTGGAAGTTCTCGGGTCATGTATTATTGAAGCCTAACTTGGAGAATTTTGAGCAATTGTGTGGTAGTTTGAATATTCTTTGGCATGCCTTTCTTTGGGATTGAAATGCAAACTGATCTTTTCAAGTATGGCCTCTTCAGACAGCCATTTTGCCTTTTTCGTGTCTTCTTGGGGATGGTTTTCATCACTGCCTCCTATACGATGTTATGAACCTCCATCCATACTTCTTCAGGCACTCCATCTATCAGATCTAATCCCTTGAATATATTTGTCATTTCCACTGTATAATCATAAGGGGTATGATTTAGGTAATACCTGAATGGTCCAGTGGTTTTCCCCACTTCAATATAAGTCTGAATTTGGCAATAAGGAGTCCGTTACCTGAGGCACTGTCAGCTCCCAGTCTTGTTTTTGCTGACTGTATAGAGCTTCTCCATCTTTGGCTGCAAAGAATATAGTCAATCTGATTTCAGTATTGGCCATCTTGTGATGTCCATGTGTAGAGTCTTCTCTTGTGTTGTTGGAAGAGGGTGTTTGCTATGAGCAGTATGTTCTTTTGGCAAAACTCTGTTAGCAAAACTCAAAAGCAAGCCTTTGACCTGCTTCATTGTGTACTCCAAGGCCAAACTTGCCCATTACTCCAAGTATCTCTTGACTTCCTTCTTTTGCATTCCAGTCCCCTATAATGAAAAGGACATCTTTCTTTTGTGTTAGTTCTAGAAAGTCTTGTAGGTCTTCACAGAACTGTTCAACTTCAGCTTCTTTGGCATTAGTGGCTGGGGCATAGACATGGATTGCTGTGATATTGAATGGTTTGCTTTGGAAATGAACAGAGATCATTCTGTCATTTTTGAGATTGCACCCAAGTACTGCATTTTGGACTCTTTTTTTGACTAAGAAGGCTACTCCATTTCTCTAAGAGATTCTTTTCCACATTAGTAGACATAATGTTCATCTGAATTAAATTCACCAATTCCAGTCCGTTTTAGTTCACTGATTCATAAAATCAGTGAAGAGTTCTGACAAACTCTTCTGGAGAGTTCTGACAAAATTGGGGAGTTCTGACAAAACGTGATCCACTGGAGAAGGGAATGGCAAACCACTTCAGTATTCTTGCCTTCAGAACCCCATGAACGGTATGAAAAGGCAAAAAATATGACACTGAAAGATGAACTACCTGGGTTGGTAGGTGCCCAATATGCTCCTGGAGAAATAGCTCCAGAAAGAATGAAGAGGCTGAGCCGAAGCAAAAGCAACACCCAGTTGTGGATGTGACTGGTGATGGAAGTAATGTCCATTTCTCTAAAGAACAGTATTGCATAGGAACTGGAATGTTAGATCCATGAATCAAGGTAAATTGGAACTGGTCAAATAGGAGATGGCAAGAGTGAACATTGACATTTTAGGAATCAGTGAACTAAAATGGACCAGAATGGATGAATTTAATTCAGAAGACCATTATATCTACTGCTAAGTCACTTCAGTCATGTCTGACTCTATGCGACCCCAAAGACGGCAGCCCACCAGGCTCCCCCATCCCTGGGATTCTCCAGGCAAGAACACTGGAGTGGGTTGCCATTTCCTTCTCCAATGTGTGAAAGTGAAAAGTGAAAGTGAAGTCGCTCAGTCGTGTCTGACTCTTCGCGACCCCATGGACTGCAGCCCACCAGGCTCCTCCGTCAATGGGATTTTCCAGGCAAGAGTACTGGAGTGGGGTGCCATTGCTTTGGGTTACATGTGCTTTAATTTGCTTCCTGGGGGTCCCAGAGGCTGCTCTCCATACTGTTACTATATCCACAGTTACATCATTGTCCAAGCTCCTCATCTGAGAAAACAGTTATTGCTTCATGTTCATTTTGTTCTTTAAAAATACTGAATTCCCAAGACTATTTTAGGTAACTCTCTTTTTGTAAGAATCATAAGAATTTAAAGATATTGATTATATATAACTAGATTACCTTTTATTGATTATCCACAATGATCATGACTAATATGCTTGGTGTAATGGAAAGAAAAGAGTATTTAGAATAAAGCCTAGCTCTGCCATTAATTACATTCCATCAAATAACTTCACTTCCTTTTGTTCACTTGAAACATTAAAGATTTTGAACAACTGATTTCTAAGGTCCTTTCTGGCATTAAAAGTCAGTCATTTTATATCCTTTATGTTCATATAATGGTGAAATCTATAACTGCATTCTTTTTTCATGATTATCTTCTGGAAGAAAATCTGATACTATCTAATACTTTAACCTGTATTTCAGTGACTGCCTTTTTTGGAAGATGATTATGTGTGAGCTGACAAAGTACTTGATCTTAACTGACACTGGGTTAATGTAACAAATTCATATCAACAAGAGAGATGAATTGGAGGTACAGGTAGATGACAAGGGACTGTAATTAAATGCAGGACTCATTGTGCATGTTAATAAAACCTATCATATTTATCCTCAGTGGAAGATAACTGAAGAAATACTCCTACATTAATTACATTCCAAAACCATATGTAAATAGTCCAAAATTGTTTTCAGCTCACTTTAAGATAAACAATTGTAATGTGGTCATGCTAAAACATCACTTTTCCTTGGATGTCTAATGATCCTGACGTAATTCAAACTAATTTGATGGTGTGAGCTGTTGCTAAGCTTTCAAGCTACAGCGGTAAAATGCCGAAATCTTTGAGCAAGGTGTTAGAAGTTTTAATTGGTCATTAACACTTGAGAGAGAATTAATTTCTATGTTTTACTAATCAGACTGTAAAGGAATGGGACATAAACAAGTGGCAGTGTAGTAGACAATACAGTACAATGTTTACAACTGGAGCCTAATTTAAAGAGAGCAGGAATAGATAAGGGCTTCCCTGGTGGCTCAGATGGTAAAGAATCCGCCTGCAATGCAGGAGACCTGGGTTCGATCCCTGGGTTGGCAAGATCCCCTGGAGGAGGACAAACAACCAAGAATAGGTACTGCTGCTGAGGAAATGATTCCAGAGTCCTCAGATTGATTCCAAAAGAAGAAAGGAGCATAGGAAGATAGAGCAATTTTGGGGCATCCTTGTGTCTTTTTCATTTTTGCCTCTGGTTGATTTTGGCTTTATCAAACCTTATATGGAAAATTAAATTATTGGTACTGATTTTCAACTTTCCTTGTTGAAAGTGGGCATCCATATCCTTACCATGTCATCATGGTGAAATTCCACATACTTTTACTTTGGGCTTGGCTATGTGATTTGCTTTGGGCAATGGAATATTAGTGGATGTGATGTTAACAGAGGCTTGAATTATGATTGCTCATTTTCATTTGTACTTTCTACTCAATAATTTGCCATAAGGAAAATATACACCAGATAGGAACTGACCAAAGGAGAATGAGGGGCATATAGACAGTAGCCTCAGCTTTCAGTTAAGTTCAGCTAACCCATAGTATGAAGCAGGGCCATAAAGCTGCACACTGGACACAGGTTGTTACCAGCAGGGATGCAGTTGGCCTACAAACCCAGGGTAAAAAATTCTTACTATTGTAAACACTGAGTTTTGGGATCTTTGTTTCACAGTATATTCAACAACCATAGTAAATTATACTTTAGTGATGCCTTCTTATGTTTTCAGAAAAGTCTTCTCTTGCTTTTTTCTTGAATATCAAAACAATACTTATCATTGCAAAAAATTTAGACAGTAATTTTGCATATTCTGTTTTACCAAATATATGTACATATCTAAGCTTATAGCTGTTTTTACTTGAATACATATCAAAAGAAAATAAAATAAACATTGTGTCTATAAAAGAAGTCTGTATTAAATAATCCTACTTTCATGAATAATGGCATTTATATTATAGATCTACAAGAGATATTAGAGTTGAAGCTAGTCTTAAGCAGAAATAAAAATTCCTTGCATGTGAACTAATTTAAAATAGGTAATAAGAAAAACTTTGTTACAGATTTTTTAATGAAAGTAAATAATCAGGTTACTTTAAATTTTTAAAACTATATTTTGACAGAGTCTGTGTATATCTGAAAATACAAACTTCTGGAAAATTCCTGATAGTTGAGAGATTTGTTACACATTCTCAAAAATGAGATCCGATAGTTATACATAATTTTCTTAGTAATTGTATTTAAAACTGTAATTTTAATTGATTGTTACTCCATTTTAATTTTACTCAGGGGTCCAAATATCCTTAATTTAAAAAAAAATTGTAAACAATTTAATTTTGTATTGCACTATAGCGACTTCACTTTCACTTTTCACTTTCATGCATTGGAGAAGGAAATGGCAGCCCACTCCAGTGTTCTTGCCTGGAGAATCCCAGGGACGGGGGAGCCTGGTTGGCTGCCGTCTATGGGGTCACACAGAGTTGGATATGACTGAAGCGATTTAGCAGCAGCAGCAGAGTCAGTTAACCATGTTGTGATAGCTTCAGGTGCATGGCAGAGAGTCTCAGCCATACATAAACATTCATTCACTCGTGTGGCAATCTCCCATCCAGTCTGCCACATAGCATTGAGTAGAGTTCCCTGAAGTATAGAGTAGGTCTTTTTTGATTATCCATTTTAAATACAGCAATGTATATGTATGGATCTCAGATTCCCTAACTATCCCTTCTCCCCTACCTCCTCCCACCATAACCAAAATTTCATTCTTTAAGTCTATGACTCTGTTTCTGTTTTATAAATAAGTTGAATTGTATCATTTCTTTATAGTTTTCACATATAGGGGATATCATATGATATTTCTCTTTCTCTGTCTGATTTTACTCAGTATGACAATCTCTAGGTCCATCCATGTTGCTGCAAATGGCATTATTTTTTTCTCTGTTACAGTTAATATTCCATTGTATATATGTATCATATCTTCTTTGTCTATTCTTCTATTGATGGACATTTAGGTTGTATCCATATCCTGGCTATTGTAAATAGAACTACAATAAAAATTGGACTGTGAGTATCTTTTTGAATTAAGATTTTCTCTGACATATACCCAGGAGTGGGATTGCAGGGTCATATGGTAACTCTTTTTATTTTTTAAGGAACCTTTGTATTGTTCTCTATAGTGGCTATACCAATTTACATTCCCACCAACGCTGTAGGAAAGTTCTCTTCTCTCCATACCCTCTCCAGCATTTATTGTTTGTAGAATTATTTAATTTTTTAATTGGAGGATAATTGCTTTACAATATTGTGTTGTGTTCTTCCATACATCAACATGAATCAGTCACCCCCTGCCCGCTTTGAAACTCCCTCCCATTTCCTACACAATACCATCGCGCTAGGTTGTTACAGAGCACCGAGTTTGAGCACCCTGCCTCATACAGCAACTACCCACTGGCCATCAATCTTACATACAGAAAAGCATAAGTTCCAATGCTACTCTCCTAGTTTGCCCCACCCTTTCTCTCCCAACTATGTCCACAAGTCTGTTCTCTAGGTTTGCATCTCCATTGCTGCCCAGGAAAATGGGCTCACCAGTACCATCATTCTAGATTCAATGCATACTTGTGTGCCAAATCGCTTTAGTCACTAGATTCCATATATATGCATTTGTGGTCTGTCATTCAGTTGTGTCTGACTCTTTGCAACCACAGGGACTGCAGCATGTCAGGCTTCCTTGTCTTTCACCATCTTCCAGGGTTTATTAAAAGTCATGTCTATTGAGTCAGTGATGCCATCCAACCGCCTCATCCTCTGTTGCCCTCCTTCTTCTCCTGTCCTCAGTCTTTCCCAGCATCAAGATCTTATCCAATGAATCGGGTCTTCACATCAGGTGGCCAAATTACTGGAGCTTCATCTTTGGTATAAGTCTTTACAATGAGTATTCAGGGCTGATTTCCCTTAGGATTGACTGGTTTGATCTCCTTGCTGTCCAAGGGATTCTCAAGAATCTTCTCCAGCAACACAGTTTGAAAGCTGTGGCTTTCTTAGGCACTCAGCCTTCTTTATGGTCCAACTCTCACATCTGTATATGACTACTGGAAAAACCATAGCTTTGACTAGATGGACCTTTGTTGACAAAGTGATGTCTCTGTTTTTTAATGTACTGTCTATGTTTGTCATATCTTTTCTTCCAAAGAACCAGTGTCTTTTAATTTCATGGCTGCAGTCACTGTCTGCCGTGAGTTTGGAGCCCAAGAAAAGAAAATAAAAAGCTTCCATTTTTTCCCCATCTATTTGCCATGAAGTAATGGAACCGGATGCCATGATCTTTGTTTTCTGAGTGTTGAGTTTTAAGCCAGCTTTTTCACTCTCCTCTTTCACCCTTATCAAGAATAGCTTTAGTTTCTTTTTGCTTCTTGCCATTATAGTGGTACCGTCTACATATCTGAAGTTATTGATATTTCTCCTTGCAATCTTGATTCCAGCTTGTGCTTCATCCAGTCCGGCATTTCAAATGATGTACTCTGCATAGAAGTTAAATAAACAGGGTGACAATATACAGCCTTGAAGTACTCTGTTCCCAACTTGGAACCAGCTAACTGTTGCTTCTTGTCCTGCATACAGGTTTCTCAGGAGACAGGTAAGGTGGTGTGGTAGTAACATCTCTTGAAGAATTTTCCACAGTTTGTTGTGATCCACACAGTCAAAGGCTTTAACATAATCAATGAAGCAGAAGTAGATTTTTTTTTTTCTGAAATTCTTTTGCTTTTTCTATGATCCAAAGGATGTTGGCAATTTGATCTCTGGTTCCTCTGCCTTTTCTAAAACCAGCTTGAACATCTGGAAGTTCTTGGTTTATATCCCGTTGAAGCCTAGCTTGAAGGATTTTGAGCATGAACTTGCTAGCATGTGAAATGAATGCAATTGTGCAGTAGTTTGGATATTCTTTGGCATTGCCTTTCCTTGGGATTGGAATGAAAATTCACCTTTTCCTGTCCTGTGGCCACTGTTGAATATTCCAAATTTGCTGGCATATTGAGTGCAGCACTTTCACAGCATCATCTTTTAGGATTTGAAATAGCTCAACTGGAATTCCATCACCTCCACTAGCTTTGCTTGTAGTGATGCTTCCTAAGGCCCTCTTGACTTCACACTCTAGGATGTCTGGCTCTAGGTGAGTGATCACACCATCTTGGTTATCTGAGTCATTAATATCTTTTTTGTGTAGTTCTGTGTATTCCTGTCCCCTCTTCTTAATATCTTCTGCTTCTGTTAGGTCCATGCTGTTTCTGTCCTTCATTGTACCCATCTTTGCATGCAATGTTCTCTCGGTATCTCTAATTTTCTTGAAGAGATCTCTAGTCTTTCCCATTCTATTGTTTTCCTCTATTTCTTTGCATTGATCTCTTAGGAAGGCTTTCTTATCTCTCCTTGTTATTCTTTGGAACTCTGCATTCATATGGGTATATCTTTCCTTTTTTCATACCCTTTCTTTTTCTCTTTTTCTTTTGGGACCCCTATAATTTGACTGCATTGATTTGAGTTATTTCTCTTTTTTCTTCATGAGTCTGTCTGACATTTATCAATTTTTAAATCTTTTGAAGAACTAGTTTTTAATTTATTGATCTTTGCTATTGCTTTCTTTCCTGTATTTCATTTATATCTGCTTTTATATCATGCTTTCTTTCCTTATGGCAACTTTAGGTTTTCTTGTTATTCTTTTGCTAATTGCTTTAGATACATGTTAGTTTGTTTATTTGAGATTTTATTGTTTCCTGAAGTAATATTGTATTGCTATAAACTTTCTTCAAGGAACTTCTTTTGCTGCATCCCATAGGTTTTGAACCTTGTATTTTCATTTGCTTTGTGTCTAGGTTGTTTTTCATACCCTCTTTGATACCCTCTTTGATTTCTTTAGTGGTCCTTTTGTTGTTTAGTAGAATATGGCTCTGCCTCCATGTATTTGTGTTGTTTAGAATAGTTGTTTTGTAATCTGTTTCTAATCTCATAGTGGTGTGATTGGATAAGTTGCTTGATATTATTTCCATTTCCCTAAATTTACCAAGGCTTGCCTTGTGGCCTAATATGTGATCAATCCTGGATAATGTTACATATGCACTTGAGAAGAATGTGCATTCTGCTGCTTCTAGGTGGAATGCTCTATAAATATCAATAAAATCCATCTGGTCTAATGTGTGCATTTAAGTCCTGAATTTTCTTGTTGATTTTCTGTCTTGATGATCTATTGATGAAAGTGAGATATTAAAGTACCTCCATTATTTTATTGCTATTGTTGATGTTTCCTTGTATGGCTCTAGCATTTTCTTTATGTATTTAGGTGTTCCTATGTTCAGTGCACATCTATTTATAATTGTTATATTTTCTTCTTAATCTCTTGATCATTACATATTTTCCTTTTTGTCTCTTACAATAGCCTTTAAAGTCTTTTTTTTTTTTTTTCTGATATGAACATTACTGTTCCAGCAGTAATATTGCTGCTCTTCTGATTTCCATTTACATGGAATAGTTTCTTCCATCCCCTTACTTTCATTTTGTATGTTTCCCTAGATCTGAGGTCTCTCTCTTATAGACAGAATATATATGGGTCTTATTTTTGTAACCATTTAGGCAGTCTATGTCTTTTGGTTAGTGCATTTAATCTATTTATATTTAAGGTATCTATTTGCTGTTTTCATAATTGTTTTGGGTTTGTTTTTGTAAGTCTTTTTTCTTCTTTTTCTCTTTTGTTCTCTTCTATTGTGTTTCTTATTTTTTTGATATTTTATTTTATTTTTTAACTTTACAATATTGTATTGGTTTTGCATGTGTTTTTATGATCATCTTTAGTTTTGGGTTTTGGTTGCTTTTCTTTGTGTGTGTGTATTTACTGTAGTATTTGGATTTGCTGTTCTAATGTGGTTTTGATATAGCATTCTATATATGTATAAGGTTTTATTTTTATGTTGCTATTCTCTTTCCTCCCTGGAGGAGCTCCTTTAGGATTTGTCACAGAGCTGGCCTGATGTTGCTGGGTTCTCTTGGCTTTTGTTTGTATGTAAAGCTTTTTATTTCTCCATCAAATCTAAATGACAGCCTTTCTTGGTAGACTATTTTTGTATGTAGGGACCTCCTTTTCATCACTTTAAATATATTATGCCATTCCCTTTGTGTGTGCAGAGTTTCTGTTGAGAAATCAGCAGATAACCTTATGGGAGTATGCTATTTGTCATGTTTCACTTGCTGCTTTTAATATAGTTTCTTTTCTTTTTAATTTTCATCAGTTGGACTGTTATATTTCTTAGATTGTTTATGGTTCAGTTTATTTTGCCTTGGACCCTCTGCTCTTTCTGTTGAATATTTCCTTACCATGTTAGGGAAATTTTTAGCTATTATCTCTGCAAGTATTTCCTTGGGTCCTTTCTCTCTCTCTTCCTCTTCCAGGATTCCTAAATTGTAAATGTCAGTATATGCAATGTTGCCCAGAGTTCTCTTATTCTGTCTTCATTACTTTTCATTCATTTTTCTTTGTTCTATTCCTTAGTAGTGTTTCCACCATTCTGCATCTTAGGCTATTTATTTGTTCTTTTTCTTCAGTTATTCTGCTATTAATTCTTTCAGTGTATATTTTCATTTGAGTTTTTCATCTCTATTTGTTTGTTCTTTAGTTCTTCTAGGTCTTTATTAAATATTTCTTATGTTCTCTAGATCCTTTCCTCCATTCTTTTTCTTAGATCCTGGATCATCTTCACTGTTATTACTCTCAAATGTTTTTCTGGATGGTTGTCTATATCCACTTCATTTAATTGTTTTTCTGGGATTTTATGCTGTTCTTTCATCTCAGACTTAATCCTCTGCCTTTTCATTTTACCTAACACACTGTGATTGTGACTTTCATTCTTCAGGCTGCAAGGGTTGCAATTCTTCTTGTTTATACTGTCTGCCCTCTAGTGGATGAGGTTATCTAAGAGGATTGTGCAAGCTTCCTAAAGGGATTTTTGGTGAGCAGAGCTGAGTCTTGCTCTGGTGGGCAGAAGCATGTTCAGTAAAACTTTAATCTACTTTTCTGCTAATGGGTCACCTCAGGCTAAACAACTAACAGGTCTGTGTTCCCTCCCTGTTAGTTGTTTAGCCCCAAGTGACCTGTCACTTTTCATACTGTTCATGGGGTTCTCAAGGCAAGAATCCTGAAGTGATTTGCCATTCCCTTCTCCAGTGGACCACATTCTGTCAGACCTCTCCACCATGACCCATCCGTCTTGAATGGCCCCGCATGGCATGGCTTAGTTTAATTGAGTTAGACAAGGCTGTGGTCCATGTGATTACATTGGCTAGTTTTCTGTGATTATGGTTTCAGTGTGTCTGCCCTCTGATACCCTCTTGCAACACCTACTGTCTTACTTGGGTTTCTCTTACCTTGGACGTCAGGTATCTCTTCACAGCTGTTCCAGCAAAGCACAGCCTCTGCTCCTTACCTTGGACGAGGTCACCCCTCCTGACCCTGAATGTGGAGTAGCTCCTCTTGGCCCTCCTGTGCCCATGCAGCCGTTGCTCCTTGGACGGAAGTGCCCAATATGCTACTGGAGATCAGCGGATAAATAACTCCAGAAAGAACGAAGGGATGGAGCCAAAGCAAAACAACACCCAGTTGTGGATGTGACTGGTGATAGAAGCAAGGTCTGATGCTGTAAAGAGCAATATTGCATAGGAACCTGGAATGTCAGGTCCATGAATCAAGGCAAATTGGAAGTGGTCAAACAGGAGATGGCAAGAGTGAACATCAACATTCTAGGAATCACCAAACTAAAATGGACTGGAATGGGTGAATTTAACTCAGATGACCATTATATCTATTACTGTGGGCAGGAATCCCTTAGAAGAAATGGAGTAGCCATCATGGTCAACAAAAGAGTCCAAAATGCAGTACTTGGATGCAATCTCAAAAACGACAGAATGATCTCTGTTCGTTTCCAAGGCAAACCACTCAATATCACAGTAATCCAAGCCTGTGCCCCAACCAGTAACACTGAAGAAGCTGAAGTTGAATGGTTCTATGAAGACCTACAAGACCTTTTAGAACTAACACCCAAAAGAGATGTCCTTTTCATTATAGGGAACTGGAATGCAAAAGTAGGAAGTCAAGAAACAACTGGAGTAACAGGCAAATTTGGCCTTGGAGTACAGAATGAAGCGGGGCAAAGACTAATAGAGTTTTGCCAAGAAAATGCACTGGTCATAACAAACACCCTCTTCCAACAACACAAGAGAAGACTCTACACATGGACATCAGCAGATGGTCAACACCAAAATCAGATTGATTATATTCTTTGCAGCCAAAGATGGAGAAGCTCTATACAGTCAGCAAAAACAAGACCAGGAGCTGACTGTGGCTCAGACCATGAACTCCTTATTGTGAAATTCAGACTGAAATTGAAAAAAGTGGGGAAAACCACTAGACCATTCAGGTATGACCTAAATCAAATCCCTTATGATTATACAGTGGAAGTGAGAAACAAATTTAAGGGCCTAGATCTGATAGATAGAGTGCCTGATGAACTATGGAATGAGGTTTGTGACATTGTACAGGAGACAGGGATCAAGACCATTCTCATAGAAAAGAAATGCAAAAAAGCAAAATGGCTGTCTGGGGAGGCCTTACAAATAGTTGTGAAGAGAATAGAAGCCAAAAGCAAATGAGAAAAGAAAAGATATAAGCATGGGAATGCAGAGATCCAAAGAATAGCAAGGAGAGATAAAAAAGCCTTCCTCAGCGATGAATGCAAACAAATAGAAGAAAACAACAGAATGGGAAAGACTAGAGATCTCTTCAAGAAAATTAGAGATACCAAGGGAACATTTCATGCAAAGATGGGCTCGATAAAGGACAGAGATGGTATGGACTTAACAGAAGCAGAAGATATTAAGAAGAGATGGAAAGAATACACAGAAGAACTGTACAAAAAAGATCTTCATGACCCAGATAATCACGATGGTGTGATCACTCACCTAGAGCCAGACATCCCGGAATGTGAAGTTAAGTGGGCCTTAGAAAGCATCACTACAAACAAAGCTAGTGGAGGTGATGGAATTCCAGTTGAGCTATTCCGAATCCTGAAAGATGATGCTGTGAAAGTGGTGCACTCAATATGCCAGCAAATTTGGAAAACTCAGCAGTGGCCACAGGACTGGAAAAAGTCAGTTTTCATTTCAATCCCAAAGAAAGGCAATGCCAAAGAATGCTCAAACTACCGCACAATTGCACTCTTCTCACATGCTAGTAAAGTAATGCTCAAAATTCTCCAAGCCAGGCTTCAGCAATACGTGAATCGTGAACTTCCAGATGTTCAAGCTGGTTTTAGAAAAGGCAGAGGAACCAGAGATCAAATTGCCAACATCCGCTGGATCATAGAAAAAGCAAGAAAGTTCCAGAAAAACATCTATTTCTGCTTTATGACTATGCCAAAGCCTTTGACTGTGTGGATCACAATAAACTGTGGAAAATTCTTCAAGAGATGGGAATACCAGATCTGCCTGATCTGCCTCTTGAGAAACCTATATGCAGGTCAGGAAGCAACAGTTAGGACTGGACATGGAACAACAGACTGGTTCCAAATAGGAAAAGGAGTTCGTCAAGGCTGTATATTGTCACCCTGTTTATTTAACTTCTATGCAGAGTACATCATGAGAAACACTGGACTGGAAGAAACACAAGCTGGAATCAAGATTGCCGGGAGAAATATCAATAACCTCAGATATGCAGATGACACCACCCTTATGGCAGAAAGTGAAGAGGAACTCAAAAGCCTCTTGATGAAAGTGAAAGTGGAGAGTGAAAATTTGGCTTAAAGCTCAACATTCAGAAAACAAAGATCATGGCATCCAGTCCCACCACTTCATGGGAAATAGATGGGGAAACAGTGGAAACAGTGTCAGACTTTATTTTTCTGGGCTCCAAAATCACTGAAGATGGTGACTGCAGCCATGAAATTAAAAGATGCTTACTCCTTGGAAGGAAAGTTATGACCAACCTAGACAGCATATTCAAAAGCAGAGACATTACTTTGCCAACAAAGGTCCGTCTAGTCAAGGCTATGGCTTTTCCAGTGGTCATGTATGGATGTGAGAGTTGGCCTGTGAAGAAAGCTGAGCGCCGAAGAATTGATGGTTTTGAACTGTGGTGTTGGAGAAGACTCTTGAGAGTCCCTTGGACTGCACAGAGATCCAACCAATTCTTTCTAAAGTCCTGGGTGTTCATTGGAAGGATTCAGGCTGAAGCCAAAACTCCAATACTTTGGCCACCTTATGGGAAGAGTTGACCCATTGGTAAAGACCCTGATGCTCAGAGGGATTGGGTGCAGGAGGAGAAGGGGACGACAGAGGATGAGATGGCTGGATGGCATCACCGACCTGATGGATATCAGTTTGAGTAAAGTTCGGTAGTTGGTGATGGACAGGGAGGCCTGGCCTGCTGTGATTCATGGGGTCGAAAAGTGTCAGACACACCTGAGTGACTGAACTGAACTGACCTGTCACTGGAGTCTACAGGCCTTATGGTGGGAATAAGGGTCGGCTTCATGAGGGCTCATACCAGTGAGTACTACCCAGAACTGCTGCTACCAGTGCCCTTGTCCCTGCATGAGCCACAGTCACCCCTTTCTTCTGTAGAAGACCCTCCAATACTAGGAAGTATGTTTGACTCTGTCTTCCTTGGGGTCACTGCTCTTTTCCCTTTGGTCCTGGTGCACGCAGACGTTTTGTGTGTCCAAGTGTGGAGTCTCTCTTTTCACCAATTTTCTGGAAGTCCCATAATCACATTCTGCTGGCTTTTGAAGTCAGATTCTCTGGGGATTCTTACTCCCCTTTTCATATCCTCAGGATGGGAAGCCTGATATGAGGCTAAGAACTTTCACTTTAGTGGGAAAACTTATGTGGTTCTCCAGTTTTCATGTTCCCCACTTGGTGGTTACGGGATTGAATTTTATCATTATTGTACCCCTTCTGCCATCTCATTGTGGCTTCTTCTTTGTTTTTGGATGCAGAGTATCTTTTTAGGTAGTTCTAGTGTCTTCCTGTCAGTGGTTGTTCAGCAGTTACTTGTGATTTTGGTGCTGTCAGAAGAGATGAGTGCATGTCCTTCTGCTCTTGCATCTTGAACCAATCTTGAATTTATGCATTTTGGCACTGTATTTGATCTTGGGTGGCCTCCGAGGCTGAAAGCAGGATTTCAGTTCCCAGCTAGTGATTTAAGTCAGGTTGTGGCAGTGAGAGCACTGAATCCTAACCACTTGACCACCAGGTACCAGTGGCCAGTGACAAGGTCCTGGTCCATCAGCTTTGTAGAAATACATTTCCACATAGAGACAGAAAGTAGTGAAATGAGAAAAATGTTTATTAGCAGGAAAAAGAGTAGATGTGGATAGACAAACAGGCAGGCACAGAAAGAGTTGCCAAAAATAATTTATTGTAAATTTATACATTTAATCAGAGCTCTTATTTGTAATGTATTTGTACTGAGTTTTTCCTACTCTCTGAGTTTGCCAGACCATATAAAATCAAACCATCTCACATCAGATGGTCAATGAATAATGTGTGATAAGTATGCCATGCTGCAAGAGACATAAGAGGCATGGGTTCAATCCCTGGCTTGGGAAGGGATTATTCTTGTTTGGAAAATTCCATGGACAGAGGAGCCAGGTGGCTAGAGTCCATGGGGTCACAAATCATTGGACATGATTGTGTGACTGAATCTGCACATGCTATGCTATATCTAGAAACAAAATTACATGTCAAAATCTTCATATTATACACTCATGGAAATAAAATTAATTGTCAAAGGAACCATTTTTGAATGAAGTAATGTTATATGCCAAGCACTGTGATAAGCATTCTACATGGTTTATTTGTTACAGCAGCACTTTGACTAATCCCTATCAGTATTTTTATTTTAATAGCTGAGGAAGTTATAGAAAAATTCTCCATTTTTCTTATATTTGTAAGCCTATACTGAAAAAAAAATGTCTTGGAGTCTGTTATCAATATTAAAAAATATGATCTACTGAAAACAACTGATTTATATAAGTAACAGCTGCTTCATGTTAGACAACCGCAGAATAGGGTAGACATCTCCTAACCTTGTTATTGACATTATGTCAAAGATTTTCCAAATTTCTGCCAACCCTCCTAATAAATGCGAGACTCCACCACATTTTTCCTTGTTTGGTAATGATTGATGGTGTTAAATGGAACAGCACTGAAAACCTTGTTAACATCAGGATATATTTAATCTATCGCTCCTCCTTGATCTCCTAAGTCATTTTGAGATATAAGGAAATTAGATTAACCTGACATGATTCATTCTTTATCCAGCCTTGTTTACTACTCCCCAGTATGAGATAGCTGCTGGTGTTCATTTAACTCTTGCCAGTTGATTTTTGATGATAAATTCTATTTCCTGCCCTTTTTTTTGCATTCGAATTTAGTTAAAATATGTCATTACTTTGTGATCCCTATTTTAAGTTGGGGAAAGTATAAAAGTATATTTAAGTGTACTGATAGTTTTATTAAGAATTCTTAAAATTTAATTTGATGATTTTCTCAGTTTAATGTGTATAGTAAAATGTACATATGATTCAATTAATATTTTCATTATCAGAAGCTGTTGGTCACTACCAACACATATAGAATTCAGTCCTTATTTTTAATCTAATTTAAATTGATTTCCTTCCATTCTTGATCAAGTGCAGCTTTTTTTTTTTTCCTTGTTTTTTTTCAGATTACTATAGAGGGATTTTTAAAATAAAACAACACAAAAATAACATTCAAAGTTTTGCTTTCTATGTGTGGATCTTTCAAGTTTGATAATTTAGCTAAATGATCATTTCAGAGTTATTTTTGAGAATCCACCACATTGTTCCTTATACTAAAAGTGTTGTGACGAAAACGAAATGCACAATACATCATATTCGTCTTCAAAGAGCTTACAATGTTTTTAGTCAAAATAAACCAAGGATAGGTTAATATTCAGTCATCAAAGTGCATAGAGCTGAAAACCTTGATAGAAAACTTAGTTCCTTTGAC
Source organism: Bos indicus (assembly GCF_029378745.1). Lineage (NCBI taxonomy): Eukaryota > Metazoa > Chordata > Mammalia > Artiodactyla > Bovidae > Bos > Bos indicus. The sequence goes on along the minus strand of NC_091770.1, from coordinate 59,531,865 downwards.
GCCCTACACTCATTTTACAAATTAGGAAAAGGATACTCGCTATTCTACAGAGGGGTAGAATACAGAGGGGTAGACAGGTGTTGAATTCTTGTGATCATTTTAAATCTTACTCATTCAAAAAACGTACCTAGAGCATGAGGCTTAGGGTGGAGCACAGATATTTATCACCTTTCTATTCATTTTCTGGTCCTATTGTCCGCTAGTTGACCATATCTTTGGCCACTTGTTCAACAATACACTCTATCTTTTCCATGCCACAACTTTCTGGGTATCACTTATAGACGTCTCTTAACCAGTCCTTCTGGATGCCAAAGGTTTAAAGATCAAGCACTATTGGGACAAAAAACAAACAAACAAACAAAAACAAGATAATAATATATTCTAATTAAATACTTAAAAACAGAAAGCAGAAGAGAGGAGAACAATTATGTCTCAGAAAGAGCAGACAGTAGGGGTGTGAGGACATGGTTATGAGGATGAACAGAGAGGTACATAAATATTCTGCTGTCCCTCTAGCTCCCTTGCAGAAATATGCACCCAGAATCTAATTTCCAAGTTGCCTCTGGATAATCCTTTGTTAATCTACCCTGAAGATGTCATCCTTTCAGTCAGTACTCTTCAGTTGAAGTTTTTCCAATTTGGCAGCACAAAAAAATGTATTAAATTAAATTAAGGAATGTAGGTAGAAAGTGTTTCACACATTTGTTGAATATAAATATAGTACACTTTACTATGCCGGGAGAAATATCAATAACCTCAGATATGCAGATGACACCACCCTTATGGCAGAAAGTGAAGAAGAACTCAAAAGCCTCTTGATGAAGGTGAAAGAGGAGAGTGACAAAGTTGGCTTAAAGCTCAACATTCAGAAAACGAAGATCATGGCATCTGGTCCCATCACTTCATGGCAAATAGATGGGGAAACAGTGGAAACAGTGTCAGACTTTATTTTTTTGGGCTCCAAAATCATGGCAGATGGTGACTGCAGCCATGAAATTAAAACACGCTTACTCTTTGGAAGGAAAGTTATGACCAACCTAGATAGCATATTGAAAAGCAGAGACATTACTGTGCCAACAAAGGTCCAATTAGTCAAGGCTATGGTTTTTCCAGTGGTCATGTATGGATGTGAGAGTTGGATTGTGAAGAAGGCTGAGCACCAAAGAATTGATGCTTTTGAACTGTGGTGTTGGAGAAGACTCTTGGGAGTCCCTTGGACTGCAAGGAGATCCAACCAGTCCATTCTGAAGGATATCAGTCCTGGGTGTTCTTTGAAAGGATTGATGCTAAAGCTGAAACTCCAGTACTTTGGCCACCTCATGCGAAGAGTTGACTCATTGGAAAAGACTCTGATGCTGGGAGGGATTGGGGGCAGGAGGAGAAGGCGATGACAGAGGATGAGATGGCTGGATGGCATCACTGACTCGATGGACGTGATTCTGAGTGAACTCCGGGAGTTGGTGATGGATAGGGACGCCTGGCGTGCTGCGATTCATGGGGTCGCAAAGAGTTGGTCACGACTGAGTGACTGAACTGAACTGAACTTACCATAGCTCTAAAAATTCTTTTTCTTTGCTTAGATTTTCTGATTATATCCTAATGTAGTTAAAAAAATTTTTTTTCATGTTTTTAGGAAAAAGAGCTTTAGTGTCTGTTTAGTTTTATACTTCTTCCTACACTTCCCTTTAGTTTGTTGTAGGGGCTGGAATGTTTTCTCATCTAGCTATCAGTAGTTTTTAATGATTTTCCCAGACTCTTATGATTCTTAGACTACACTTCCAAGAATCGTCTCCTGTGATCTCCATTAGAGGCTTTTGAAATTTACTTTCAGCACAATATACTGAAAATTTCTAATGGTCTGAAAAATGCACAGAATAACATCAAGTTGAAGCGGCAGAGAGGAGCTCAACAAAAAACTCCTCTCCCAAAGTTCAAAGTCCTTTTATACATTCAGCTGACTATTCATAGCAATCGTTTCTTCTACTAAGGCATTGGAAGCAGCTTCTGAAGAATTTGCAGAGATTGCATCATTATATCTAGCTAGGCATATTGAAAACATACAAAAAATGTCATTCTAATATTACATGTTATATTTTGCTCCCAATAGTAACCATGGAATAAAACATATATCAAACTCTGAGGTCAATGAAATTCTCGTGGTTAAATAGGTGAGAATAAAAAAATATATATATGTTTCCTGAATATTACCTTTTTATTGCCACAATGAAGCATGAAAGTACTTTAGCAAACATTAGATTTTTTTTTCTGATACCAAAAAAAAACCAAAAAGGAAGAAAAATGGAATTAAAATATGTTCCTGGTACATACACTTTTTGAAGAAAAAGGAGAAAATTACTTGCATCAAAGTAATTTTCTAGATCTTACAATTATATTTGTTATTTAAAGTTGTTTCCTGTATATTTGGGAATTTCCCTGGTTTATTAATTTGTATTTTGTCTTTATTAGAATGATTACAATTGCAAACTGTTTTGTTTCTCCCTCAACCTGCAGATACTTTTATGATAAATGAGAGATTGAATTTTGCTTGAAATTTTAGGAGTTTGAGCCCAGTAAGAGCTAACTTAAATTTAATTAAAACTTATCTAACCTTTTACTGTTTTTCAGTATGATATGCAATAAGATTATCAATAAGATAATATAATAATGATAATACAATTGATAGTCAAAAACATGAAGAAGGTAAAATAAGGGTCATAAACAGGAACTATTAACAATTGTTCAGCATCAGTCCAAATATTTCTATCAATGGACAGATAGTAGTCATAAAATATTTGCCAGTATTTAATGATATATATTAATAATATATTTTAATATGTAAATTTTGCATGATTATAAAAAGATAAAATAAATCTGAATTAAAAAAGGAAGATATTGCAGAACTTAAGGTCAAAATTTTTTCATGAGGCAATCATTTCAGTTCAGTTCAGTCACTCAGTCGTGTCCGACTCTTTGTGACCCCATGAATCACAGCACGCCAGGCCTCCCTGTCCAGCACCAACTCCTGGAGTTCCCTCAAACTCATGTCCATTGAGTTGGTGATGCCATCCAGCCATTTCATCCTCTGTTGTCCCCTTCTCTTCCTGCTCCCAATCCCTCCAAGCATCAGAGTCTTTTCTAATGAGTCAACTCTTTGCATGAGGTGGCCAAAGTATTGGAGTTTCAGCTTTATCATCATTCCCTCCAAAGAAATCCCAGGGCTGATCTCCTTCAGAATGGACCGGTTGGATCTCCTTGCAGTCCAAGGGACTCTCAAGAGTCTTCTCCAACACCACAGTTCAAAAGCATCAATTCTTTGGCGCTCAGCTTTCTTCACAATCCAACTCTCACATCCATACATGACCACAGGAAAAACCATAGCCTTGACTAGACGGACCTTTGTTGGCAAAGTAATGTGTCTGCTTTTGAATATGCTATCTAGGTTGGTCATAACTTTCCTTCCATGGAGTAAGCGTCTTTTAATTTCATGGCTGCAGTCACCATCTGCCATGATTTTGGAGCCCCCAAAAATAAAGTCTGACACTGTTTCCACTGTTTCCCCATCTATTTGCCATGAAGTGATGGGACCAGATGCCATGATCTTCGTTTTCTGAATGTTGAGCTTTAAGTCAACTTTTTCACTCTCCTCTTTCACTTTCATTAAGAGGCTTTTTAGTTTCTCTTCACTTTCTGCCATAAGGGTGGTGTCATCTGCATATCTGAGATTATTGATATTTCTCCTGGCAATCTTGATTCCAGCCTGTGCTTTTTCCAGCCCAGTGTTTCTCATGATGTACTCTGCATAGAAGTTAAATTAGCAGGGTGACAATATACAGCTTTGATGTACTCCTTTTCCTATTTGGAACCAGTCGGTTGTTCCATGTCCAGTTCTAACTGTTGCTTCCTCACCTGCATATAGGTTTCTCAAGAGGCAGGTCAGGTGGTCTGGTATTCCCATCTCTTTTAGAATTTTCCAGTTTATTGTGATCCACACAGTCAAAGGCTTTGGCATAGTCAATAAAGCAGAAATAAATGTTTTTTGGAACTCTCTTGCTTTTTTGATGATCCAGCAGATGTTGGCAATTTGATCTCTGGTTCCTCTGCCTTTTCTAAAACCAGCTTGAACATCAGGAAGATCATGGTTCAAGTATTGCTAAAGCCTGGCTTGGAGAATTTTGAGCATTACTTTACTAGCATGTGAGATGAGTGCAATTGTGTGGTAGTTTGACCATTCTTTGGCCTTGCCTTTCTTTGGGATTGGCATGCATACTGACCTTTTCCAGTCCTGTGGCCACTGCTGAGTTTTCCAAATCTGCTGGCATATTGAGTGCAGCATTTTCACAGCATCATCTTTCAGGATTTGAAATAGCTCAACTGGAATTCCATCACCTCCACTAACTTTGTTCATAGTGATGCTTCCTAGGGCCCCCTTGACTTCACATTCCAGGATGTCTGGCTCTAGATGAGTGATCACACCATCGTGATTATCTGGGTCATGAAGCTCTTTTTTGTACAGTTCTTCTGTGTATTCTTGCCACCTCTTTTTTTTTTTTTTTTTATGATCAAAGAGAATTTATTGGATCTTAAAAAATTTTCCATCTCTTTATATCTGATTGTCAAATCGACCTATATTTTTCATCATCCAGGAGGCTGCATGTAGTCTTTGAAACAAAGCATCATTAGTTCTTTTTTTTTTTTTTTAATTTTTCAGCACTTTTTTTTTTTTTTTAATTTGATAAATTTAACGCCTTTTATTGCCATACCTCATTTTACTGTGCTTTGCTTTAGTGAGCTTTATAGATACATGTTTTTTTTTTTTTTTTCCCTTGTTAATTTTCTGTTTAGTTGATCTATCCATAAGTGTGAGTGGGGTATTAAATTCTCCCACTATTATTGTGTTATTGTTAATTTCTCCTTTCATACTTGTTAGGATTTGTCTTACATACTGCGGTGCTCCCATGTTGGGTGGATATATATTTATAATTGTTATATCTTCTTCTTGGATTGATACTTTGATCATTATGTAGTGACCTTCTTTGTCTCTTTTCACAGCCTTTGTTTTAAAGTCTAATTTATCTGATACGAGTATTGTGACTCCTGCTTTCTTTTGGTCCCAATTTGCATGGAAAATCTTTTTCCAGCCCTTCACTTTCAGTCTGTATGTGTCCCCTGTTTTGAAGTGGGTCTCTTGTAGACAACATATGTAGGGGTCTTGTTTTTGTATCCATTCAGCCAGTCTTTGTCTTTTGGTTGGGGCATTCAACCCATTTACGTTTAAGGTAATTACTAATAAGTATGATCCCGTTGCCATTTACTTTATTGTTTTGGGTTCGAGTTTATACACCATTTTTGTGTTTCCTGTCTAGAGAATATCCTTTAGTATTTGTTGGAGAGCTGGTTTGGTGGTGCAGAATTCTCTCAGCTTTTGCTTGTCTGAAAAGCTTTTGATTTCTCCTTCATACTTGAATGAGATCCTTGCTGGGTACAATAATCTGGGCTGTAGGTTATTTTCTTTCATCATTTTAAGTATGTCTTGCCATTCCCTCCTGGCTTGAAGAGTTTCTATTGAAAGATCAGCTGTTATCCTTATGGGAATTCCCTTGTGTGTTATTTGTTATTTTTCCCTTGCTGCTTTTAATATTTGTTCTTTGTGTTTGATCTTTGTTAATTTGATTAATATGTGTCTTGGGGTGTTTCTCCTTGGGTTTATCCTGTTTGGGACTCTCTGGGTTTCTTGGACTTGGGTGATTATTTCCTTCCCCATTTTAGGGAAGTTTTCAACTATTATCTCCTCAAGTATTTTCTCATGGTCTTTCTTTTTGTCTTCTTCTTCTGGAACCCCTATGATTCGAATGTTGTAGCATTTAATATTGTCCTGGAGGTCTCTGAGATTGTCCTCATTTCTTTTAATTCGTTTTTCTTTTATCCTCTCTGATTCATTTATTTCTACCATTCTATCTTCTAATTCACTAATCCTATCTTCTGCCTCTGTTATTCTACTATTTGTTGGCTCCAGAGTGTTTTTAATTTCATTTATTGCATTATTCATTATATATTGACTCTTTTTTGTTTCTTCTAGGTCCTTGTTAAACCTTTCTTGCATCTTCTCAATCCTTGTCTCCAGGCTATTTATCTGTGATTCCATTTTAATTTCAAGATTTTGGATCAATTTCACTATCATTATTTGGAATTCTTTATCAGGTAGATTCCCTATCTCTTCCTCTTTTGTTTGGTTTGGTGGGCATTTATCCTGTTCCTTTATCTGCTGGGTATTCCTCTGTCTCTTCATCTTGTTTAAATTGCTGAGTTTGGGAGTCCTTTCTGTATTCTGGCAGTTTGTGGAGTTCTCTTTATTGTGGCGTTTCCTCGCTGTGTGTGGGTATGTAGAGGTGGCTTGTCAAGGTTTCCTGGTTAGGGAAGCTTGTGTCGGTGTTCTGGTGGGTGGAGCTGTATTTCTTCTCTTTGTTCAGTCGCGCTATGGGGAGGGAGGGAGGGATGCTGCAAACAAATGACACTGGCGTGCGCTCGCAGTGCCTCAGCCACACTGGGTCTGCCCCCGCTCACGGCGCGTGTAGCCTCCCTGCCCACACTGCTCAGGCTCTAGGTTGTTCTGCCGGGAACAATCCGAGGCTGGCCCTGGGTTGCATGCACCTCCCAGGTCCAAGCCGCTCAGGTTCAGGCACTCAGGTAGTCCTCAGAGGCGCAGACTCAGTTGGGGCTGCGTTTTGTGCTCTTCCCAGGTCCGAGCAGCTCAGGTGATGAGGTGTTTGGCGAGCGCCAATGCTGCGACTTATCACCTCCCCGCCACTTGGTTATCTGGGTGTAAAACCGGCGCACCTTCTCAGGCAGATGTTGACCGTCCAGACCCCCAATAAGTTTTAGTTAGCAAAGAAGCCAGTTTTATAGATAATGTCTCTCTGGGGCTGCGATTGCCCCCTTCCGGCTCTGGCTGCCTGTCACCGGAGGGGGAAGGTTTGCAGCCGGCTACCTCTGTTTAGTCCTTTGTTCCGTGCGCGGGCTGGCGGTGTCTTAGGTTAGGGCTGGCTTTTCGCATGGTAGATATCCCACAGTCTGGTTTGCTAGCCCAAATTATTTCGCTCAGATAGCGCTCAGGGTATTCAGGCCAGACTCTTACTCTCAGTGATGCAGCCCGCGCCGCGCCTCCCTGCCCAGCCCCCGCTTGCTAATGGCGGATGCAGGCGTCTGCGCTGCTTCTCCGCTGGAGGAGTTACCGTAGGGCTCGCAATCTGCGAGTTTTAATTGTTTATTTATTTTTTCTCCCTGTTATGTTGTCCTCTGTGCTTCCAAAGCTCAGCACGGATTCGGCAGTGAGAAGGTTTCCTGGTGTTTGGAAACTTCTCTCTTTTTAAGACTCCCTTCCCGGGACGGAACTCCGTCCCTCCCTCTTTTGTCACTTTTATTGTCTTTAATATTTTTTCCTACCTCCTTTCGAGGAGTTGGGCTGCTTTTCTGGGTGTCTGATGTCCTCTGCCGGCATTCAGAAGTTGTTTTGTGGAATTTACTCGACGTTTAAATGCTCTTTTGATGAATTTGTGGGGGAGAAAGTGTTTTCCCCGTCCTACTCCTCCGCCATCTTGGCGCCTTCCCCCGCCACCTCTTTTAATATCTTCTGCTTCTGTTAGGTCCATACCATTTCTGTCCTTTATCGAGCCCATCTTTGCGTGAAATATTCCCTTGGTACCTCTAATTTAATAAATCCTTACAAATAATCCCTCTGAAGCTAATGGAGGCAGAGGGTTTTTTCTTTTATATTTGAAAGGTATTTACTTTATGAAATTATGATGGTTTCTGCCATACAACAATGTGAATCAGACTTAGTAGACGCCTTGAATCTCCCCTCCTCTCCCCACCCCATCCCGCCCATCTAGCCTGTCACAGAGCACTGGCTTGAGCTCTCTGTGTTGTACAGCAACTTCCCACTAGCTATCAGCTTTACACATGGTAATGTTATTATTTCAATACTACCCTCTCAATTTGTTCCACCCTCTCCTTCCCACACTGTGTCCACAAGTCTCTTCTCTATGTCTGCATCTCTATCAGCAGAGGAGTTTTGAAGCACATCAAAAACTGGAGTTATTGTAGCTTGTCTTTCATCCATGTTTCCCAAATGTCTAATAATTCCAACATTTTTAATATTTCCAGTATTAACTTTCTGCTATGAAAGAACAGAAAATCAGTGTATTGATACTTCTACTTCCCTTTCTCCAACCCTATGATCTTATGTGTTTATCATTTTTTAACATTAGTAAGGTTCTTAAAGTATAATTTCTACAGTTACAGGACTTTTGTCATTTTAGTGATTCATTTTTATTTCTTCTTTCCTCCATGAAAGTTAAAAAGTGAAAGTGAAGTCGCTCAGTCGTGTCTGACTCATTGCGATCCCATGGACTGCAACTTGCCAGGCTCCTCCGTCCATGGGATTTTCCAGGCAAGAGTACTGGAGTGGTTCCTTCTCCAGAGGATCTTCCCGACCCAGGGATCGAACCCAGGTCTCCTGCATTATAGGCAGACGGTTTACCGTCTGAGCCACCAGGGATGTCTTTCCTCCATAACAGGCTTCATAATTTTGATAATCATGAATCTGTCACACAAGTGCTCAATAAATACTTCTTTTCCCTTTCCTTCCCACTGATAATACTGAGTGATTTGTTTCATTACAGATCAGATTTCTTTACTGGTTTTTCTTTTTTAAGCTAATCTTTACTCTTGCAGTGATTTCTCTGAGTCAATAGGTGGACATTTATATCTCTCTGAATATATTATGATGAATCATTAGAATTCTTTTTTCCCTGTGTCACATATAAGATTTGCGTGCTCAACAAAAACGCAAATCATTACTATTTTTTGTTACTCACATAAAATGCATTCCAAAGGGAGGGAGGAGAAAATCTAAATTATGATGATTTAAAAGAACGTTCACTTCCCAGGCAACATACCGGGAAGATTATTTCACTGTAGCATAAAAATGACTGATGACCTTGTAGGAATATATCATCTAAATATTTTGTCTTTGCAAAGTCCATATTAATATGACTAGTAAACATTTGGGATTTATATTATGCTTGATAAACTGAAGCATCATAAAAATAAAACACATAGCTGATCTTCATTTTAGAAATGAATAAAAGGAATAAAATATGAAATACAGGAGGTTTTATATGACATTTTTGCATAGTTTAGAATTTTATTTTGGAGCAATACTTTTGCAAGAAAAATTGCACCCACACAGAAGTGACATATCTTTTGATAATTATTGCTCCCCTCAATTCAAGTTTTGTAGCATCAATATAAGAAAGACTGATAACATACATTTCTAATGTTTTTATCTTCTGTAGGCACACAGATTTTCAATAAATGTGATTTTAGCAAATGTGATGTTCATCTTTGCAGTATACACAAAAAAATGGTAAGAGAATTATAATAAGCAAGTGGTAGGAAAATCATAATGATCACAGCTTTAAAATGATTTTAAAGGCCAAATAAGATGTCCCAGAATAATTTATGACACAATCTAAGACTTTTATTTCTAGTTAAAGATAGAGAAGACTAAGGAATGGGCGAACTAGAAACAAAATCCATAGAAAAGAGAAAATAAAACACCCCCCCCCCCACATGTATAAGGTGCACACCTCCAAGTATATTTTTAGGTTTTCAAATAAAATCAAAAAATATCACTTATGTATTTTTGTAATATCTCTTAATTAAACATGTCCAAATTGATAACATCAGCAATAAATCAACTAAATCACAATACATTTTACATATTTAAACTACAAAAGAGTCTTTGATATACAAATATACTTAACAGTATTCATGTACTCTTTTGTAAATTTTGCTAACTGCTCACTATTAGAAAATTTTAGTGTTTTCAATGCCTTCAAAATTTTTGGAATCTGAATTTTTGCTGTTAGTTCAATGAATGCCCTTTTCTGAAACTTTCTTATGTGCAAATCCATGCTATTTTCTTTAGTCATATAATGGTAGTCACCATTTGTTTTATTAAATACTTAGCTTTTACTGAGAATTCATAAAATGAGAAAAGCATAAACATTTAGAAATAATTTACAACAAAATATCAATCCATATCAGAAAAGTCTATGAAATTCTGATTTTTTCTACCATTCCTTGTGTTGAAAAATTTAAAAATGCCTGTTCTGGATATTTTCTGAGCAGATAAGACTTTTATGACAGAATAAAATAATATGACATGTTTATAGTTCCAATGTGAAACTATTATAAACTGTACTCATGTCTAAGATAATTTTGTGCTAGTTAGGTTAACTTCAAATTTAAAACCTCTGAATTTCTTGTATGGCCAAAATTTTCCTCCCTAAATTTAAGCCATGAGCCAAAACTCTGCTTCAACTGGTTATTAAAAGAAAATGTTTTTTTATTTTTAAAAACTTTTTATTTTGTATTGAGATATAGTCAGTTAACAGTGTTGTGGTAGTTTCAGGTGCACAGGGACGGGACTCAGCCAAAGTAAGTTATTAAAAAAAAAACAGTCCACTTTTAATGTCATGGCTGTGAATTAAAACCACATGGAGAGACAGTACTACTGTGGACAGTAGAGTTGTGATTTCTGAGAGAAGATACTATCAATCAAGGGCTTGTGAGGCTATAGAACACATCTCCTTCTGCCAAAGATGGTTAAATAGCTACCAGGAAATCCCTGGCATTTTCCCCATAGAAATGTGCCAAGTAACAAACAATGGAAGTGCAACATAGACAAGAAACATAGAAGTGGACCTTGACTATCTGTGACTGGGAAAAAAATCCAGTTTGTGAGACTGTACAACTTTGTGTGGGCATTACAGAAGTAGTAATTAGAGCCATTTCTATTATTTCATTTACCCCTTACATTTCTTTTAAAATGTTTAGCATTAAAACATAACTAGATTTAACCACAGGGTGAGTGTTTATAAATTAAGCTCACCTAAAAATCATTTTGTAGTTAGGATCATGAAAGGTTGTTGTTGAATCACACGAAGACATCGGGATTCTTGGCCCCCGGAGGAGAAGAATTCAATCCGGGGCCAGAGACGAGGCTTGATCGCTCAGAGCTTTTGTGTAATAAAGTTTTATTAAAGTATAAAGGAGATAGAGAAAGCTTCTGACATAGGCATCAGAAGGGGGCAGAAAGAGTACCCGCTTGCTAGTGTTAACAATGAAGTTATATAATCCAAAGAATGTCTGGAGGTTGTAAAGACCTCATCAGACCTACTCCCATAATTTACATTTTAAGATAACACTGTCCTCAGGCAGGATACATCCTTGTAAAGACCAGGTCTACTCCCATAATTTACATCTTAAGATAACAGAAGGTTTAATCCAAAGACTGTCCTTAGGCAGGATACATTATTGTTATATAATCCTAAGGAATGTGGAGAAAGAAAAAAAGTTTGTCCTTTCTTTCTCCTTGAGAATTCCAGACCCCTCTCTCCTTGGGGACCCCTAGACTCCTTATCAACCTGCCTAGGAAATGACTCTCTCAATCACATTCAGAATTTATCAATCATAAATATCAACATATATCATTTTGGGCTTCTTGGCTCAGACAGTAAAGAATCTCCCTGCAATGTAGGAGATCCAGGTTCAATGCCTGGGTTGGGAAGATCTCCTGGAGAAGGAAATGGTAACCCATTCCAGTATTCTTGCCTGGAAAATTCCATGGACAGAGGAGCCTGGTGGGCTACCATCCATGGGGTCACACAGAGTCGGACACAACTGAGCAACTAACATATTATTTTGACTGAGCAGCAGTCTTTCCTGTGAAATACAAATACTCTCAGAATCCAAATGTACTTTTAATTATCAGTGTATTTATAAGTGACAAAACCACATTTAGCCTACATTACAATTACAAGCAGTTTGATATTCAATTCAGTTCAGTTCAGTCGCTCAGTCGTGTCCGACTCTTTGAGACTCCATGAACTGCAGCACGCCAGGCCTCCCTGTCCATCACCAACTCCTGGAGTTCACCCAAACCCACGTCCATCGAGTCGGTGATGCCATCCAGCCATCTCATCCTCTGTCGTCCCCTTCTCCTCTTGCCCCCAATCCCTCCCAGCATCAGAGTCTTTTCCAATGAATCAGCTCTTCATATGAGCTGGCCAAAGTACTGGAGTTTCAGCTTTAATATCATTCCTTCCAAAGAACACCTAGGACTGATCTCCTTTAGAATGGACTGGTTGGATCTCCTGGCAGTCCATCGGACTCTCAAGAGTCTTCTCCAACACCACAGTTTAAAACCATCAATTCTTCAGCGCTCAGCTTTCTTCACAGTCCAACTCTCACATCCATACATGACTACTGGAAAAACCATAGGCTTGACTAGACGGACCTCTGTTGGCAAAGTAATGTCTCTGCTTTTGAATATGCTATCTAGGTTGGTCATAACTTTCTTTCCAAGGAGTAAGCGTCTCTTAATTTCATGGCTGCAATCACCATCTGCAGTGATTTTGGAGCCCAGAAAAATAGAGTCTGACACTGTTTCCACTGTTTCCCCATCTATTTGCCATGAAGTGATGGGACCAGATGCCATGATCTTCGTTTTCTGAATGTTGAGCTTTAAGCCAACTTTGTCACTCTCCTCTTTCACTTTCATCAAGAGGGTTTTTAGTTCCTCTTCACTTTCTGCCATAAGGGTGGTGTCATATGCATATCTGAGGTTATTGATATTTCTTGTGGCAATCTTGATATTACTTGCAACAAATATAAACTAATATTTTATCTTTGTCCATCAACATGGACTTTATGGTGAATGCCCTTTAACTGCTTTCATGTTGAGAAAGTATGTTGATGATAGCTATCCTTATTTTGTTTTACTTATCCAAACACTTCTAATTTTGCTTCATTTTTAACCCACAGCAGACTACTCTGAAAGGTAGAAAATCTTGGTTTGACTCATGGGGTTTCACTGTCTTTACCTTGTGTTTCCACAGTACTCTATAAAACACTTTGGCCTCTATTTCTTATATTCTAGCTGTTTGCTCTAATGTCTGATTTTACATCATTGCCCAATTCCAGGAAAGCTGGCTTTGTTTATTTTTTTTCTTATTCACTGTTAGATAAGTCCTAGAAGCTGACTCAATACAGAGTTAATGTTGGCTCTTAAACATATTCAAAATTAGATAAATTCATTAGCCTAGCAAGATCCTGAAATATCTAACTTAAATTTAAGGCACATTCAAGTCACCACTGAGGAGCAAATTAATTTATTTAATCACTAAAGTACAGAGCACAAGCATAACCCATGTAACTCCAGGAATTTCCTTCAGCAATCATTATAAAAATCATTTTCTATGCCATTTTTTGGGGGGACTTTATCAAATATAAACCTGTGAAATGGGCATAAAGATATAGCAAACAGACGAACATTTCTTAGAGCTGCAGACCAGTCATTAGCTGCAGACTAATCATAACCTGTCATGATTAGTGAATTCATTTTATATTTTATCTCACTGGCCTCGCCAAAGCTCATGCCTCAAGTTCTGTTTTGCCTCTTAGAAGTATCTTCTAAATATTTTAATGTCTTTTACTCTTGAATAATAAACATATAATGTCGGTAATTTTTTGTGAATAATTGAAAATACTAAAAGCGTGTGAGACCAACAAGCAGGTGTGTTACTTACAGTATTCTACCGTGTTCTTTCCATCTGTTTGAGTTTTGATTCAACTTGACAAGACGTAAATATGCTTAATTCCTGTGAAGAATAAAGTTCCCCTGATGATTACTTTCAACTGGAGTAGGGAACACGATGTAAGAATGAAAGTCAGGATTTTATTTCACTTGTCCTGAAGATCTTGTCTCCCCAAGGACAAAACATATTTCTGAGGAAAAAACAAGGAGAATGCTGTTTTACTTGGTGCCATCAACTCAAAGTAAATGTATGTTGATCTTCAGTATTTGCTTATACATACCATCTTTAAATGTAATAAGAAATATAGAAACTTTACTCTAAAATATTTCATTGCCTGCCAAGAGGAAATGACTCAGAGTCATTGCTACAGGGAGACAGTTAAGCATTTTCAAGAGTTTGTTTGATTTGACACCTGACTTTTCCTGTTTGTGAAGTGGGTAAATAATATCTCCCTAATAAAATGTTTGTGAAGACTGCATGGGAATGTAAATATAAATTGAATGTGATATTTAGATTAAAACGCCTAGAATGATCCTTCAAAAAGTGCAATTGCCTCCTAAATATTAATCTCACTAATCCATCCTTTTCATTTTTAATTGAATTCATATTTATTTTTTCCCTCTATTCCATTGGGAAACTTAAAAAATGTGAGAGACAGTATTCAAGTGTAATTTGAAAGATGCAGAAAAGAAACCCCTAGTAATGTTGAGCAGTCATGGGACTAGTAGATTAGCTAGGACTATGAGCCATCCTGGAAGTTACAATCAAGCCTTTCTTCACTTCCTGTGATAGCACAGTCAGGTGGCAAAAATAAGCTCCAGCTTTTCTTGAGATCTGCCACACTAAACCTTATCACTGCCTATGATTAAGCTAGATCATTTACACATAAGATTTTTGCCTGGAGTTGGACTTCTCAGTTCCTTTGTGAATGCAAAATTGGAAAGCAAGGGAATTTCAAGATGTCTGAGCAAGCAGAAGGAGGATATAGAAAATATCTCTCTCCACAAATGCATCAGGAATACATCTAGAGATGCAACAATTACCATAGAACACCAAATGAATACTATTAGGAAACCCTGAACACTGGAAAGGACTGTAAAGATCCCCGCATAATGGGTCTCTGAGGACAATTTCCCCACTTTGGTTTGTATATTGATTTTTTCCTTTTTTAAAAAAAATCATTTTTGCCTATTTGTTTTATTTCCTTTGCTTTATTCTTCCATTAGTTCTCTGCTTTGGTTTTTGGTTTGTTTGTTTTATGATTTCGTTGGAATTTTTTTTTAATTGTTTGATTTTGTTTTTAGATTCATTAGTTTATCTTGTTGGTATCTTGATGACCTAGAGGGGTGGGATGGGGGAGGGAGGCTCTCGAGCGAGGGGGTAAGCGTATACATATAGTTGATTCATGGAAGAGAAAATAGCAATCCACTCCAGTATTCTTCCCTGGAAAATTCCATGGACAGAGGAGGCTGGTGGGCTACAGTCCCTGGGATCACAAAGTCAGACACAGCTAAGCATGAAGGCATGCACCTGCTTCACTTTATTGTACAGCAGAAATGAACACAACCTTGTAAAGCAATTATACACCAAGAAAAAGAAGAAAAAATTGGAAAGCATCTCACTCACATTAGACAAATACATATGTGCTAGAGAAAAAGCCCTTGCATTTCTAAATTACAGGGTAGATATAAAGGACTTCAGGAAAAAATGGATGTGTTCAGTTTGGGGGTAATATTTAAATAGATTGTGGTACATCCACATAACAATATGTTAAGTAATAGCTATAAAAGGTGTTTTCAAGAATAGTTAATGAAAATATTTGCAGTATAATGTGAAATAAAGAATGTAGAGTCATTCTAGTGTCAGTCTAGTCATTCTAGTCTGAATCTAGTATAGAGTCAGAACTCAGTTTATAGATGTATCTATGTATGTGTGGGTATGGCCTTGAGAAACATGTGTGCATCTGTGTATGTTCAGTTACTGGAGTCATGTCTGACTCTTTGTGACCCTATGGGCTGTAGCCTACCAGGTTCCTCTGTCCATGGGATTTTCTCAGCAAAAATGTAGGAGTGAATAGCCATTTACTCCTCCAGAGGATTTTTATCTAATGTTAAATGTAGCTATTTCTGGATAATTGAATTATGAAAAAAAGCTTTGTAACTTCATGAGATTTAACAAATTCTCAATAATGATCATGTATAACATATTTATTAAATATATAATTTTACAGGCAAGTATTAAAACTTTAAAGATATGGTGTCTTAGCAAAGAAAAAAGATGCTGAGAAGCCTGCAGTGATGCACTTGTTAGCTCTCTCAGCACAGGCAGATGGAGCAGATGAAAGTAAAAGAAGTCCCAGATGTGAAAAAGAAAATTTATTGGAACCTGCATCTCCATGAAACTTATGCCTGCTTCTTTGTTGAACTCTTAGCTCTTTTTTTTGTGTGTGTGTGTATAAAAATACTATACTAATTTATTAATATATTAATTAAGCAAACTAAACATGAATTGATTTATAACAAATCATATTTGGAAGGACATGGGGGAAGAAAGCACTTTTTAAGATTAAAAAGTGGAATTATGACTGTTAGTGATGAACCAACCACTTCTTTACTCCCTCCATATTTAACCCTGGACCCTAAGCTGCCTTCATTCTTCAGGGGTGTGTGTGCTGTTGAGTAGCCTCCTGATTCTCTGGGTGCCCACCAGAGAGGCTTGATCTTACTGTTTTTCTGTAAATGTAACGTCTGCCATTTCCATTGTGATGAATGCCATTGAAAAACAACGGGACTTGAGATCATCACCACACTTTTTCTATTTTGCATCATGTTGACAACTTAAATTGTCCCCTAACAGCACAGTACTTCCATGACTTTTTGATAAAGATTTGTTTTAGAGGATTAAGAATTCTTCATCTTGGCCTCACCCTTTCCTTTTTTTAAATGTAAACATAACTTTTATTTGTTTATTTATTTTAAAATTTATTTATTTATTTTTACTTTACAATATTGTATTGGTTTTGCCATAATTGACATGAATCTGCCACAGGGGTACATGTGTTCCCCATCCTGAACCTCCTTCCCACCTCCCTCCCCATCCCGTCCCTCCGGGTCATCCCAGTGCACCAGCCCCAAGCACCCTGTATCATGCATCAAACCTGGACTGGTGATTCATTTCACATATGGCAATATACATGTTTCAATGCCATTCTCCCAAACCATCCCACCCTTGCCCTCGCCCACAGAGTCCAAAAGACTGTTCTATATATCTGTCTCTTTTGCTGTCTTGCATAGAGGGTTATCATTACCATCTTTCTAAATTTCATATATATGCATTATTATACTGTATTGGTGTTTTTCTTTCTGGCTTACTTCACTGTGGTCTTGTTCTTGACATTCAAATTTTATTTTCCTCAAGAAACTCAAAGACTGAATTACTGTCATTTAACAAAGAGGAACAGATCCTGAAATAACAAAGGACTACACAGATTTTTCCTGAAAAGTTGATGGAGAACTGATGGCATTAATTCTGTTTCTTTTCAGAATGATTCTTTACCCACATGGCTGTTTCCCTCCTGTTCAAGTAATCCAAAACAGAAGCAAGTAAGTTTCAGAATTACTGGAAGCTCAGCTTGTAATCGCTGAGCAAGTTAATCAAGAGAACACATTTATCACATTTATATCAATGTGAATATAATTTTTAAAAAACAAATTCCATGTGTAATGAATGTAGACAACCATGTACTCATTGACAAAGGCCAGAAGGTTGGGTAGCTTTCTTTCTCTCTCTTTTTTTTTTTTCAAAATTGCCTTTAACCTTACTAAGCCACTGTTTTCTCATTTAGATAGATATACAATAATGGAATTTTTAATATTTTAAGAGCTTGATTATGTATCTCATTTCATTCAGACAAGAGGACAAATTGGGGCCAAGCTCCAAAGTATTTTAGAAGAGTAGACTACCTCATAGATACAAAGTTATAGTGGAGTCTCATGCTATGAAGATAGGTGGAATGTAATGTTCTCAGTGAAAGAAATAAAGAAGATATACATGGGCATGAAGTAAGCAACTTGTGTTCTTCTGATTGTTTCTTTGATTTGCCTTGAACCCCATTATCTCTGCGGAAT
Source organism: Bos indicus (assembly GCF_029378745.1). Taxonomy (NCBI): domain Eukaryota; kingdom Metazoa; phylum Chordata; class Mammalia; order Artiodactyla; family Bovidae; genus Bos; species Bos indicus. The sequence continues at coordinate 59,514,077 of NC_091770.1, read as the reverse complement.
GTGGCAGGCACCCTCTACTGTGGTTGAGATCACCACCTTTGGGAAATCACACAGAAGTCAGGTTAAAGACTAATGGAGATAAGAATCTGCTTATCTGTCCCACAGGAGTAGTGGCTGCGGGGGCAGGAACGGCAGAGAGGACATACCCCACGTCCAAGGTCAGGAGCGGAAGCTGAGAGGAGAGACCCCACGTCCAAGGTAAGGAGCAGTGGCTGTGCTTTGCTGGAGCAGCCATGAAGAGAGACCCCATGTCCAAGGTAAGAGAAACCCAAGTAAGATGGTAGGCACTGAGAGAGGGTATCAGAGGGCAAACAGACTGAAACCATAATCACAGAAAACTAGCCAATCTAATCACACGGACCACAGCCTTGTCTAACTCAGTGAAACTAAGCCATGCTGTGTGGGGCCACCCAAGATGGATGGGTCATGGTGGGGAGTTCTGACAGAATGTGGTCCACTGGAGAGGGGAATGGCAAACCACTTCAGTATTCTTGCCTTGAGAACCCCATGAACGGTATGAAAAGGCAAAAAGATAGGACACTGAAAGATGGACACCCCAGGTCAGTAGGTGCCCAATATGCTACTGGAGATCAGTGGAGAAATAACTCCAGAAAGAAAGAAGGGATGGAGCCAAAGCAAAAACAACACCCAGTTGTGGATGTGACTGGTGATACTGCATAGAAACCTGGAATGTTAGGTCCATGAATCAAGGCAAATTGGAAGTGGTCAAACAGGAAATGGCAAGAGTGAACGTCGACATTCTAGGAATCAGCGAACCAAGATGGACTGGAATGGGTGAATTTAACTCAGATGACCATTATATCTACTACTGTGGGCAGGAATCCCTTAGAAGAAATGGAGTAGCCATCATGGTCAACAAAAGAGTCCGAAATGCAGTACTTGGATGCAATCTCAAATATGACAGAATGATCTCTCTTCTTTTCCAAGGCAAACCATTCAATATCACAGTAATCCAAGTCTATGCCCTGACCAGTTACACTGAAGAAGCTGAAGTTGAACAGTTCTACGAGGACCTACAAGACATTTTTAGAACTAACAACAAAAAAAGATGTCCTTTTCATTACAGGGGACTGGAATACAAAAGTAGGAAGTGAAGAAACACCTGGAGTAACAGGCAAATTTGGCCTTGGAGTACAAAATGAAGCAGGGCAAAGGCTAATAGAGTTTTGCCAAGAAAACGCACTAGTCATAGCAAAGACCCTCTTCCAACAACACAAGAGGAGACTCTACACATGGACATCACCAGATGGTCAACACCGAAATCAGATTGATTCCATTCTTTGCAGCCAAAGATGGAGAAGCTCTATACAGTCAGCAAAAACAAGACCAGGAGCTGACTGTGGCTCAGATCATGAACTTCTCAATGCCAAATTCAGACTTAAATTGAAGTGGGGAAAACCACTAGACCATTCAGGTATGACCTAAATCAAATCCCTTATGATTATACAGTGGAAGTGAGAAATAGATTTAAGGGACTAGATCTGATAGAGTGCCTGATGAACTATGGATGGAGGTTCGTGACATTGTACAGGAGACAGGGATCAAGACCATCTCCAAGAAGAAGAAATGCAAAGAAGCAAAATGGCTGTCTGAGGAGGCCTTACACATAGCTGTGAAAAGAAGAGAAGCCAAAAGCAAAGGAGAAAAGGAAAGATATCCATTTGAAGGCAGAGTTCCAAAGAATAGCAAGGAGAGATAAGAAAGCCTTCCTCAGCGATCAGTGCAAAGAAATAGAGGAAAAGAATAGAATGGGAAAGACTAGAGATCTCTTCAAGAAAATTAGAGATACCAAGGGAACATTTCATGCAAAGATGGGCTCAATTAAGAACAGAAATGGTAGGAACCTAACAGAAGCAGAAGATATTAAGAAGAGGTGGCAAGAATACACAGAAGAACTGTACAAAAAAGATCTTCATGACCCAGATAATCACGATGGTGTGATCACTCACCTAGAGCCAGACATCCTGGGATGTGAAGTCAAGTGGGCCTTAGGAAGCATCACTACAAACAAAGCTAGTGGAAGTGATGAAATTCCAGTTGAGCTATTTCAAATCCTAAAAGATGATGCTGAGGAAATGCTGCACTCAATATGTCAGCAAATTTGGAAAACTCAGCAGTGGCCACAGGACTGGAAAAGGTCAGTTTGCATTCCAATCCCAAAGAAAGGCAATGCCAAAGAATGCTCAAACTACCACACAATTACACTCATCTCACATGCTAGTAAAGTAATGCTCAAAATTCTCCAGGCCAGGCTTCAGCAATACGTGAACCGTGAACTTCCAGATGTTCAAGCTGGTTTTAGGAAAGGCAGAGGAACCAGAGATCAAATTGCCAACATCTGCTGGATCATCGAAAAAGCAAGAGAGTTCCAGAAAAACATCTATTTCTTTTTTATTGACTATGCCAATGCCTTTGCCTGTGTGGATCACAATAAACTGTGGAAAATTCTTCAAGATATGGGCATACCTGACCACCTGACCTGCCTCTTGAGAAACCTGTATACAGGTCATGAAGCAACAGTTAGAACTGGGCATGGAATAACAGACTGGTTCCAAATAGGAAAAGGAGTCCGTCAAGGCTGCATATTGTCACCCTGCTTATTTAACTTACTTGCAGAGTACATCATGAAAAATCATGGGCTGGAATCAAGATTGCCGGGAGAAATATCAGTAACCTCAGATATGCAGATGACACCACTGTTATGGCAGAAAATGAAGAAGAACTAAAGAGCTTCTTGATAAAAGTGAAAAAGGAGAGTGAAAATGTTGGCTTAAAGCTCATCATTCAGAAAACTAAGATCATGGCATCTGGTCCCATCACTTCATGGGAAGTAGATGGGGAAACAGTGGAAACAGTGTCAGACTTTATTTTTCTGGGCTCCAAAATCACTGCAGATGGTGATTGCAGCCATGAAATTTAAAGAAGCTTACTCTTGGAAGGAAAGGTATGACCAACCTAGACAGCATATTAAAAAGCAGAGACATTACTTTGTCAACAAAGGTCTGTCTAGTCAAGGATATGGTTTTTCCAGTAGTCATGTATGAATGTGAGAGTTGGACTATAAAGAAAGCTGAGAACTGAAGAATTGATGCTTTTGAACTGTGGTGTTGGAAAAGACTCTTGAGGGTCCCTTGGACTGCAAGGAGATCCAACCAGTCCATCCTAAAGGAGATCAGTCCTGGGTGTTCTTCGGGAGGACTGATGCTGAAGCTGAAACTCCAATACTTTGGCCACCTGATGTGAAGAGCTGACTCATTTGTAAAGACCCTGATGCTGGGAAAGATTGAGGGTGGGAGGAGAAGGAGACAACAGAGGATGAGATGGTTCGATGGCATCACCAACTCAATGGATATGAGTTTGGGTAATCTCTGGGAATTGGTGATGGACAGGGAGGCCTTGTGTGCTGCAGTTCATGATGTGCAGAGTTGGACACGACTGAGTTACTGAACTGAACTGAATTGTTGTCCTGACTCCTCTCTAAGCTAAAAGGCAAGAATATTTCTTAGATCCTCTAGTATGTGAGCAAGCAAGTTTACTTAGAAAGAAGATGAGGTTGAATTTATAAGGTTAAAGCCACCTATCAATTGGTCAGTTTCTTATCTTTCTAACTCATTTAGCTCCAGGATGAGTGAGTTAAAATCCTATTCCTGTCATTCATAGCAGTGTGATAAGGTAATACTTTAAGCTATCCTGACCATCAGTTTCCTCATCTGTAAAATGAGGCTACTACTTAGAACTTCCCTCAGTGTTGCAGAGATGATTAAATGAGTCAGCACATGCCAAGGAGGGCCTAGCACTGGGTGTGTTTGTCTTTTATCATTCTCTTTTTCTCTTTAACTGGTTGAATAATCTGTGTTCTGAGAGATTTCTGTCAGAACACAGAACATTTCTTTACATAGAGAAATGATTAATCATTTAAAAATATAAAGTTTATTGTCTCATCTAAATTACTGCTACTTTACTCCAGCTTGGGTATAGTCATTAGCTAACAGAAATGATACGGTACCGTGGACATACTGTGGATTTATGAGAATGCAGAGCAATTGCTCTGTGATCTCCACCAGATCAAATCTCAAATAAGTAAGCATTACAGCAGATTGACTAGTTTAAAAAGTTTTCATTTCATTAATATTATTTTTGTGCTTAATAATGTTTCTGTTTCATTATAATTTATCTCAGATTCACAAAATTGCTTGGTTCATGGTACACTGGAAGCATTGGTTGGCAAACTTTTCAGTCATTTTAATGTTATTATTATTTCATCCAATATCATCTATCTACTTATTTCCCTCTCCTGTAAAGGCCTTGGGCTACTCATTACCTGTTGGCCCTCAGATCCAACCAGTCTGCATTCCCCCTGCATGCCCTTGGCCTGCATTTTAAACAAGGAACAGACCCCCTACAGAATACATGTCCAGACTCCCTTATCCTCTGTTGTCATGTTAGGCTGGGTCAATAGAAGGCACAAGAAAGGAGAGAAGGGGAAAACGCAGGTGATTTTCCTCCTTGTCTCTCCATATTAAACTACCTGGCATGGATTCCATTTTCTTGACTGGAGTCTGACTCTATACTCACCAAATCTAGAGTATTTAAAATGCATTTTAAGTTATGCATATGTTGTTGAAAAGTATATGCTGATACTTGCAAGTTTTAAAAATTTACAGTAATAGACTTTCTTACTTTAAACTTACTACTCTTTTAAAAATCTAATCATGGTGTTGTATAAATTTTACTAATTTTAGAACACTTTATAGTATTCCATCCCTTACAAAGAAAAGAAATTCTACTATTATTTACCATAGTAATAGATATATAAATTGTTTTCAATTCCGCACTGCACATCAGGGAATGATGATACTAGGAAATTCCCTACATCTCATCCTGTTATTTTTGTTCAGTAGCCAAGTCATGCCTGACTCTGGAACTCCAGGCACTGCAGCACACCAAGATCCCCTGTCTTTCACTGTCTCCCCAAATTTGGTCAAACTCATCTCCATTGAGTCGGTGATGCCATCCAACCATCTCATCTTCTGTCATCCCCTTCTCTTCCTACCTTCAATCTTTCACAGCATCAGGGTCTTTACCAATGAGTTAGTTCTTCATATCAGGTGGCCAAATATTGGATTTTCAGCTTCAGCATCAGTCCTTCCATTGAGTATTCAGGGTTGATTTCCTTTAGGATTGACAGGTTTGATCTCCTTGCTGTCCAAAGGTCTTTCAAGAGTCTTCTCCAGCACCACAGTTTGAAAGCATCAATTCTTTGGCTCTCAGCCTTCTTTAAGGTCCAACTCTCACATTTGTAGATGACTACTGGAAAAACTATAGCTTTGACGATATGGACCTTTGTTGGCAAAGTGATATCTCTGCTTTTTAATATGTTGTCTAGGTTTGGTCATAGCTTTTGTTCCAAGGAGCAAGCCTTTTAATTTTGTGGCTGCAGTCACTGTCTGCAGTGATTTTGGAGCCCAAGAAAATAAATTATGCTACTGTTTTCACTTTTTCTCCATCTATTTGCCAGAAATGATGGGACTTAATGCCATGGTCTTAGTTTGTTGAATGCTGAGTTTTAAGCTAGCTTTTCACTCTCCTCTTTTACCCCCATCGAGAGTCTCTTTAGTTCCTCTCACTTTCTGCCATTAGAGTGGCATCATTTGCATATCTGAGGTTGTTGATATCTCATCCTAATGTAATGCATTAAAAGGTTTGCTATTATCATAAGAACTAAAGAGCCTCTTGATAAAGTGAAAGAGGATAGTGAAAAAGTTGGCTTAAAACTCAACATTCAGAAAACTCAGATCATGGCATCTGGTCCCATCACTTCATGGCAAATAGATGGGGAAACAGTGGAAACAGTGACAGACTTTATTTTTTTTGGCTCCAAGGTCACTGTAGATGGTGACTGCAGTCATGAAATTAAAAGATGCTTGCTCCTTGGAAGAAAAGTTATAACCAGTCTAGACAGCATATTAAAAAGCAGAGACATTACTTTGTCAACAAAGGTCCGTCTAGTCAAGGCTATGGTTTTTCCAGTAGTCATGTATGGATGTGAGAGTTGGACTATAAAGAAAGCTTAGCACTGAAGAATTGATGCTTTTGAAGTGTGGTGTTGGAGAAGACTCTTGAGGGTCCCTTGGACTGTAAGGAGAACCAACCAGTTCATCCTAAAGGAAATCAGTCCTGTATATTCATTGGAAAGACTGATGTTGAAGCTGCAACTCCAATATTTGGCCACCTGATGTGAAGAACTGACTCATTTGAAAAAACCCTGATGCTAGGAAAGATTGAGGGTGGGAGGAGAAGGGGACAACATAGGATGAGATGGTTGGATGGCATCATCGACTCGATGGACATGAGTATGTGTAGGCTCCGGGAGTTGGTGATGGACACGAAGGCCTGGTGTGCTGCGGTTCATGGGGTCACACAAAGTCAGACACCACTGAGTGACTGAACTCATTATCATCAGTTCAGTTCAGTTCAGTCGCTCAGTTGTGTCCGACACTTTGTGACCCCATGAACTGCAGCACTCCAGGCCTCCCTGTCCATTCAAATTCCCGGAGTCCACCCAAACCCATGTCCATTGAGTCAATGACGCCATCCAACCATCTCATCCTCTGCTGTCCTCTTCTCCTCCTGCCCTCAATCTTTCCCAGCATCAGGGTCTTTTTCAATCAGTCAGCTCTTTGTATCAGGTGGCCAAAGTGTTGGTGTTTCAGCCTCAACATCAGTCCTTCCAATAGAACACCCAGGAGTGATCTCCTTTAGGATGGACTGGTAGGGTATCCTTGCAGTGCAAGGGACTCTCAAGAGTCTTCTCCAACACCATAGTTCAAAAGCATCAATTCTTCTGTGCTCAGCTTTGTTTATAGTCCAAATCTCACATCCATACATGACCACAGGAAAAACCATAGCCTTGACTAGACAGACCTTTTTTGGCACTTTGCCATTACTTTAATGTCTCTGCTTTTGAATATGCTGTCTAGGCTGGTCATAACTTTCCTTCCAAAGAGTAAGGGTATTTTAATTATGTTGTTGCAATTGCCATCTGTAGTGATTTTGGAGCCCAGAAATAAAGTCAGCCATCATTTTCACTGTTTCCCCACATATCTGCCATGAAGTAATGGGACTGGATGCCATGATCTTAGTTTTCTGAACATTGAGCTTTAAGCCAACTTTTTCACTCTCCTCTTTCACTTTAATCAAGAGGCTTTTTAGTTCTTCACTTTCTGCCATAAGGGTGGTGTCATCTACATATCTGAGGTTACTGATATTTCTCCCGGCAATCTTGATTCCAGCTTGTGCTTCTTCCAGCCCAGCATTTCTCATGATGTACTCTGCATATAAGTTAAATAAGCAGGGTGACAATATACAGCCTTGACATACTCCTTTTCCTATTTGGAACCAGTCTGATGTTCCACGTCCAGTCCTAACTGTCGCTTCCTGACCTGCATACAGGTTTCCCAAGAGGCAGGTCAGGTGGTCTGGTATTCCCATCTCTTTCAGAATTTTTCACAGTTTCTTGTGATCCACACAGTCAAAGGCTTGGGCATAGTCAATAAAGAAGAAATAGATGTTTTTCTGGAACTCTCTTGCTTTTTTGATGATCCAGCAGATGCTGGCAATTTGATCTCTGGTTCCTCTGCCTTTTCTAAAACCAGCTTGAACATCTGGATGTTCACGGTTCATGTATTGCTGAAGCCTGGCCTGGAGAATTTTAAGCATTACTTTACTATTGTGTGAGATGAGTGCAGTTATGTAGTAGTTTGAGCATTCTTTGGCATTGCCTTTCTTTGGGACTGGGATGAAAACTGACATTTTCCAGTCCTGTGGACACTGCTGTTTTTTCCATTTTTGCTGGCATATTGAGTGCAGCACCTTCACCGCATCATCTTTCAGGATTTGAAATAGCTCAACTGGAATTCCATCACCTCCACTAGCTTTGTTGGTAGTGACGCTTCCTAAGGCCCACTTGACTTCACATTCCAGGATGTCTGGCTCTAGGTGAGTGATCACACCATCGTGATTATCTGGGTCGTGAAGATCTTTTTTGTGCAGTTCTTCTGTGTATTCTTGCCACCTCTTCTTAATATCTTCTGCTTCTGTTAGGTCCATTCCATTTCTGTCCTTTGTTAAGCCCATTATCATCAGTTCAGTCGTTCAGTCGTGCCTGACTCTGTGACCCCATGAATCGCAGCACGCCAGGCCTCCCTGTCCATCACCAACTCCCGGAGTTTACCCAAACTCATGTCCATCGAGTCATGATGCCATCCAGCCATCTCATTCTCTGTCGTCCCCTTGTCCTCCTGCCCCCAATCTCTCAGCATCAGGGTCTTTCCATGAGTCAATTCTTCACATGAGGTGGCCAAAGTATTGGAGTTTCAGCTTCAACATCATTCCTTCCAATGAACACCCAGGACTGGTCTCCTTTAGGATGGACTGGTTGGATCTCCTTGCGGTCCAAGGGACTCTCAAGAGTCTTCTCCAACACCACAGTTCAAAAGCATCAATTCTTCGACACTCAGCTTTCTTCACAGTCCAACTCTCACATCCATACAAAACCTTGCAAAAACCATAGCCTTGACTAGACGGACCTTTGTTGGCAAAGTAATATCTCTGTTTTTGATTATGCTATCTAAGTTGGTCATAACTTTCCTTCCAAGGAGTAAGTGTCTTTTAATTTCATGGCTGCAATCACCATCTGCAGTGAGTTTGGAGCCCCCCAAAATAAAGTCTGACACTTTTTCCACTGTTTCCCCTTCTATTTGCCATGAAGTGATGGAACCAGATGCCATGATCATTATCATCAGGGTAGGTTGTTTCTTTTTCAAAATAAAAGGATTCCCTTTTACTTCTTATATTCTGACATTTTCTATCAGAGACTAGGATTGAAAATTATCAAATGCTTTTCTTGCCTCAATGAAATGATTGTACCATTTTCTCCTTTTTTCGCCAAAAGGATAATTTACATAAACAGATTTCTGTCTTAACTTCCCCAGAGATAAAATCTACACAATGTTATATTATGTGCTCTGTATATTATTATGTACTTTTAAAGTTGATTAATAAAATTATGCCTTACTAGGCAATCTATTCTTCTCCTTCATTTATATAGCAAAGATTCAGTATAAATCTTAATTTTCTACTTTTACCCTTATTAGTCATTTTTTATTATTTTTGTCCTTGCTACTTCTTTGCATTTACTTTCCTACTCACTGTGCAGTTTCACTAATATTCTTCTGAAAACCTTATCTATATGCCATACTTTTAATTTAAATTACTATGTTTTATTCAATATTTTATTGTCTTTCTTCTTCAATGAAGAAAGTGGGAGAGATTCAAGAGGGAGGGACAATATATACACCTATGGTTAATTCATGTTGATGTATGACAGAAATCAAACCAATATTGTAAACCAATCATCAATCAATTAAAAAAAATAGCAAAAAGAATTATTTAGCTCAGATGGTAAAGCGTCTGCCTGCAAGGTGGGAGACCTGGGTTCGATCCCTGGGTTGAGAAAATCTCCTGGAGAAGGAAATGGCAACCCACTCCAGTTTCTTGCCTGGAGAATCCCAGGGATGGGGGAGCCTGGTGGACTGCCGTCTATGGGGTCGCACAGTCGGATACGACTGAAGCGACTTAGCAGCAGCAGCAATCCTTTTACATTTATTATATTTACAGTTATATTAGGACTTCTGCTTTTGTATGTCCAGTTTTCTATATATCATATTTATTTCAGACTCTAGTTACTTTGTGTTCCTTCTTCACTCCTAATAGCATTAAATGATTTAAATTTACTTTCTCTTCTGATTTAAGTTTGTTTATTTGATTTTTAGTCTTGGTGATTCATACACATATTTAATTTTATGTATACTTATGTGTATTTCTTCCCATTTCTTAAGGACAATATTCATTTCTTTCTTCCTTCTGATATGTAGATAACCTCACCAAGTATATTTTTCTGCCCTTTCTTAATTTGGGGATATTATTTATTTAGACCACTTTAAAGCTTTTTTAACTCACTTATCCAATGTTATCTTCTAAATTTTGTTTCTTCCTGAGTCCATTTCTATTTTTGAGTACTTCCTCCAAAAGTGTTTTCAAAGAAAATTTTGCATATTAAATTTTATGCAGTCTCATATGCCTGAGGATAATATTTTGCTCTCACATTTATATTATAGCTTTACTTGATAAAAAAATTTATGTTCAGATTTATCTTCCATCAATTCATAAATAATATTATTCTATTACTTTCTGGCATGCAATGCAGTTGTTGGGAAATATGATTTTAATCTGATACTTATACTTTTGTAGGCTATTTTCCTCTCTGGAAGCCTTTAGAATGTTTTCTTTATTGGGTGACCTCAAATATTATAGCAATATATATATATATAAGTGGGTTTTTACCTTTAAGTTTAAGGTTATATCCATTCATCTGCTGATGGACATCTAGGTTGCTTCCATGTCCTGGCTATTATAAACAGTGCTGCAATGAACATTGGGGTACATGTGTCTCTTTCAATTCTGGTTTCCTTGGTGTGTATGCCCAGCAGTGGGATTGCTGGGTCGTATGGCAGTTCTATTTCCAGTTTTTTAAGGCATCTCCACACTGTTCTCCATAGTGGCTGTACTAGTTTGCATTCCCACCAACAGTGTAAGAGGGTTCCCTTTTCTCCACACCCTCTCCAGCATTTATTGTTTGTAGACTTTTGGATTGCAGCCATTCTGACTGGCATGAGATGGTACCTCACTGTGGTTTTGATTTGCATTTCTCTGATAATGAGTGACGTTGAGCATCTTTTCATGTATTTGTTAGCCATCTGTATGTCTTCTTTGGAGAAATGTCTATTTAGTTCTTTGGCCCATTTTTTGATTGGGTCGTTTATTTTTCTGTAATTGAGCTGCAGGAGTTGCTTGTATATTTTTGGAAGCAACCTAGATGTCTATCAGCAGCTGAATGGATAAGAAAGCTGTGGTACATATACACAATGGAGTATTACTCAGCCATTAAAAAGAATACATTTGAATCAGTTCTAATGAGGTGGATGAAACTGTAGCCTATTATACAGAGTGAAGTAAGCCAGAAAGAAAAACACCAATACAGTATCAGATCAGATCAGATCAGTCACTCAGTCATGTCCGAATCTTTGCGACCCCATGAATCGCAGCATGCCAGGCCTCCCTGTCCATCACCATCTCCCGGAGTTCACTCAGACTCACGTCCATCGAGTCAGTGATGCCATCCAGCCATCTCATCCTCTGTCGTCCCCTTCTCCTCTTGCCCCCAATCCCTCCCAGCATCAGAGTCTTTTCCATGAGTCAACTCTTCGCATGAGGTGGCCAAAGTACTGGAGTTTCAGCTTTATCATCACTCCTTCCAAAGAAATTCCAGGGCTGATCTCCTTTAGAATGGACTGGTTGGATCTCCTTGCAGTCCAAGGGACTCTCAAGAGTCTTCTCCAACACCACAGTTCAAAAGCATCAATTCTTCGGTGCTCAGCCTTCTTCACAGTCCAACTCTCACATCCATACATGACCACTGGAAAAACCATAGCCTTAACTAGATGAACCTTTGTTGGCAAAGTAATGTCTCTGCTTTTGAATATGCTATCTAGGTTGGTCATAACTTTCCTTCCAAGGAGTAAGCGTCTTTTCATTTCATGGCTGCAGTCACCATCTTCAGTGATTTTGGAGCCCAGGAAAATAAAGTCTGACACTGTTTCCACTGTTACCCCATCTATTTCCCATGAAGTGATGGGACCGGATGCCATGATCTTAGTTTTCTGAGTGTTGAGCTTTAAGCCAACTTTTTCACTCTCCACTTTCACCTTCATCAAGAGGCTTTTTAGTTCCTCTTCACTCTCTGCCATAAGTATACTAACGCATATATATGGAATTTAGAAAGATGGTATGACAACCCTGTATACGAGACAGCAAAAGAGACACTGATATATAGAACAGTCTTTTGGACTCTGTGGGAGAGGGAGGAAGAGGATGATTTGGGAGAATGGCATTAAAACATGTGTAATATCATATAAGAAATGAATCACCAGTCCAGGTTCAATGCAGGATACAGGAAGCTTGGGGCTGGTGCACTGGGATGACCCAGAGGGATGGTATGGGGAGGGAGATGGGAGGGGGGTTCAGAATTGGAAACATGTGTACACCCGTGGCGGATGCATGTTGCCGTATGGCAAAACCAATACAATATTGTAAAGTAAAAAAAAAAAAAAAAAAAAAAAATTAAAAAAAAAAGAAAAAAAAAGTTTAAGGTTATAGTTGCATTTTTCATCTTCCTTTAAACAGAAGACATATATTATTTCAATTATTCCTTTCTACATTTTTTCTCTGTCTGATATATACAGTCTATGGATGATGGCTCTTCTATTTTTATATTTCATATCTCTAGACTTATCTTTTATTTTGCCAACTTTTTAATCTTTTTCTGTGCTTTCTATAAAATATTACATGATCTCAGCCTCCAGTTACTAATTTTTTTCTTTATTCTATTTTTAGTTCTTTATTTCCTATTTTATATTCTTCATACCTATATTGTAAATTGTTTTTTTATATACTTACATGTCTGCTACCAATTTTATATCCTATTTAAAAGAATTATATGTGGTGCTTTTTAAGTTCAAAATTTGTAAGCTTAATATTTATCTGAAAATTTATTTATTCTCTTGTTTCTTTCATAGACCTTAGTCTTGTCATTTTCCCCTATGATTTCTTATTGCTTTTTGGTGTCAGTTATCTTATCTGTATTGGGGGGTTTTTCACTGTTTTTTTAAATTTTATTTTACATTGGAGTATAATTGATTAACAGCATTGTGTTAGTTTCAAGTGTACAGCAAAATGATTCAGTTATACATATACATTGTATCTATTCTTTTTCAAATTCTTTTACATTTTGGTTGTTACATTATATTCAGCAGAGTTCCTTGTGATTTACAGCAGGTCCTTGATGATTATCCATTTTAAATAGAGCAGTGTATACATGTCAATTCCAGACTCCCTATCCCTCCTTCCAACCCTTTCACCTTGGTAACCATAAGCTTGTTCTCTAAGTCTGTGAGTCTGTTTCTGTTTTATAAATAAATTCATTTATATTACTTTTTAAGACTGCATGTAAGTGATAGATAACATATTTCTCTCTTTCTATCTGACTTGTTTCACTCAGTATGACAATCTCTAGGTCTATCCAGGTTGCTGTAAATGGCATATCTTGTCTTTATTGTAAACCTGGATGCCACAGTTCTATGGTAGGCCTGTCAAAGTGAGTTTAAAAGTGTCTTTGGGATAATACTTCAGGGCCAAGGATATCTGGCATTCCCATCGAGTCTCAACTCATTTTAAGTGACCTTTCCCATCGAAGACCATCAAATATGTCCACTCCTATTTTCAAAGTGCTCTTTCCTTAGGTTGACATTGTGTGACTCTGGTGGGACAGGATCACTGCAAGAATCTGTCTTCTACCCCAGCTGGACTACTTTAGTTTACACTGTAATGTTCTCTTTGTTGACGTTGATGAAGAAAAGAGTGGAACACACCAGAAAGCACTTCCACAGTATGTTGTCTCATTCGGCTTTTGGCCCTGCCCCACCTCAGGTCCCCAGTTTCTTCCCTCATAAATACCCTACCAACTTTCTGTTCCCCAAAGGTCTTTCACAATTTTGCTTTGTGCTCTAGATTCCATCAACTTCTTTCTAACTTCTGTAGTATGTTTAAAGCTAGTTTCATTAGCAGCTTAAACAAAGCTGTGATTTGTTTTCTATTTTATTAATATTCAAAAATGAAAGAATTGTGTCCCTGGCACATATTGATAATATTTGATAATGTGTCATAGCCACTCCCTGCTAAGGTGGACACTTATTAAAAGCAGACCAGAGCCCTAAAATTGAATCGATTTGTTTTCATATGAGATCCAGATTTACACGTAAACTTGAATGGTTCTGTGATGGTATTCAGTGCTTTCTTTTTCTTTTTTATGTTCTGCATGTTTTATAACTTGGAACTATTCAGGTGAAACTTTACAGCTATGTTGAATTGTTGGTAATTTATTAATAATACTTAAAAAAGTGACTGTGCCTGGTATCAGAGTCAAGATACCCTGACATTCTAAAAACAGCTGTTTAGAATTTTGCAAAGCATTATCTTAGTGGCTGATAAACAAAATTGTAAAGCAAGCTTTATTATAATTCTTACTTTATGGATGAGGAAACCAGGGTTAAGAAAGACTCTTTGACTTTTCAAAATTACTTAATCAAGAATGAAAGGCAGGTAAATAGAAAAGACAGAAGAACCAGAGATTGCCAACATCCTTTGGATCATAGAGAAAGCAAGAGAATTCCAGAAAGAAACATCTAGTTCTGCTTCATTGACTATGCTAAAGCCTTTGTCTGTGTGGATCACAACAAACTGTAGAAAATTCTGAAATAGATGGGAATACCAGAACACCTTACCTGCCTCCTGAGAAACCAGAGGAGGTCAAGAAGCAACAGTTAAAAATTGACATGAAACAATGGACTGTTTCAAAATTGGGAAAAGAGTACGTCAAGGCTATATATTGTCATCCTGTTTATTTAACTTATATGCAGAGTACCTCATGCAAAATGCTGGACTGGATGAATCACAAGTGGAATCAAGATTGCTGGGAGAAATATCAACAACCTCAGATATGCAGATGATACCACTCTAATGGCAGAAAGTGAAGAGAAACTAAAGAGCCTCTTGAAGAAGGTGAAAGAGGAGAGTTAAAAGCTGGCTTAAAAGTCAACATTCAAAAAAATAAGATCAAGGCATCTGGTCCCATCACTTCATGGCAAATAGATTGGGAAACAATGGAAACAGTGGCAGGTTTTATTTTCTTGGGCTCCAAAATCACTGTGGATGGTGACTGCAGCCATAAAATTAAAAGACACTCCTTGGAAGAAAAGCTATGACAAACCTAGACAGTATGTTAAAAAGCAGAGATATCACTTTGCTGACCAAAGTCCATCTAGTTAAAGCTATGGTTTCACCAATAGTCATGTATGGATGTGAGAGTTGGACCATTAGGAAGGCTGAATGCTGAAGAATAGATGCTTTCAAATGTACTGCTGGAGAAGACTCTTAACAATTCCTTGGACAGCAAGGAGATCAAACCTGTCAATCCTAAAGGAAATCAACCTTGAATATTCATTTAAAGGACTGATGCTGAAGCTGAAGCTCCAATACTTTGGCCACATGATGCAAAGAACTGACTCACTGGAAAAACCTTGATGCTGGAAAAGATTGAGGGCAGAAAGAGAAGGCAATAACAGAAGATGAGATGGTTGAATGATATCACAGACTCAATGGACTTGAGTTTCACCAAACTCTGGGAGACAGTGAAGGACCAGGAAGTCTGGAGTGCTGCAGACCATGGGGTCGCAAAGAGTCAGACATGACTTAGCTACGAACAGCAACAAATAACATAAAGAAAATCACAGAACCTGGACTACCTGAAGTGCAGGAATAAGCAGGCACAAGTACTGAGTATGCTAGCACAAACAAAGCCAGCAGATGGCAGCAAATGCAAGGAATAGATTTATCCTTATGGCTGCAAAACCTGAAAGAACTGTCTGGCTATCAGAATTTAGCCTTAGTTATGTGTGTGTGCTTAGTTGCTCAGTCGTGTCCGACTCTGCAACCCATGGCCTGTATCCCGCCAGGCTCCTCTGTCTGAGGAATTCTCCAGGCAAGAATACTTGAGGGGGTAGCCATTCCCTTCTCCAGGGAATCTTCCCAACCCAGGGATTGAACCCAGGTCTCCAGCATTGCAGGCGGATTCTTTACCAACTGAGCTACCAGGGTAGCTTCTGTTTAACAGAATAACTAGAAAATAAGTGTAAGACAAAGAACACACACTTAGTTTAAAATTGTGTTCGCAGTGGGGAAGCAGTGGGTGGGAGGGCCATGGTAGAGCGAGGTGGAAAAACTGAGGGGCTTTCCACACAGCTTTCCAAAGTGGAAAACATTTCGGTTTCCACACTTAATTTTTAAAATGTCAAAACAATGGCATTTTCCTTCTCTCCACACTACTTCTGACTTCTGTTTCTATCTCTAATTTTTCTGACTGTTTTTTGTACTACTTCCCTTCTACCTTCCCATTTCCCGATACATAAATTTTTTGAATATACATTTTCTTATGTCCTCCACCTTGTTGAAGATGTTTTAAGACTACATCCAAATACCAGAAAGCAAGATGAAGGAGGAAAGGGAAGAATGCTCCCTTTCTTTAAAGCAATTACTTGGAATTTGTCCACATCACTTCCTTACACATACCAATGCCCAGAACTTAGTCACTAGGCTACAACTACTTACGGAGACTGTATTATACAGACCTTAGCCAGGCAGCTTGTGATCAGCTAAAATTCAGAATCTTAATGCCTGCAGGAAGAAAGAAGAATGGATATTAGGAATCAACTCCTTTTCTTCCTCTGCTACATTGTTTGGAATGCCTATTAGGTATTCACATGTCTGCCTCCTATATCATCCCAGAACTGAAATCCCACAGTGCATGTTTTATAGTTAATTTTCCATGTAAAATGCATGATCATATTTCCATAGCAATAAGCATCTTAGAGTAACCTGAGATCTGATGTTGCAACAAGCTTTGTGTTACTAGAACTCTGTAATGTGTTTAATATGTCCCTTGATTCTAGACTTTTTTTTACTGCTTCCAGTTCTCAGTAGTAAAATTAATGTTTCATATAGAGAAGATCTTGCATACATGCTTAATTTTTTTTTGTTTAAAGTACATTCTGAAAAACTGTATTACCAGTGAATAATTGCAATTTTTAAATTTTTTGTGTTGACAAGCTATACTCTCATACTATAAACAATCTAAAATGGTCTGTGAAAATGTCTATGTCCTCATACCTTCACCAGACTGTTTTTATTTTGTTTCTATCATTTGTTCATTTGTTTAAGTCATTTGCAATTTTTCTTATCTATATCTTCTTAAAGTAGTTAATAAATATATTGCAATTATCTTGATCAGAGATATGTCATACATATAACTATGGTATATTTCTACTACATTTTTAAATGGAATATTTTTGGTGTATGGAAATTATTGATATTTATACATTCACTTTTTTTCTACACAAAGTACTTGCCTCTTTATTAGTCTCTTTGGCTTACCAGTTTAATCTTATATTATCTAAAAATAATAATCACATTGTCATCACAGTAATACTTCAAATTTCTTTTTTATTTTGTTCCCTCAGCTAAAACTTCTGAAACACTATTGAATAAAGGTGGAGACACTAGTTGACCTTATCTGGTTTCCCAATGGGCTTTCCGGGTGGCTCAGCTGGTAAAGAATCTGCATGCAATGTGGGAGACCTGAGTTCGATCCCTGGGTTGAGAAGATCCCCTGGAGAAGGGAACAGCTACCCACTCCAGTATTCTGGTCTGGAGAATTCCATGGGCTGTATAGTTCATGGGTCCCAATATAATTAAAATGCCCACTTAATTTCACCACTAAGCATGATAAGAGGACTTCCCTGAAGCTTAAATGGTGAATCTTCCTGCAATGCTGGAGACCAGGGTTCAATTCCTGGGTCGGGAAGATCCTCTGGAGAAGGGAACGGCAATCTGCTCCAGTATTCTTGCCTGGAGAATCCCATGGGTGGAGAAGCCTGGCAGGCTGCAGTCTGTGCGGTTTCAGAGTCAGACATGACTGAGCCACTAACACACACAAGCATGATAATGCTATTGGTTAAGACTGTTACTGTTCATCATAATTGAGAAGAATCTTTCCATTAACAATCTATCAAGATTTCATTGTCCAAACTCAGGTAGTTTTTCCCAGTCAGGGCATTTATGTCATTAGTGGTCCAGCTAAGATCAGACTGTATACATATTAAAGTCTCTGTGAAATTGTAGAGATGATCGGTTGGGTTAACAAAGCTTATAGATGAGGAGGCACTGACCCGACATAGCCATACCTAAACTGATGGAAGCAATGACAAGTATGACCTAGAATTACAAATCGAAAGAAAGCCAGTCTCAACCACATGAACAATCCAAGAAACTTTACTTTTCATTGGCCATGGATGTATATATATATATCTATATATCATACATGTCTATTTTAACTCTAACATCTAAGTAAGAACTTAGAACATAGTAGGTACTCAATACACATATATGACTGAATTAGAAGATTTTATTTTTGAGAATGTTCTATATACACAAAACTCATTTGTAATATTTATTAGAGAAAGAATTGATGCAAAGGGTTGTTCTTAGATTAAGCTTGGTTAGAAAAAAAAAGACTAGCCATTTCTGTCTTTAAAACTAACAGATTACAAAAGAGTGAATACTCAAAGGAGACTCAAGGAAACACTTTAGAATTCATTTATTAGTTTGTCTGCATCCAGAGCTTGGCTGTGTTCCAAATATGACTTATGACTTAGTTCTTTGACACTTTCATTAATTTTTGGTGTGACAATTATATGTTTTCTGAATGCACTTTTATGCCACAGTTTCACTTTTTTATTGTATTAGAATGTTTTATCTTCAGCAATTCATGAGAAAGTAAAATTCATAACTCTTAATAAATGTCTCTGAAACCTGAGGCCTGCTTTCTATTTGAAAGCCTTAAGTGCTCACACATACAAGTGACCTGCCCGACTTCAGGGCAATAATTCAGATATAATGTCAAAGAAATATATTGTCCCCCTTG
This sequence comes from Bos indicus, assembly GCF_029378745.1. Taxonomy (NCBI): domain Eukaryota; kingdom Metazoa; phylum Chordata; class Mammalia; order Artiodactyla; family Bovidae; genus Bos; species Bos indicus. Next base: position 59,495,344 of record NC_091770.1, on the reverse strand, counting down.
AAGCTTTTGGCAGTCACTCTACCTGCCAAAGAAAGGCTCCTTTGAGAGACAGACTTTTTGAGCACAAAGTCAAAAAGTTCAATGCATCACAGGCACTTCACTATCCCCACCATCTGTCAACAGAGAAAAAGTCCATACCCTTTCTCCTAATAATCTTCTTACATTGATAAATACAGCTAAAGAGAAATAGACTTCACAAGTAAGTCACATCTTAGGGCTTAAATTAGCTGAGCTAAGTTGAAACATTTTAACATATACCTGATGGTTCCAGTATGTGATCATAAGTGGTTTCTGCGGTGCTGGTGAGTAGAGAAAGCTTGATGTCTGAACTGCATTTATATAAGTTCCAGATACTATAAAAGTGTAAGTGGTTTCAGCTGTAATCATGATCCAGACCATACATAGCATGGGAGCAACTCAGAGGACATTAACACTGATATAAATATTCATCAAGAGACTCATTTCAGGGATATTTGTGAGTTTTTTCTTTTATAAAAATATATCAGTTCAGTTCAGTTGCTCAGTTGTGTCCGACTCTTTGCGACCCCATGGACTGCAGCATGCCAGGCTTCCCTGTCCATCACCACCTCCCGGAGCTTACTCAAACTCATATCCATTGAGTCAGTGATGCCATCCAACCATCTCATCCTCTGTTGTCCCCTCTCTTCCTGCCCTCAATCTTTCCCAGCAGCAGGGTCTTTTCAATGAGTCAGCTCTTCGCATCAGGTGGCCAAAGTATTGGAGTTTCAGCTTCAGCGTCAGTCCTTCCAATGAATGCTCAGGACTGATTTTCTTTAGGATGGACTGGTTGGATCTCCTTGCAGTCCAAGGGACTCTTAAGAGTCTTCTCCAACACCACAGTTCAAATGCATCAATTCTTTGGCGCTCAGCTTTCTTTATGGTCCAACTCTCATATCCATACATGACTACTGGAAAAGCCATAGCTTTGACTGGATGTACCTTTGTTGGCAAAGTAATGTCTCTGCTTTTTAATATGCTGTCTAGGTTGGTCATAGCTTTTCTTCCAAGGAGCAAGCATATATATAAAAATGTACTACTGTCATTTTTAGTTTCAAATTTAAATAATGCATAATTATACTTTAAGTAGAATATGGATTTCAATAAAAGTTTTAGGGAAAGAAACAATAAACCATAAAATAATTAATAGTATTTGTGTAGGATATCCACGCACATATGGACACCTTATCTTTGACAAAGGAGGCAAGAATCACTCCAGTGTTCTTGCCTGGAGAATCTCAGGGAAAGAGGAGCCTAGTGGCCTGCCGTCTGTGGGGTTGCACAGAGTCGGACATGACTGAGGCAACAATGGATTAAAGACAATCTCTTTAACAAATGTTGCTGGGAAAACTGGTCAATCACTTGTAAAAGAATGAAACTAGAGCACTTTCTAACACCATACACAAAAACAAACTCAAAATGGATTAAAGATCTAAACGTAAGACTAGAAACTATAAAACTCCTAGAGGAGAACATAGGCAAAACACTCTCCGACATACATCACAACATGATCCTCTATGACCCACCTCCCAGAATATTGGAAATAAAAGCAAAAATAAACAAATGGGACCTAATTAAACTTAAAAGCTTCTGCACAACAAAGGAAACTATAAGCAAGGTGAAAAGATAGCCTTCAGAATGGGAGAAAATAATAGCAAATGAAGCAACAGACAAACAACTAATCTCAAAAATATACAAGCAACTCCTACAGCTCAAATTCAGAAAAATAAATGACCCAATCAAAAAATGGGCCAAAGAACTAAACAGACATTTCTCCAAAGAAGACATACAGATGGCTAACAAACACATGAAAAGATGCTCAACGTCACTCATTATCAGAGAAATGCAAATCAAAACCACAATGAGGTACCATTTCACACCAGTCAGAATGGCTGTGATCCAAAAGTCTACAAGCAATAAATGCTGGAGAGGATGTGGAGAAAAGGGAACCCTCTTACACTGTTGGTGGGAATGCAAACTAGTACAGCCACTATGGAGAACAGTGTGGAGATTCCTTAAAAAACTGGAAATAGAACTGCCATACGACCCAGCAATCCCACTGCTGGGCATACACACTGAGGAAACCAGAATTGAAAGAGACACATGTACCCCAATGTTCATCACAGCACTGTTTATAATAGCCAGGACATGGAAGCAACCTAGATGTCCATCAGCAGATGAATGGATAAGAAAGCAGTGGTACATATACACAATGGAGTATTACTCAGCCATTAAAAAGAATACATTTGAATCAGTTCTAATGAGGTGGATGAAACTGGAGCCTATTATACAGAGTGAAGTAAGCCAGAAGGAAAAACACCAATACAGTATACTAATGCATATATATGGAATTTAGAAAGATGGTAACAATAACCCTGTATGTGAGACAGCAAAAGAGACACTGATGTCTAGAACAGTCTTTTGGACTCTGTGGGAGAGGGAGAGGGTGGGATGATTTGGGAGAATGGCATTGAAATATGTATAATATCATAAATGAAACAAGTCGCCAGTCCAGGTTCGATGCACGATACTGGATGCTTGGGGCTGGTGCACTGGGATGACCCAGTATGGTATGGGGAGGGAGGAGGGAGGAGGGTTCAGGATGGGGAACACATGTATACCTGTGGCAGATTCATTTTGATATATGGCAAAACCAATACAATATTGTAAAGTTAAATAAAATAAAATAAATAATATTTGTGGAAAACAGTGAATTATTGTTCTTACTATGCAGAATAATTTTTAGAAACAAAAGTTAAAAATTTAACATCAGGACAAAAGTAATTTTGGAACATTGACTCACAAAGTAGGAAATACAAGTGGTTAATAGGTATTTTTTTTGGAAAGAGGTTTTACTTTTAATAGAAGAAACACATTTTTAAAAAAAGCCATTTTTCTTAAGTTTTAAAATACCCAGTGTTTCAAAAATGATTATCTTCATCATCAATGAAATGAGACCTCTCATACAGTTCAGATAATTGGAATAACGTTCTGGAAGACAAGATATAAATTCACTACAATACTGCATGTATTAGGTTGGTGAAAAAGAAATTATGGTTTTGGACTGTGAATTTTAAATTATAATAGGCTCAAACACATCTTTATTAATCAAAATAGGAAATATTACAATCAACACATTTTTGCCAATGAGAAGTAAGTTTGTTTACTCCTGTAATGTAAAAATCCATGCTTCAGGATTTGATGAACTCTTGGAAATTATTTTCTGCCTCCTGCTGGTTGTGGAAGCGTTTTCCCTGCAGAAAGTTGTTGAGATGCTTGAAAAAATGGTAGTTGGTTGGTGAGAGGTCAGGTGAATATGGTGGATGAGGCAAAACTTTGTAGTCCACTTTGTACAACTTTTGAAGTGTTGGCTGTGTGACGTGCAGTCGGGTGTTGGTCATGGATAACAATTGGGCCCATTCTGTTGCTGAATGCCAGCTGCAGGCACTGCCGTTGTTGGTGCATCTCACTGATTTGCTGAGCATACTTCTCAGATGTAATGGTTTCGCCAGGATTCAGAAAGCTAGAGTGGATCAGACTGGCAGCAGACTGCAAAACAGTGACCATGACCATTTTTGGGTGCAAGTTTGCCTTTGGGAAGTACTTTAGACTTTCTTCTTGGTCCAACCACTGAGATGGTCATTGCCAGTTGTTGTATAAAATCCACTTTTCATCGTACATCACAATCCAATTGATAAATGGTTTGTTGTTGTATAGAATAAGAGAAGATGACACTTCAAAATGATTTGTGGTCAGCTCCAAGGCACCTACTTATTGAGCTTTTTTACCTTTCCAATTTGCTTCAAATGCTGAATGACCATAGAATGGTTCATGCTGAGTCCTTCTGCAACTTTCATGTGGTTGTAAGAGGATCAACTTCAATGATGGCTCTCAGTTGGTCATTGTCAACTTCCAAGAGCCAGCCACTGCACTCCTCATCTTCAAGGCTCTCATCTCTTTTGCAAAACTTCTTGTACCACCACGGCACTATACGTTTGTTAGTAATTTCTGGGCCAAGTGCGTGTTGATGTTGCCAGTGACCTCTGCTGCTTTATGACCCATTTTGAACTCAAATAAGGAAAAAGCTTGAATTTGCTTTTTGTCTAACACCATTTCCCTAGTCTAAAATAAATATAAAAAGGAACAGCAAGTAAATCGTTAGCAAAAATCATCAAGTGAGAAATGTGCATTAAAATAATGTATAATCACAGTCATTTAAGAATGTATTCCAATATCAAATGGCAAAGTTCAAAAATGCAAAATTACAATTATTTTTGAACTAACCTAATATATACATGGCGGGAGGAAGAAAATTTTCTGTACCTTTTAGGTTTTTCTGACTGGTTTAAGAATTAAATTGACATGAGATAGATTAACACGAGAAAAATGAGATGTGTATGTGGGAGAGACCAAGAAAAACAGTCAGTGGCCAAGATGGCAGAAGCCCTCACATTAAATACCATTTTCAATTAAAGACAAAAGAGAGTGTGGGGGTAGTGGTTTGGGACTTAAAAGGTAAGGAAGGCAGTTTGCTTTGATAAATAGAATATTGACTGCCATATCTGTAAAAGGATGTCACAGTCATCAATGATTGCAGCCACTACCCTGATAGTGAATCCTGGGAGTACACAAGAAAGAAAAGAATGCTTGCCATCTCCCAGTCATTAAACTGTAGTCACTCCCTATGGTGAGCCCTGAAGAAACTCAGGACATGAAAACACATGATATAGGTCCAAGACAGTTGAAGTACATATCAAAGGAACGATTTCAGTAAGCTCAGACTCTTACATCTTCTCATAGAAAAGCAGTAAACTCCTTGAGATTTCTGCTGCTGCTAAGTCGCTTCAGTCGTGTCCGACTCTGTGCGACCCCATAGACGGCAGCCCACCAGGCTCCCCCGTCCCTGGGATTCTCCAGGCAAGAATACTGGAGTGGGCCGCCATTTCCTTCTCCAATGCATGAAAGTGAAAAGTGAAAGTGAAGTCGCTCAGTCATGTCCAACTCTTAGTGACCCCATGGACTGCAGCCTACCGGGCTCCTCCATCCATGGGATTTTCCAGGCAAGAGTACTGGAGTGGGGTGCCATTGCCTTCTCCGTGAGATTTCTAGTTTTCTTTAATTAACAATAATCTTTTGACATTTATGCTGCCTGACCTTTGTTGCAAAACTCCTATATATCCTGGCTTCCCACCTCCAATCTCCTCAGAGAAGTTCTCTCAAGTTTATTTGAGATGCTGCCTTCCAGTCTTGAAGTGCTAAAAATTCTAGTCAAATAAGATGAGACGAAATATTTCCTGCCATATCAGTAAACAAAAAAGTCACAGTCATCAGTGATTGCAGTGCTCCAGTATGAGCTGGTTAGCCCTATGGGCACTCAGGAAGGAGAAGAATACCTGTGATCTACCAGCCATCAGACTGCAGCCACTTCTTGCAGTGAGTTCCAAGAAAGCCCAGGATGTGAAAACACAGGATACTGGCTCCAGGCAGCTGAGATGCATATGAAGGAGTGATTTCAGTGAGTTCAGGCTCTTGTATCTTCCCATACAGAGAAAACCACTAAATTCCTTAACTTCAGCTATCTGGCTTTCTTTAATTAACAATGACCCTTTAGATGTATGGACTACCTGCTCTTTGTTGCAAAGCTTCTGTAAAACCTGGCTCCTCCCCTTGCCTCCTTAGAACATTTCTCTCAGGAACACTCGAAATGATACCTCCTGGGCCTGAAGCCCTAAAATTTCCTACTGAAATAAAACATAACTTTAAGGTTGAGACTATCTCTTAAGTCAAAAGCTATGGTAACCCCCAAAGGGGCCAGAGCAGATTTATCTCTGTCACCTGAACACTAAGAGGACCCGGAGCCTTGGTACCATCCTAGGCTTCTTATGCCCACCTGCATCCTAAGGGAGTCCACATGAATTTCAGTGAGTCTCTCCTGGTTCTTGGATCTCCTGTATTGGTTGATGATCCTGAGTTTTATTTGGTGAGGTATAGTAGGTCTGCCCCTTCCCAGCTGAGAGATACTGGGTGGGGCTTGATTGAAAAATACTGAAGAATACGCACCTAAGTGAAAGTACTGGGGATGGGGGTGGTTGAAAGAAAGACACCAGGGTTTGCTCAGTTGTAGGATACTGAGTGGTCTTGGATGAGTGGTTAAGTGAGAGCCTGATCTGATGCTTTTTTTTTTTTTTTTTCCAGTTCCACTGCCTTAATAGAATTTTTCAGGATAAAGGTGAAGATATTGCATGAGAGCTTTGCTCGAAAGAAAAGAGACAAGATTTCTCCTGGCCAGTTATGGCTTTCTTAGGTGACTGAGAAATTTACCAGATTGATAGAGACCAGTGGCTCCATAGGGAAATCCATTCATTAATTAAAACACTCGCTCACCCAAAGGTCACAAATTAGAGTTGGCCATTCAGCCATTTGAGCATCCATTGTGGTCTTAGACTGCTGGAAGGAAAAGCTGAGACATGTAAGACAAGCTGAAAGGGCTCTGGGTGATGGCTGGAGGACTCAAGCTCACAAGTATCACACAGGTCTACCACCTGATTTTACTAGTCAATTTTGTTCCTGACAAATTCAACTTAAGATGATGATAGCTTATAGTGAATGGTGTTCCCTTTGTGATCTCCAAAGAAGAGAATTTGTCTTCGGGACCAGATATGAGGCTTCAGGCACTCAGAACTTCGTGTGGCAAAAGTTTTATTACAGTGAAAAAGGAATAGAAAAGCTTCTGACATAGACATCAGAAGAGGGCAGAGAATGCCCTCTTAGTCTTATGAGGCCTTATATACTTTTTCAAGATTGTAAAGGTCTTACCAGACGAACTCCCACAACTTCCATCTTAAGATAATAGGATTAGTCAGAAGTCCAAGTGACCCCATAGACTGCAGCATGCCAGGCTTCCCTATCCTCGACCAATTCCCAGAGCTTGTTCAAACTCATGTCTATTGATTTGGTGATATTATCCAGTCATCTCATCCTCAGTCATCCCCTTCTCCTCCTGCCTTCAATTTTTCCCATCGTCATGGTCTTTTCAAATGAGTCAGTACTTCGCATCAGGTGGCCAAAATATTGGAGTTTCAGCTTCAGCATCAATCCTTCCAATGACTGACTATTCAGGACTGATTTTCTTTAGGATGGACTGGTTGATCTCCTTGCACCAAGGGACTCTCAAGAGTCTTCTTCAACAACACAGTTCAAAAGCATCAATTCTTTGGTGCTCAGCTTTCTTTATAGTCCAACTCTCACATCCATACATGACTAATGGGAAAACCATAGTTTTGACTAGATGGACCTTTGTTGACAAAGTAATGTCTCTGCTTTTTAATATGCTGTCTAGGTTGGTCATAACTTTTCTTCCCAAGGAGCATGCATCTTTTAATTCATGGCTGCTGTCACCATCTGCACTGATTTTGGAGCCCACTCTCCCCAAAAAAGTATCTCATTGTTTCCACTGTTTCCCCATCTATTTGCCATGAAGTGATGGGACTTGATGCCATGACCTTTGTTTTCTGAATGTTGAGTTTTAAGACAACTTTTTCTGTCTCCTCTTTCACTTTCAGCAAGAGGCTGTTTAGTTATTCTTCACTTTCTGCCATAAGGGTGGTAGCTAATGCACACCTGAGGTTACTGATATTTCTCCTGGCAGTCTTGATTCCAGTTTGTGCTTCATCCAGCCTGGCATTTTGCATGATGTATTCGCATAAAAGTTAAATAAGCAGGGTGACAATATACAGCCTTGGCATACTTCTTTCCTGATTTGGAACCAGTCTGTTGTTCCATGTCCAGTTCTAACTGTTGCTTCTTGACCTGCATACAGATTTCTCAGGAGGCAGGTAAGGTGTTCTAGTACTCCCATCTCTTGAAGAATTTTCCACTGTGGAAAATTGTTGTGATTCACACAGCCAAAGGCTTTGGCGTAGTCAATAAGCAGAAATAGACATTTTTCTGCAACTCTCTTGCTTTTTCAAAGATCCAGTGGATGTTGGCAATTTGATCTCTGGTTCCTCTGCCTTTTCTAAATCCAGCTTGAACATCTGGAAGTACACAGTTTATGTACTGTTGAAACCTGGCTTGGAGAATTTTGAGCATTACTTTGTTAGCATGTGAGATGAGTGCAATTGTGTGGTAGTTTAAGCATTCTTTGACATTGCCTTTCTTTGGGATTGGAATGCAAACTGATCTTTTCCAGTCCTGTGGCCAGTGCTCAGTTTTCCAAATTTGCTGGCATATTGAGTGCAGCACTTTCACAGCATCACCTTTTAGGATTTGAAATAGCTCAACTGGAATTCCATCACCTTCACTACCTTTGTTTGTAGTGATGCTTCCTAGGGGCCACTTGACTTCACATTCCAGGATGTCTGGCTCTAGGTGAGTGATCACACCATCATGGTATCTGTGTCATGAAGATGTTTTTTTGTTAGTTCTTCTGTGTATTTTTTCCACCTCTTTTAATATCTTTTGCTTCTGTTAGGTCCATACCATTTCTGTCCTTTATTGTGCTCATCTTTGCATGAAATGTTCCCTTGGTATCTCTAATTTCCTTGAAGAAATCTCATCTTTCCCATTCTATAGTTTCCTCTATTTCTTTGCATTGATCACTGAGAAGGGCTTTCTTATCCTTTCTTGCTATTGTTTGGAATTCTGAATTCACATGGGTATATCTTTCCTTTTCTCCTTTGCTTTTCACTTCTCTTCCTTTCATAGCTGTTTGTAAGGCTTCCTCAGACAACCATTTTGCCTTTTTGCATTTCTTTTCCTTGGGGATAGTCTTGATCATTGCCTCCTGTACAATGTCATGAACCTCCATCCATAGTTCTTCAAGCACTCTCTCTAGTAGATTTAATCCCTTGAATCTATTTGTCACTTCCACTGTATAATCGTAAGGGATTTGATTTAGGTCATACCTGAATGATCTATTGACTTTCCCTACTTTCTTCAATTTAAGTCTGAATTTAGCAATAAGGAGTTCATCATTCGTGCCACAGTCAGCTCCCAGTCTTGTTTTGCTGACTATATAGAGCTTCTCCATTTTTGGCTGCAAAGAATACAATCAACCTGATTTTGATATTGACCATCTAGTGATGTCCATGTGTAGAGTCTTCTCTTGTGTTGTTGCAAGAGGGTGTTGGCTGTGACCAGTGTGTTCTCTTGGCAAACTCTGTTAGCCTTTGCCCTGCTTCATTTTGTACTCCAACCCCAAATTTGCCCATTACTCCAGATGTCTCTTGACTTCCTACATTTGCATTCCAGTCCCGTATAATGAAAAGGACATGTTTTTGGGGTGTTAGTTCTAGAAGGTCTTGTAGGTCTTTATAGAACCATTCAACTTCAGCTTCTTCAGCATTACTGGTTGGGGCATAGAGTTGGATTACCATGATATTGAATGGTTTGCATTGGAAATGAACAGAGATCATTCTGTTGTTTATGAGACTGCACCCAAGAACTGCATTTTGGACTCTTTTGTTGACTATGAGGGCTACTCCATTTCTTCTAAGGGATTCTTGTCCACAGTAGTGAATATAATGGTCATATGAGTTAAATTCACCCATTCCAGTCCATTTTAGTTCACTGATTCCTAAAATGTCGATGTTCACCCTTGCCTTCTCCTATTTGACTGCTTCCAATTTAGCTTGATTCATGGACCTAACATTCCAGGTTCCTATGCAATATTGTTCTTTACAGCATTGGACTTTACTACCATTACCAGTCACATCAACAACTGGACGTTGTTTTTGCTTTGGCTCTGTCTCTTCATTTTTTCTGGTGTTATTTCTGCATTCTTCTCCAGAAGCATATTGGGCACCTACCGAACTGGGGAGTTCAGTTTCAGTGTCATATCTTTTTGCCTTTTCATACTGTTCATGGGGTTCTCAAGGCAAGAATATTGAAGTGGCTTGCCATTCCCTTCTCCATGGACCACATTTTGTCAGAACTGTGCACCAAGACACATCCATTTGGGTGGCCCTTCACGGCATGGCTCATAGTTTCATTGAGTTGGACAGGGTTGTGATCCATGTGATCAATTTAATTAGTTTTCTATGACTGTGGTTTTCATTCTCTCTGCCCTCTCATGAGAATAAGAGGTTTATGGAAACTTTCTGATGGGAGAGACTTCTTTAAGATGAAGTAATGTAGGGAAGAAAAAAGCAACACACGTTTGTCCTTTTCTCCTCCTCGAGGCCCCTGGTCCCCTTTCTGCTCCTCAAAGGCCCCGGACTCCTTTTTTCTTTTCAGGGCCCTTGGACTCCTTATCAACTTACCTAAGAATTAACTCTCTCAACAGGAGATAGAATCTCTGAAAAATGAAAACAAGGGGCGTAAGAAAGCCACCCTCTGACTAACACCCCAGTCAGATTCATGTATTATATATATGGAGTTCATACTTGCAAGTACCTTGTTAATTGGGGAAATTATACTATAGGAAATCTCGCCCTAAAATGAGGGTGTTTTTAATTGCATAAGCAGTTAAATTAAGGTTAAAAATTGGCTTTGTAAATATATCTTTTCAAAATTCTGACTTTAAACAAAGACCTTCTAGGGGAAACTTCCATTCCTCTTCCTGGGTCTTTGAGTTGTAAATGTTCTACCTGATCTTCCTAGGATGTTCTGTGTATATGTGCGCTTGCATGTATGTGTTTTGAAAACTTCATCTTTGCCATACTATTTTTTCAGAGTACACTCTCCAGATTTAGGTTACATTCTCTCCCAGTCTTATGGGGCCGACTCTTGCATCTTAATGGTTTGATATATATTTTAGTGATGGCCAAATGATGGATCCTTTTAAATTTGAAGAAACTAACAAATTAGTGAATCTAAAGTGCTCTTATTATAAACAGCTGTTTTATTGGTACCTATAAAACAAAAATCAAATTAAAGGTGACAATTATATCTGATATTTAACCTAAGAACTTCTATTGTTTAAAACAAGTAAGAAAAACTGGTTTCAGAAGTTCATTGGTAGTCCATGTTTCCCCTTAATGGATCTTGCAGATGCTAATAAGCATATTTGAATAATTAATGTTAATAAGAAAAACTTGTAAGGAAAGTCTAACTACTATTTTCCAACAAGGTAGAAATTTTAAAAGGAATTATCTCAAATGAACAAATCCATAGATAATTATTTAAAATGGGATAAATAAACTGGACATTTTGTGACTAAAACAAGATTTAACATTACCACACTGCCTAGGGTTAAACGGGCCTGAAGGGATGACTATTGGTCCCCAACGTCAAAATCCAAACAAGTCTGTTGTATTTACATCAGTTTTAAATTATATTTAAGGGGCTAAAAAGTTTACCATGAGACATCTGCTCAGCAATTATTTGGTTAGACCAAAGGTCTGATCTCTGTAGCTCAGCCCCACTCTGGGGAATCTCAGAGCTTTTTAATATAAAAATAGATAAAAGGGACAGGGAACAAAAGAAGAAAAACTTCTAAAACTCCATTTGTAAGACCAAAGCTTGTTAACTGTATTCTAATGAAAACACTAAAGTTAAATATATAAAAGTTAACAGAACTGAGATGAAAGTGTATAAAACTGATATATTTAAATGGGCTTTATATAGGATGTTTACATCTCTTTCATTTAATTATATTATGGAATTAGCATGTTTCAAGAGGAATGCTTCCCCTGCCTGATATTATAAAATACATATAAATCCATGCCTCAGGAAATATTAACTGAACACACTAAAGGAAACCAATAGGATTACCTAAGTCATACAAAATAAGTAAAAACTGGGAACTAACATGTAAGGTGTTGGAAAAGACTCTTGAGAGTCCCTTGGACTGCAAGGAGATCCAACTAGTCCATCCTAAAGGAAATCAGTCCTGAATATTCTTTGGAAGGACTGATGCTGAAGCTGAAACTCCAATACTTTGGCTACCTGATGTGAAGAACTGACTCACTGGAAAAGACCCTGATGCTGGGAAAGATTGATGGTGGGAGGAGAAGGGGATGACAGAGGATGAGATGGTTGAATGTCATCACTGACTCAATGGACATGAATTTGAGTAAACTCCAGGAGTTGGTGATGGACAGGGAGGCCTGGCATGCTGCAGTCCATGGGGTTGCAGAGTTGGGCATGACTGAGTGACTGAACATGTAAAGGCTTATAAAAGTAAAAATAGTGATTTTGCTTTGGGTTTTTCTTGTAAACACAGAAAGGTCTTTGCTGAGTGCCTTATACAAACTTTTGGAGGCATAACAAGTTAAACTCTAAAATTATAGAACATAGAACTTGTAAAATAAATTTGTTTAGTTAGAAATCTTGATACTGATAAAACCTTTTAGTATTTTTTAAGTGACAGACCTGTTTTTTGGGGAACTAAAATCAGTTGTATTTCTCTTAAAAATCTCTAAAATCCAGAAATGTAAGTACATGCTATAGGACCTGAGGCTTCAGATCAGATCAGATCAGTCGCTCAGTCATGTCTGACTCTTTGCGACCCCATGAATCGCAGCACGCCAGGCCTCCCTGTCCATCACCAACTCCCGGAGTTCACTCAGACTCACGTCCATCGAGTCAGTGATGCCATCCAGCCATCTCATCCTCTGTCGTCCCCTTCTCCTCCTGCCCCCAACCCCTCCCAGCATCAGGGTCTTTCCATGAGGTGGCCAAAGTACTGGAGTTTCAGCTTTAGCATCATTCCTTCCAAAGAAATCCCAGGGCTGACCTCCTTCAGAATGGACTGGTTGGATCTCCTTGCAGTCCAAGGGACTCTCAAGAGTCTTCTCCAACACCACAGTTCAAAAGCATCAATTCTTCGGCACTCAGCCTTCTTCACAGTCCAACTCTCACATCCATACATGACCACGGGAAAAACCATAGCCTGACCTGAGGCTTACTGAGCCTAATTAGCTCAATCAAGCAAAACTTGAAACTAAGGTGAAAAAATTGGTAGTTTTAAAATTCAAACTGCTGGGAATGCTCCCTCAGTCAAACCTTACAGATAGTAAGCCTTAGTCACCTGAGCAAACAACTTTAAGGCACTCAACTGTTTGTAAACTAGTAAGTTTATATTGTAATACCTGATTCATAACTAAGCTTTTAAGTTATGAGATCTCTTATGAGAAAGTCAAGAGATCTCTGCTGCTAAGTCACTTCAGTCGTGTCAGACTGTGTGACCCATAGACGGCAGCCCACCAGGCTCCCCAGTCCCTGGGGTTCTCCAGGCAAGAATACTGGAGTGGGTTGCCATTTCCTTCTCCAATGCATGAAAGTGAAAAGTGAAAGTGAAGTCGCACAGTCGTGTCCGACTCTTAGCGACCCCACGGACTGCAGCCCACCAGGCTCCTCCGTCCACGGGATTTTCCAGGCGAGAGTACTGGAGTGGGGTGCCATTGCCTTCTCCAAGAGATCTCTAGTTTGCCTATTTATGTCTGTACACATTATACATGAGCTATCTCTACTTGTAAACAGTTCTATCAAAATTGAATTTATAAAGATTTCTATTTAGTAAACAGTGCCACATTTAAAGACACAGTCCAAGATGATTTTCAGGTTCATGTACAATGGGATATAGTCAGTATTAGGTTGACATGCATGCTAAGTGTCTTTGATTGTGTCTGACTCTTTGCAACCTTATGGACCATACATAGCTTGCCAGGCACCTCTACCATGGGATTCTCCAGGCATGAATACTGGAGTGGGTTACCATACCTTCCTCCAGGGGATCTTCCTGATCCAGGGATCAAACCCACTTTTCTTATGTCTCCTACATTGGCAGGTAGGTTCTTTACCCACCTGAGTGGGTAGTGCTTCCTGGGAATCCTGGTATTAATTTTTGTTTGTTGATCTTTTTTTTTTTTTTTGTAATTTTTGTTTGTTTAATATCATTAAAATTCATCAAAATTAAGTATAATACTTTATTGTACTTTAGGTTTAATAAATACCACATTATATCTGTTGCAAGGAAAATAACTTGATATGATGAAACTTTAAAGAAAATGTAAATGACATAAGAGCTTTGGGATGAACTCTTTGAAATAGTAATATTTTAGAAATATCTACTTAAAATGATCTTTCCACAGATATTTGGCAACTGGAAATTCTAGAGTTCTGCTAACTTAAGTGATAAAAGTTTATTAAATAGATAATTAAAAATTAGATACTGAGACATTAATTACCAATTAGAGATACTAAAGATATTTAGGACTGTTAGTATCACCCTGAGATGTTATCTGTAAGAAAACAAGTTTTTAAAAAAATAATCATTGGTATTTATGCTCACCAATCTATAGAATGCTAGTGTAAAAGATAGTTCATAATTGCTTACTTCTTAACTTTCACTATAAATTAAGGTTTTAAGAGTTGAGGATTCTAATTTAAATATGTTATTAAAGATAATGGAATAACAAATACCTCTGTACAATAAGAAAGTAGAATGTATGTTTTCAGTAAAGAAGGTATGAGGAATGGAATTACATTTTACTGAGGAAACAGAAGGAATGAACTGGTTGGTTTTATTTGTATGGAAAATGAGAGAAAGGCTGTATACAAAAAGTCATGAGAGATTGTGGAAAAGAACCTTGAGGATAAAAAAAATTATGCATATTCAGGATTAACTAAATATAGATTGAGGTTAACTAAATGGATTTTGTTAAATAAGCTAATGCAGGACTGAAATTTGATTTATCTTTCTGATTAAAAAAATCACTTTCTGTGCCCTTAAGTGATATATATTTATTTTCTTTTCAATGCTGTTGTGACTTTTGTTAAATGAATAAGTATTGCTTCAGTGACCTGTGATCCTGTGTGTTTAGAAACTTTTCTAATATTTCTAACAAATTTCCCAAATATCAAAATGTAACTAAAGCTCTTTTAGCCTCCAGCTAATTCTGGGATGCTTCAAAAAAAACATCTCTGAGACATCTCAGAGAAGAATGTTAAGCTAAGCTTACTTGGTATTTTTAACTCAAAAACATTTTCAAGTGATTGAATGTGGACTTCGTAAAGTATGGGAAAACATCATTAATATAGATATTCCAAGGTTTATACGAATCTCTTACATCTGGTATGTCCTGATAAAAAGCTATCAATTGTAATTCTAGTTATTATCCTAAAATGCTATATGTTGTCAAAATATCCAAGTTTCCTGCTAAATGCATTGTATTCAAATCTTTAACCATGCTACCTTAAGTTTTGTTCTTTATTTGTTAGTTGCTCAATTGTGTCTGACTCTCTGCAACTCCATATTCTATAGTCTGACAGGCTCCTCTGTCCAAGAAATTCTCCAGGCAAGTATATTGGAGTGGGTTGTCATTTCCTTCTCCAAGGGATCTTCCTGACCAGGGGATCAAACCTGGGTCTCCCGTATTGCAGGCAGATCCTTTACTGTCTGAGCCACCAAGGAAGCCCTTGTTCTTTATTGATGATCATAATTTTACACTGCTTTTACAAAGTGAATATTTTCTAAGACTCATAAAAAGAACTTTTCAATAAATATATTTCTGATGGTCTTTAAATAATGTCGCTGAACTGGGTAACAAATGACAAAGTCTTAATGGAAAACCTGATAACTTCATGTAGCTCAACAGGAACCAATTACATGGGGCTGATATGACTTACGACTTTGGAAAATATACTAACTTGAATCCTTGTTTTTCTGTAAAACCTTTTGTCTTATGCTATGATGTATAAGTTGATAAAGCATGCCTTTTTAAACAAAGATGAAACATTTATATTTTTATCTCTACCTGATCATGTCAGAATTTGTCTTGTCCAACTGGCTCTCCTGTGGTCTTAATGGTTTATTCCAACTGGATTACAACTAGTTGTACTTACTGTTTTATTCTCCCAGTGCATTTCCACTGTGCAACTCTGCTAATCATTGTTTTAATTTGTTCTTTGCTTCTAAATTATTTGTGCTTTGTGTCCCTGTTACACTATGACTTCATCAATGTTACTAGCCGCATTACTTATGTCCTGTTTATTTGATAAAATTGTTGTCTCTTACACCACCCAGCGTGTAACCAGGCCTCCAGCAAAAATAATAATGACTAGGTGACTTAAAACAGTTGATCAAATATTAATATATATAGTTCTGTATGTGACAAATAATTATAATAGTCTGATTCTAGGTATGAGAAGAAGCAACAGGGAGATTATTTTCTGGGTCATATTAATAACAGGTTAGAAGATAGAGTATCCAGAGAATTGTTTATTATCTACCCATAGGCCTAATCTGGAAATTAATACCTGGAGTGGCATATCAACGAAAACTTTTGCCTGATCTATGGTGAGCCTCTGAGCATCATGGGACAAAGATTGGTCATGAAATGTCTCCTAAATATTGGTTGAATTCCTGACTAAGATGAGGAAATTAAGAAATAAAATACTTCCTTCCATCCAATAAACAAGGATGTCACAGTCATCAATGATTGCAGCCCTCCAGTATGAGCTGGTGAGCCCTAAGGTCACTCAGGAAGGAGAAGAATACTTGTGATCTAGCAGCTATCAGACTGTAGCCACTCCAAACAGTGAGTCCTGAGGAATCTCAGGATTTAAAAACATGGATACTAGCCCTGGACAGATAAAGTGCATATGAAAGGAATGATTTCTGTGAGCTCAGACACTTTCATCTTCCCACACATAGAAAAGTACTAAATTTTTTTACTTGGGATATCTGATTTTTCTTTAATTAATAATTTTTAAATATATATTCGTACTACCTGCCCTTCCTGGCAAAACTTCTATACAACTTTGCTCCTCCTCTTGCCTCCTCGGAACAATTCTCTCAGAGTCACTTGAGATGCTGTCTCCTGGGCTTGAAGTCCTAAAAACTCCTACCAAACATCATAACTGTCAACTTTTAGTTGTGAGTTATTTTTTAAGTCGACAAAGACATAACTCTCAATTTTTAGGTTGTGGAGTTTTTAGTTGACAACATGATGATGGAAAAGCAAATATTTGGTAAATAAATATTCGCTGGGCCATGCAGAGACAATGGGGCACAGAAAGGACTCTGATCCCTAGGCTCTGCTCCATCCAGCACACAGAGCCTCTGCTGTCACAGAAAAGGGGACCCCTTCCAGGGTCAAAGAGTGGGCTCTTGTTGAACACTCAGAAATAAATTGTCCAAGGAGACATGTATTGATAAAGTAAGAGAAGGGGTGCCCGGACAGAGAATAGGAGCATAAGGAAACCCAGGAGCACTGCTCTACCGTGCGTCTTACAGTCTCAGGTTTCATGATAATGGGGTTAGTTTCTGGCCAATCATTCTTACTCTGGGTCCTTCTTGATGACGCACGCATTGCTCAGCTAAGATGGATTCCAGCAAGAAGGATTCTGGGAGGTCAGTAGGACTTGTGAACTGGTGTCTTCTCTATATTTTGAACTTTCCCTAAGTCTTCAGGTTGTTGGTAGCTTATGCATGTTGTTAGTTCAGAAGCTGTGTTAGTTGTTAGTTCTGCACGCCTTACTGGGACCTCCTGCTGTAAGGAAACTCATGCAAGTGATTACTAGAGGTCCTGGCCAGGGCAGGCAGTTTCAGGGAGGTGGTTTTAGTACAGAAATGATGCTCAGTTGTGGATGTGTCTGGTGATGAAAGTAAAATCCGATGTTGCAAAGAATAGTATTGCATCGGAACCTGGAATGTTAGGTCTGTGAATCAAGGTAAATTGGATGTGGTGAAGCAGGAGATGGTAAGAACAAACATCAATATCTTAGGGAAAGAGTTTATTCATTTATTTAATAAATATTTAATTTGACAATATGTCCACATAGTGTATTAAAGGTTCTAAGAAAATTGTATGTTATATGCTTTTGGTAATTACTGTATGTCAGAAATGCTAAATAAGTTACAAATATTTATATTTTTCTTATCTTCTTTAATCCTTGCAAATGATATATATTAATTAATATTGCTTCAGTTGTAACTGATGAGAAAACTGAAACATAAGAGTTCAAGTAACTTGTCCAAAAGTTTATTGAAAGGATGTGAAAAAATCTGGAAGCAAGTCTGAAAGCTGAAATGTGTAAGCAATACATTTTCATAATAATATGAGCAATTAATTTTCATAATAGGCAATAAACTTTCATAATAATAGCAAAGAAATAAACTTTCATAATAACAAAGTTAGAATGCACTGTTAAATGCCAAAACTGTTCTGAGACCTTCAGGTATTTCATTTCATTTATGGTGATAACAGTAAGATAGATGCTATTATTATGCTAATTGATCATATGAGGAAAACATGGTACAGAATGATAAAGTAACTTGCCCTAGTTCTTCATCTGGAAGGTGGAAACTAGGATTAAAAATAGATAATCTGATTCTAAAGAGCAAACTCTTCAAGTTCAGGGCAATCCTTAATTATCAATAAAACCTCACTATTGAAAATGATTTAAAACTTCACTCAGTTATTTCTTGTTGATGAATTATATTGACCAAAATATATAATTTGATAATATAACCTTTTCTTTCATCAAAATATTGACTAACAAATAATTATTCAAACTACTAAAAAAAATACAGAAATTTATAAAAATGGAGCTCAGGGAATACACAGAAGAAATAAGAAAGTAAGTATAGTAGAAGGAAAGGTCAGTGTCTTCAACTTAAAAGAGTCCCTTAAATACTTGGTAAAACTAATTAAAAGACATATTGGCCTAACTGAAATGTAACTACTTTTCTAAATTTCAAAAATAAAGAGTAAAATACTTAAATATATTCAGATAGAAAAATGTAGGCAAAATGTAAATATAGAAAATATGTATTTAATATAGTATCACTTTCTCAAATACTAAATGTTGAAATATGATGGGACAATGTTTTAAAATTTTAGTATGAATTTTCACTCAAACTATATGTGAACTCTATAGAAAAATATAGGCTGTTTGTTAAATCAAAAATTTTCACAAAATATACTACCTTTTCTGGAAAGTAAACTCTTGACCTAATACTCCATCTAATCAAGAAAAATCAAAAAAGCAGAACATACACTCTCACATATAAATTCATACATGAATCAAAAATAGGGAAGACATGAAATAAAATTATAGGCTGGTACTAATGAAAATAACAAAATGAACATTTACTTTTAAATAATTATTAATAACATTTTACTAAATAATGAAATATGGAAGAGAATTTTTGAAAGAATATGTCATGCTGTATGAAACAACTAATTAACAAGTTGGGTCTAATACTCACAAATTATTTCAATAAATTTGGAACTCAGGATTGTTGAGAAATGTTGAAGACTAGTTAAAGTTATTAAGAGAGATAACTTAAACCTATTAAAAGAGATCTTTTAGAATTCTTTTGTCTTTCAGATTAATGGAAAATCATATTCACTTACAGTTCAACAGAAAAAAAGTAAAAATAAAAATTTGTAAATAATTCATAAATATAGAAAGATATTTTAAAAGAAAATAGCAAGAATTTCTAACACATAGAAAACACAGCATAAAGATATCAGAAACAAATTGATAGGGCAAAAAATTATGGAGGGAGTAAAGATAATATTAGACAAAATATAACTTAAGTGAAGGAATATGTCATTAAGACTAAAAAAGTCTTCAGATTAAATACTAATATGTGTATTTAGTATTTAATTTATATTAAAAACAGTGGAAGCAGTGTCAGACTTTATTTTTGGGGGCTCCAAAATCACTGCAGATGGTGACTGCAGCCATGAAATTAAAAGATGCTTACTCCTTGGAAGGAAAGTCATGACCAACCTAGATAGCATATTCAAAAGCAGAGACATTACTTTGCCAACAAAGGTCCGTCTAGTCAAGGCTATGGTTTTTCCAGTGGTCATGTATGGATGTGAGAGTTGGCCTGTGAAGAAAGCTGAGCACCGAAGAATTGATGCTTTTAAACTGTGGTGTTGGAGAAGACTCTTGAGAGTCCCTTGGACTGCAAGGAGATCCAACCAGTCCATCCTAAAGGAGATCAGTCCTGGGTGTTCATTGGAAGGACTGATGCTAAAGCTGAAACTCCAGTACTTTAGCCACTTAATGCGAAGAGTTGACTGATTGGAAAAGACCCTGATGCTGGGAGGGATTGAGGGCAGGAGGAGAAGGGGACGACAGAGGATGAGATGGCTGGATGGCATCACTGACTTGATAGACATGAGTTTGAGTAGACTCCGGGAATTGGTGATGGACAGGGAGGCCTGGCGTGCTGCAATTCATGGGGTCGCAAAGAGTCGGACACGACTGAGTGACTGAACTGAACTGTGTATATCATGTGCATATTTATAGCCATATTTATATATCAAGTAATATAATATTTATAGACAGATATATTCATATTCATTAAATATAACATTCACAATTAAATTGTAATGTTCCTGGATGTGGATATATATATATATAAAACTTCATACACAGAATAAAATATTAAGACAAAACAAAATAACTGCAATGCAAACGATGGTTTGATACACAATAAATCAGTGGGGGACATGAACATATGTTTAAGGCTTTGTAGCCACCTGTGCAAGTAAAACTCTCCCCTACATGTCCAAAGATCTACACTAATAGATAGAAACATAACTGATTGACAAAAAATTTATTTCAGATGGTCAAAAATTTTATTACATTCACAACAACCACTATACATGTACACAATTACATATACCTATATCATGTGTAAGGATATCTATACCAAACATTTCACCTGTAAATAATGAATGTAGTTTTGCTTTATATATATGCTTGAAAAGAATAGACTTTAATATTGTACTAGGCACTAAGAAAATTATAGAATATTGTCTATTTAGAAATTCTATTAACTATGTTCTTCAACTTCAGTCAGTAGAAGTATACCTTAACTTCAGTAATTGTTTATTGAGCATATATTGTCTTAAAGCAACACAATTACTCAGAAAATGATAGACTTCTTGAATTGTTGTTGTTCAGTTGCTAAGCTGTGTCTGACTCTTTGTTACCCCACTACTGCAGCAAGCCAGGCTTCCCTGTCCTTCACTATCTCCCAGAGTTTGCTCAAATTCATGTCCATTGAGTCAGTGATGCCATCCAACCATCTCATTCTCTGTCACTCCCTTCACCTCCTACCCTCAATCTTTCCCAGAATCAAGGTCTATTTCAGTGGGTCAGCTCTTCCCATCAGATGGCCAAAGTATTGGAACTTCAGCTTCAGCATCAGACCTTCCAATGAGTATTCAGGATTGGTGTCCTTTAGGAGTGATTGGTTTGATCTTGCTGTCTAAGGGACTCTCATGAGTCTTCTCCAGCAACACAGTTTGAAAGCAACAATTCTTAGGCACCCAGCCTTTTTGATGGTTCAACTCTCACATCTGTATGCAACTACTGGAAAAATCATAGCTTTGACTATATGGACCTTTGTTGGCAAAGTAACTTCTGACTAAACAATAAATAATCTAACAACTTTGAAATTAAAGAAACCTGTCACTTTTGGTCAAATAATCAAAATTGCGAATTTGCCTTTCAAAGTAACCACAAGTTGTTATCAATGAGAATAATTTTTATCAAAACTAAAAAGATATTGGGAAAGCTGTATGACAGGAATATCTAATAGTCTTTAAAAAAAAAAAAACTTAAATGAGATAGAATAAAAAGAATAAAATGAAGCTAGAAGAAGTAATAATGATAGAGATAAAAATCAACATTTAATTTGTTCAATAACAGAAGAATAGAGAGTTGATTAAGTGAAGACTTAACTTGTTAAATAACATCAATAAAATAGATCAACTCTGTTAAGATAGCTCATGACTCAATATGAGCAATATATTACGTATAAGAAAAGGAATATATTAACACTGATGTCTGTTTATGATATTAAAAATATAACTAATGTAACTAAAATGCTAATTTGAAATTAAAGTGAAATAGGCTATTTTGAATAAATTTATAATTGAAAATATTCAAGACTGGGTAGAATAATTTAATAATATTTGAATAATAAATGCAAAACCTTTAAGAGTTGTCAAAGAACTAAGCAGAAAAGTTGTATCTCATACAAACAGTTTTAATACTAGGTTTTATAAAAATTCATTTCTATTGTATTTTAATTGCTCGAGCCATTTAAAAAAATCTTATAAAAAGTAAACCCATTCATAATGGAGTGACTTCCATGACATCAGCATCGGGCCTTGAGGGAAGGGTGTCCAGTTTCACGCCATTCTCTGTTTTATCTGACCTCCAGTACTGTCTTAATAGGTTTGGGCAGCAACATCTTTGTTAACTAAATTTTGGTAAGATCCTCCATCTTGACATAACCTTCAGGTATCAGTCCACACAATCTTCATTGAAATCCTTCCAACCACATGGCTCCCCACTATGGAATATGGACTCTCTCAGACACACCCACAGCAGTGTTTGGGGCTGAAGGAAAGGGCAGATCACTGAGCTGCTTTCCACATACATTAGTATTTGAGGGATTAGAATTTGAGTTCCTCTGGCCCATTTGTTTATACATGCGCCTGGCCATGACTACTCTTTTCTCTATTTTCCATGAATATTTCTATTTTTTCTATGCAGTACTTTAAACTGACAGGAACACTTATCTTCTGACTCTTATTTTCTCTTCCATTCAAAATGCATGGATTAAAAAAATTTTTTTTGTTTTGTGTTGGAGTGTGGTTTATTGATAGAATTGTGCTGGTTTTGGGAGTCAGTCAGTTAGGCAGCTCAGTTGTGTCTGACTCTTTGCGACCCCACGGACCACAGCATGCCAGGCTTCCCTGTCCATCACCAACTCCCAGAGCTTGCTCAAACTCATGTCCATCAAGTCGGTGATGCCATCCAACCATCTCATCCTCTGTCATCCCCATCTCCTCTTGCCGTCAATGTTTCCCAGCACCAGGGTCTTTTCCAATGAGTCAGTTCTTCTCATCATGTGGCCAAAATATTGGAGTTTCAGCTTCAGCATCAGTCCTTCCAATGAATATTCAGGACTGATTTCCTTTAGGAATATGCATCCAGATAACCACAATGGTAGGTTTTGGGAGTAGAGCAGAGCAATTCAGTTATACATAGGCATGTGCTGTTCTTTCTTGAATTCTTTTCCCATTTAGGTTGTTATGAAGTATTGAGCAGCGTTTCCTGTGATGTGCAGTGTATTCTTGTTGGTTGTCTATTTTAAATATGGCAGTGTGTACATATCAACATGAAACTATCCCTCCATTCCATCCTCCCCATTTGGTAACCATAAGTTCATTCTTTAGTCGGTGAGTCTGTTTTTGTTTTGTAAATAGGTTCATTTGAATTATTAAAAAATTGTATCTTGTTCTTATATCAGTGATGAAGAATTCATCTGAGAATATTACTTTTAATTTGTTTTTTAAGCTTTCTTCTGTCCCCTGCAATATCTTTATCCCCTCAGAGTTTCTGTTTTACTTTTTTCTTGTTTTACATCATTGTCATACATGCTATAATTCCAGAAAAACATCCACTTCTGCTTCATTGACTACACTAAAGCCTTTTACAGTGTGGATCACAACAAACTGTAGAAAATTCTTAAAGAGATGGGAATACTAGACCACCTTCCCTGCCTCCTGAGAAATCTGTATGCAGGTCAAGAAGCAACAGTTAGAACCAGACATGGAACAATGGACTGGTTCCAGACTGGGAAAGGAGTACGTCAAGGCTGTATATTGTCACCCTGCTTATTTAACTTATAGGCAGAGTATATCATGAAAAATCCTAGGTCGGATGAAGCACAAACTGGAGTCAAGATTGCTGAGAGAAATATCAATAACCTCAGATATGCTGATGACACCAGCCTTATGGCAGAAAGTGAAGAGAAACTAAAGAACCTCTTGATGAAGGTGAAAGAGGAGAATGAAAAAGCTGGCTTATACCTCAACATTCAAAGAACTAAGATCATGGCAT
The DNA here is from genome assembly GCF_029378745.1 of Bos indicus. Classification (NCBI taxonomy): domain Eukaryota; kingdom Metazoa; phylum Chordata; class Mammalia; order Artiodactyla; family Bovidae; genus Bos; species Bos indicus. Next base: position 59,471,494 of record NC_091770.1, on the reverse strand, counting down.
CCAGTCCCGTCATTTCATGGCAAATAGATGGGGAAACAGAGGAAACAGTGACAGACTTAATTTTCTTGGGCTCCAAAATCATTACAGATGGTGACTGCAGCCATGAAATTAAAAGATGTTTACTTCTTGGAAGAAAAAATATGACAAACTTAAACGGCGTATTAAAAAGTGGAGACGTTACTTTGCCGACAAAAGTCTGTATAGTCAAAGCTATGATTTTTCTAGTAGTCAAGTATAGATGTGAGAGCTGGACCATAAAGGAGGCTGAGTGTCGAAGAACTGATGCTTTTGAACTGTGGTGCTGGAGAAGACTCTTGAGTCCCTTCGACAGCAAGGAGATCAAACCAGTTCATCCTAAACGAAATCAATGCTGAATATTCACTGGAAGGACTGCAGCTGAAACTGAAGCTTCAAAACTTCAGCCACCTGATGAGAAGAGCTGACTCATTAGAAAAGACCCTGAGGCTGGGAAAGATTGAAGACAGTAGGAGAAGGGGACAACAGAAGATGAAATGGTTGGATGGCATCACAGATTCAATGCACATGAGTTTGAGCAAGCTCCAGGAGATGGTGAAGGACAGGGAAGCCTGGCATCTGCAGTCCATGGGATGGCAAAGAGTCAGACAACTGAGTGACTGAACAACAACAAATACATATTAGAGGCATTCTTCAAATGACTCTTATTCTTGGATGTCCATATATAAGAGAGAGATACAGTACTTCAAAACTAAATTAAAGGCCCATGTCTGAAGACAAGCCTTATTGAAATTTCTGGATATTCCATAGAAAGTTCTCAGTATATTATGATTATCCTTTCTGTCTCTTTGTCCTTGTGGTCTGTGCCCTTTTATTTATTAATGTCGTGAAGGTAGGGAGAAAGGACATGGTCAGGAATGAATGGAGATGAATTCAGGTGTTCAATAAATCAGATTTTCCCTGGCTTGTATTAACACAAAATTAAATGGATATGAGGCTTGATGAACCCCAAGCAGGCAAAATCAGTAAAAGTATATTAAAAAAACTTAATATAGCTTATTTCATGAATGTTTGTAAAACTTATTTTGTGTTAAAGCCTCTGATAATCATAAAATTTAAGTTATCTTCCTAAAATTGTATGACTACTTTTAACTGATCCCACAATGGCACCCCACTCCAGTACTCTTGCATGGAAAATCCCATGGATGGAGGAACCTGGTAGGCTGCAGTCCATGGGGTCGCTAAGAGTCGGACACGACTGAGTGACTTCACTTTCACTTTTCACTTTCATGCATTGGAGAAGGAAATGGCAACCCACTCCAGTGTTTTTGCCTGGAGAATCCCAAGGACGGCGGAGCCTGGTGGGCTGCCGTCTATGGGGTCGCACAGAGTCGGACATGACTGAAGCGACTTAGCAGTAGCAGCAGCAGCTGCCATCTAGAAATACTCATTATAATAACCAATCATTGTAAAGGTTCATGTTCACTTTATAAGCCATCCTGTAACACTACACCTCAGAGCTTCATATAGTTTCAGGTTTGAAGTCTCTGTTCACAAACAGCTTCTTTGTCACTCAATAAGATATTCATATTAAAAAAACACACATTCACACACAAAAATTATGGATGTGCCATACATATGCCATTAATCCTAATCCTAAATATATTAGCAAACAAAGCCAACTATATAATTGAGGTCTACTTTGAAAATGGAAAGATAGTCAAATATTATATAATACTTTAATAGAAATTCTTATATTCTTTATACTGCATAGAAGAGAGAACCTTGCCTGTTGCTAACATATCACTTCTTTCCTAATGACTATAACAATGCCAATTTTGTGTTAACTGTTTGATAAACACTGTCTGAATGACTTTTCATTATCAATAAGTGAAGGAGAAAACATAAATGTATAATAATGTTAGCATTTTATTTATTTATATTGTTTTTTACCACCTGTGAAGTAGGTGAAAAATGCTTGAATAAAGGGAGATATTGAGCCCATAATTTATGAAGTCAAGTGATGAGTAGTCAAAGAATGTAGTCTGCTTCTAAATTTCTAGAAACCAAACTGTATTGCTTATATGATTAACATGCCAGAAAGGCAGTTGATGTAATTCAATATTCATTATTGATTAAAAATTATTTTTAAGATATGTTTAAATAATACTACAAGATGGGTTTTTTTTAAGACCAAAATGAAAAAAAAAGAGACACACAGATATGCCAACTTTATAGTGAGCCATATTAATGACTATGAAACACCAGAAGAATTCTTTTTAAAATCTGAGAATAATATACAGAATTACTACAAAATTATTTAGAAGTATATCATAGTTTTCAATGAATTAATAATTAAGAATTCACACATGGAAAAGCAGTTAATACAGATGCTATTTGTAGATAATCTTGTTTTTCATATAAATTTTTTTTACAAAATATTCAAAACATAGATTAATGATACCATGCTATCCACTGCCAAAATAAAATAGATATGAGAAGTTTCCTTGATAGTTATCTGATCTGTTTTCTATTAAAAACAAATTAAATGGAATATTACAGTAAAAATAAAGATTCACTCCTGAAAGACCCTGCCCCTGACCCATTTCCAAGTTCCTACTGCTGTCTTGATATTGCTACAAGCATTTCCTATACAGGCTTGTAGTAATTTCCTACATAAAGGTATCTTATTAACTAAAATTGGGTAGTTTGATTTACAATTTCTATAATTTATTTAAGTGGATTTTTTGTTTTCTTATATGAAGTTGCTTTCACAGCAATATATTTTTGAGTATTCAGGGACTTGATTTATTCACTTCAAGTGCTGAAACTATATTTTTTCCTTGTGAACACATTATATATGATTTACCATTCTTTTATAAAGGGACATGAAGAATAAACATCATTGCACAGGTCTCCTGTGCACATATACAAGAATTTCTCTAGAGTTATCACTTGAATATGAAATGTCAGAATTTGATAATGTAGGCAACTCCAATATAATTAGATATTGCCAAAATTGTTATACAAATTTACCCTTCTTCCAACAAAATTGGCAACTCTGTTATCCCCACCAACTAATAATTAGTTTCCCATCCTGACTGGTAGGGAATGTCTCATTGAAAAATGACATTTGTCTTTCTCTGTGTTGAAATGTGTCAAAAAGAAAAATGTGTGGGGCCGCTCTTGCCTGGTGCCATGATAACAAGCCAAAACTTGGGTAACTTTCACGTCAGTATCAATTCTCCCCTGGACCAGAAACACATTATGTCCTAGCAGCCAGTCCCCAAACGGCCCAGTCAACTCTGGGCTGTATGCTTAGTGTCTTGTTCTCGATCCACTTTTTATTGTTGTCTTCCCTGTTCCTTATTCTTTACCCTATAAAAGCTGCTTCTTCTCTTCCATCCTATTTTTTGGCTCTCTGCACTCTTCTGAACAGAGAAAGCTTGCTTCGCAAAGTGTTAAACAAAGATTGTGTTAATTTATAAATGAAAAAAGCTAAAACAATTTTAAATAATGAATTTGCTGTCTCTCTTGAGTACAAGGGAGAACAATCTATGGACTGAGGGAGTTCAGTACCTCACAAGCAGTGGAGCACTATTCTTGAGGGATTGGGGGCAAGAGTCAGTTTTACAGAGATTAGAAGAGCAAGATGGGCTACGAGGTCGGGGATTTCCTTAGGAGGTTAGCAGGTCCTGCTTTCTAGGCTAAGGAGAACTTGGGAAAGAGGAGTTCAAAGATTGTGGTTAGGGTATGTTAGCCTTACATGAGGGAGGCTTCTTGTAAGTGCAACTGATTTAGGTTTGGATTTGTGTTGTGGGCTGGCCACTGGGGCAGTCTTTATTTTGTGGGTCCATATGAATTAATTTTATCACACCTAAATTGTCTTCTTTGATCATTTTTAACATGTATAATTTACAGGCAACAAGATGCACTCATTTTGAACATACAATTTCTCAATTTTTGACAACCCAGGTAAACAAATATCTACCATCCAACAACATTCCCTATATCCCTTCTCAGTTTCTCCCATCTCCCTAATTCCAGGCTTTCTGTCACAATTGACTAGATTGTGTCCTACAATTGTATCCTATCTGTGTCCAACAACTTTTGGTCTTTGTAGGTAATAAATTTTTTTTTCTAGTTGCTTTAATAATTATTCTTGGTTCTTCAGGTTCACTGTTTATGTATCTAAGTTGAAATATATTTTAAATTATTTTGCTTACCAATAATTCTCCTTAAAACTTTCACCAATCTTGGGGAATCCTCAGCCATTATCAATTTCATTTGAGGAAATAAAAGTTCACATTTTAAAATAAGACAAAAAATTTAAATATAAAACTTTTTCTATGTCCTTTGGCTTTCTCCCTCCCCTCAACTGTGTGTTATGCTTCTGTATTATGTGTCAACCAGACTTCCCCTATGGCAGAAATACCTGCTCAACCATAAAGATTTATTTCTCTCCTTCTGGCACCAACCATGTAACTACTTAAAAGATAACATTCCTTTTTCAATCCTGGAAGGGATCAGGATGACTCACCACTCTCTCTGTATGTGCAGATACCTTTTGTGAACTTTATGTACAAAACCAATATATTATTTCCCTTAAGATAGTGATTGGTGAAGAACTAATTGGTTAGTAAACCTGGGGAGACACTAGGCCACACCTAATGGATGTTCCTAGCTTAAATACTTACTTATGACTTTATTGATGTTACTAGCAATATTGTCTGTATTCTATTTTACAAGACTACATTACCAAATGTGTGACAGAGCCTGAGAGGAAACTGATGATAATTGGGCAGCTTGAAACAATTGGCCAAATATGTAGTCTTACAAGATCAATTTTCGTAATAGTATAGTTCTAGATATAGGAAGAGGAGAAGGCAATGGCACCCCACTCCAGTACTCTTGCCTGGAAAATCCCAGGGACAGAGGAGCCTGGTGGGCTGCAGTCCATGGGGTCGCTAAGAGTTGGACACGACTGAGTGACTTCACTTTCACTTTTCACTTTCATGCATTGGAGAAGGAAATGGCAACCCATTCCAGTGTTCTTGCCTGGAGAATCCTGGGGACGGGGGAGCCTGGTGGGCTGCCATCTGTGGGGTCGCACAGAGTCGGACACGACTGAAGTGGCTTGGCAGCACAGCAGATATAGGAAGAAGCAACAAGAAAGAAACATTTCCTGGACCATTTAAGACTGATAAACACAGGGATCCCAGAGGCTTTTGATTACTGTTGACAGAGCCTAGCCCAATAACACATTAAGTGGCCTTTCAACAAAATCCTTGCCTAATCTGGGAATGAGCATTTCTAATGCCATGGGACAAGTTGGTCACAAAATGCCTCCCAAACCTGGGTTGAAATTAAGACTGAAAGGGAAGGGGTTGTAAAATAAAGAATGTTGCCTACCATCCAGTTCTACACAAATCAAGTTACTGGCCTCTGCAGTTGCTGACCTTCAATACTGAAGACTGGGGCAAAACTAGAAGAATAAGTCTTCAGATAGTTAGATATTTTCAGAGGAAATTTTTTTTTTTTTCCCCAATTTTATTTTATTTTTAAACTTTACATAATTGTATTAGTTTTGCCAAATATCAAAATGAATCCGCCACAGGTATACATGTGTTCCCCATCCCAAACCCTCCTCCCTCCTCCCTCCCCATACCATCCCTCTGGGCCATCCCAGTGCACCAGCCCCAAGCATCCAGCATCATGCATCGAACCTGGACTGGCAACTCGTTTCCCACATGATACTTTACATGTTTCATTGCCATTCTCCCAAATCTTCCCACCCTCTCCCTCTCCCACAGAGTCCATAAGACCGTTCTATACATCAGTGTCTCTTTTGCTGTCTCGTACACCGGGTTATTGTTACCATCTTTCTAAATTCCATATATATGCGTTAGTATACTGTATTTATGTTTTTCCTTCTGGCTTACTTCACTCTGTATAATAGGCTCCAGTTTCATCCACCTCATTAGAACTGATTCAAATGTATTCTTTTTAATGGCTGAGTAATACTCCATTGTGTATATGTACCACTGCTTTCTTATCCATTCATCTGCTGATGGACATCTAGGTTGCTTCCATGTCTTGGCTATTATAAACAGTGCTGCGATGAACATTGGGGTACACGTGTCTCTTTCCCTTCTGGTTTTCTCAGTGTGTATGCCCAGCAGTGGGGTTGCTGGATCATAAGGCAGTTCTATTTCCAGTTTTTTAAGGAATCTCCACACTGTTCTCCATAGTGGCTGTACTAGTTTGCATTCCCACCAACAGTGTAAGAGGGTTCCCTTTTCTCCACACCCTCTCCAGCATTTATTATTTGTAGACTTTTGGATTGCAGCCATTCTGACTGGTGTGAAATGGTACCTCATAGTGGTTTTGATTTGCATTTCTCTGATAATGAGTGATGTTGAGCATCTTTTCATGTGTTTGTTAGCCATCTGTATGTCTTCTTTGGAGAAATGTCTATTTAGATCTTTGGCCCATTTTTTGATTGGGTCATTTATTTTTCTGGAGTTGAGCTGTAGGCGTTGCTTGTATATTTTTGAGATTAGTTGTTTGTCGGTTGCTTCATTTGCTATTATTTTCTCCCATTCTGAAGGCTGTCTTTTCACCTTGCTAATAGTTTCCTTTGATGTGCAGAAGCTTTTAAGGTTAATTAGGTCCCATTTGTTTATTTTTGCTTTTATTTCCAATATTCTGGGAGGTGGGTCATAGAGGATCCTGCTGTGATGTATGTTGGAGAGTGTTTTGCCTATGTTCTCCTCTAGGAGTTTTATAGTTTCTGGTCTTACGTTTAGATCTTTAATCCATTTTGAGTTTATTTTTGTGTATGGTGTTAGAAAGTGGTCCAGTTTCATTCTTTTACAAGTGGTTGACCAGATTTCCCAGCACCACTTGTTAAAGAGATTGTCTTTAATCCATTGTATATTCTTGCCTCCTTTGTCGAAGATAAGGTGTCCATATGTGCGTGGATTTATCTCTGGGCTTTCTATTTTATTCCATTGATCAATATTTCTGTCTTTGTGCCAGTACTATACTGTCTTGATAACTGTGGCTTATGAACCTGGATTCTTACAATTTCTGATTTCAGGAAAACACCAAAACCATTAACTAAGATATCTGTTCCATCTGGCTAGTTGCAGCCTTCTGCTGAGATGTGTGCTTGATTGCATGTATTCATTTCACCAAAATCACATATATACTGACCTCCCCCATTACCTCTTCAGAACAGTTCTCAGAACTCTCTGAAAAGCTGTCCCCTGGGTTATACTCCTCAGTTTGGCTCAAATAAACTTTTCCATTTCTTTCTTAGATTGACTATTAATTGATGTTTTGTTGACATAGTTTCCCCACAGTTATCTTTCACATTATTTCTTTATTATCTTTACTGTTAAGTCCTAATATTCACATGTAGCACTTCTCACTCTATCCTTAAAACTCATATCGTTAGTTCAAGTTCATGTGCCCAACACACAATGTGGCCAAACACATGAAAACATTGGAGTTTACAGCAGAGAAAGGTTTATTGCAGGGACATGCAGGAGGGTGGGTGGCTCGTGCCCTAAAGTGGCATGAACTCCTCAAAGGGTTTTGGCAAAGCATTTTTAAAAGCCAGGTGAGGAGGAGGGTAGCAGGGTATGTAATCAGCTAATGCACAGTTCTTTAATTGATTGATGAGATAAGATGGTGGTGCCATAGGGGTTAGTATTATCAGTCGTTAGGCTGCTGGAGGCCTGAGGCTAGATATTCATGGTCATCAAGTAGTTGACATCTTACATTTGATGGGAGAGATTTTCACATCTGTAAAACAACTCTGAAAATGTGTATCAAATGTTATTTTTTAGGTACTTTAGACAAAACATGGTCCACTGGAGAAGGGAATGGCAAACCACTTCAGTATTCTTGCCTTGAGAACACCATGAACAGTATGAAAAGCCAAAAAGATAGGACACTGAACCATGAACTCCCCAGGTTGGTAGGTGCCCAATATGCTACTGGAGATCAGTGGAGAAATAACTCCAGAAAGAATGAAGGGATGGAGCCAAAGCAAAACTAATACAATTATGTAAAGTTTAAAAAACAAAACAAAACAAACAACACCCCGTTGTGGATGTGACTGGTGATGGAAGTAAAGTCCAATGCTTTAAAGAGCAATATTGCATAGGAACCTGGAATGTCAGATTCATGAATCAAGGCAAATTGGAAGTGGTCAAATGGAGATGGCAAGAATGAACATCAACATTTTAGGAATCAGTGAACTAAAATGGACTGGAATGGGTGAATTTAACTCAGATGACCATTATATCTTCTATGGTGGGCAAGAATCCCTTAGAAGAGATGGAGTAACCATCATAGTCAACAAAAGAGTCTGAAATGCAGTACTTGGATGCAATCTCAAAAATGACAGAATCATCTCTGTTCGTTTACAAGGCAAACTATTCAAAATCACACTAATCCAAGTCCATGCCCAGACCCATAATGCTGCAGAAGCTGAAGTTGAACGGTTCTATGAAGACCTACAAGATCTTCTAGAAGTAATACCCAAAAAAGATGTCCTTTTCATTATAGGGGACTAGAATGCAAAAGTAGGAAGTCAAGAAATACCTGGAGTAACAGGCAAATTTGGCCTTGGAGTACAGAATGAAGCAGGGCAAAGGCTAATAGAATTTTGCTTAGAGAACACACTGGTGATAGCAAACACTCTCTTCCAACAACAAAAGAGAAGACTCTACACATGGACATCACCAGACGGTCAATACTGAAATCAGATTAATGATATTCTTTGCAGCCAAAGATGGAGATACTCTATACAGTCAGCAAAAACAAGACCGGGAGCTGACTGTGGTACAGACTATGAACTCCTCATTGCCAAATTCAGACTTAAATTGAAGAAAGTGGGGAAAACCACTAGGCCATTCAGGTATGACCTAAATCAAATCCCTTAAGATTATACAGTGGAAGTGACAAGTAGATTCAAGGGATTAGGTATGATAGAGTGCTTGAAGAACTATGGACGGAGGTTTGTGACATTGTGCAGGAGACAGGGATCAAGACCTTCCCCATGGAAAAGAAATGCAAAAAAGCAAAATGGCTGTCTGGGGAGGCCTTGCAAACAGCTATGAAAAGAAGAGAAGCAAAAGGCAAAGGACAAAAGGAAAGATATACCCATTTGAATGCAGAGTTCCAAAGAATAACAAGGAGAATAAGAAAGCCTTCCTCAGTGATCAATGCAAAGAAATAGAGGAAAAGAATAGAATGGGAACTCTAGAGATGTTGTCAAGAAAATTAGAGATACCAGGGGAATATTTCATGCAAATATTGGCATAATAAAGGACAGAAATGGCATGGAACTAACAGCAGAAGATATTAAGAAGACGTGGCAAGAATACACAGAAGAACTATACAAAAAAAAATCTTCATGACCGAGATCATCACAATGGTATGATCACTCACCTAGAGCCAGACATCCTGGAATGCGAAATTAAGTGGGCCGTAGAAAGCATCACTACGAACAAAGCTAGTGGAGGTGATGGAATTCCAGTTGAGCTATTTCAAATGCTGAAATGATGCTGTGAAAATGCTGCAGTCAATATGCCAGCAAATTTGTAAAATTCAGCAGTGGACACAGGACTGGAAAAGGTCAGTTTTCATTCCAGTTCCAAGGCAAGGCAATGCCAAAGAATGCTCAAGATACTGCTCAATTGCATTCATCTCAGACGCTAGTAAAGTAATGCTCAAAATTCTCCAAGCCAGGCTTCAACAGTACATGAACCGTGAACTTCCAGATGTTCAAGCTGGATTTAGAAAAGGCAGAGGAAACAGAAAGAAAATTGCCAAGATCCGTTGGATCACTGAAAAAGCAAGAGCATTTCAGAAAAACATCTATTTCTTCTTTATTGACTATGCCAAAGCCTTTGACTATGTGGTTATGACAAACTGTGGAAAATTCTTAAAGAGATGGGAATACCAAACCACCTGACCTGCATCCAGAGAAATCTGTATGCAGGTCAAGAAGCAACAGTTAGAATGGGACATGGAACAACAGACTGGTTCCAAATCTGGAAAGGAGTATGTCAAGGCTGTACATTGTCATCCTGCTTATTTAACTTATGCAGAGTACATCATGGAAATGCTCGGCTGGATGAAGCAGAAGCTTGAATGAAGATTGCCAGGAGAAATATCAATAACCTCAGAAATGCAGATGGCACCACCCTTATGGCATAAAGTGAAGAACTAAAGAGTCTCCTGATGTAAGTGAAAGAGGAGAGTGAAAAAGTTGGCTTAAAGCTCAACATTCAGAAAACTAAGATCATTGTATCCGATCCCATTACTTCATGGCAAATAGATGGAGAAACAGTGGAAACAGTGTCAAACTTTATTTTTTTTTTTGGTTCCAAAATCACTGCAGATATTGATTGCAGCCATGAAATCAAAAGACACTTGCTTCTCGGAAGAAAAGTTATGACCAACCTAGATAGCTTATTAAGAAACAGAGGCATTACTTTGCCAACAAAGGTCCATCTAGTCAAAGCTATCGTTTTTCCAGTAGAGATGTATGGATGCTAGAGTTGGACCATAGAGAAAGCTTAGCACTGAAGAATTGATGCTTTTGAACTGTGGTGTTGGAGAAGACTCTTGAGAGTCCCTTGGACTGCAAGGAGATCCAACCAGTCCATCCTAAAGGAAATCAGTCCTGAATATTCATTGGTAGGACTGATGTTGAAGCTGCAACTCCAATACTTTGGCCACCTGATGCAAAGAACTGACTCATTTGAAAAGACACTGATGCTGGGCAAGACTGAGGGTAGGATGAGAAGGGGATGACAGAGGATGAGATAGTTGGATGATAGCACTGACTCAATGGACATGAGTCTGAGTAGACTCCTGGAGTTGGTCATGACAGGGAGGTCTGGTGTGCTGCAGTCCATGGGGTTGCAAAGAGTCAGACACGACTGAGTGACTGAACTGAACTGAGGTGAACTTCAGAGAGGAGCTAAAGCAGAAATAAGGGAAAGGCCTGACCCATGAAGTCACCACAGTTTCCTCCTTGGAAACTGTTACGTATTTTATAACATTTTTGCTATTTCAATCTTCATAGTTTCCTCAGGTCTAACTTGTTGCTTCCTGGACCTATCTAACATTATAAAACTCATTTACAGCTTTTAAAATTCATTTACATATTTAAAAATTTTAAGACAGTCTGTTTAGCTTTTGATATCTAAACTTTTTTAGTAAGTAAGTGCTAGTCGATCAGTTGTGTCTGACTGTGATCCTATGGATTGTAGCCTGGCAGGCTCTTCTGTCCATGGAATTCTCCAGGCAACAATTCTGGAGTGGGTTCCTACTCCCTTCTCCAGGAGATCTTCCCAGCTCTGGGATCAAAGTTGGGTCTCCTGCATTGCAGGCAGATTCTTGAGCATCTGAGCCATCTAAGTTGTGCTTAATAATTTATGTGCTTAATCATTGTGAAAAGTATTTCATATTCCCCTTATGATATTTCTCTCATTATCTGAAATTCATGCTGTCCATATTTCTGTTATTTCCTATTGCTGTTTACACTTATTCCATGCTTAATCTTGCTTTGTGTATTTGGTAATTTCTGAAGGTTAGTTCATATTTGTCTTTTATTTGTTTCTTTTTTGATTCCTTTTGCCTAGGTTGTCAAAGTATCATCCCTAGAGTGATTTTAATTGTCTTCTGCAGGAACAAAATGCACATAATTGGATCAATCACTATTGATATTAATTTCTCAGATTGTTAACTCCAGGGCCACTCATGTATGTTGACTTAAAAAATGTACATGAAATTGTGAGTTAAGTTTTATTGGGGGCAAAATGAAGACTGCAGACTGGGATACAGCACTACGTATAGTTCTGAGAAACTGCTCCAAAGAAGCAGGGTGGAAGGTCAGTATATACATTGTTTTGGTGAAGGGAGAATACATGCAATCAAGCACATATTTTTCCAGAAAGTTTCTGCTAGTCTCATGAAGCTTTGCTGCTGCTGCTGCTGCTAAGTCACGTCAGTCGTGTCCGACTCTGTGCGACCCCGTAGATGGCAGCCCACCAGCTCCCCCGTCCCTGGGATTCTCCAGGCAAGAACACTGGAGTGGGTTGCCATTTCCTTCTCCAATGCATGAAAGTGAAAAGTGAAAGTGAAGTTGCTCAGTCGACCCCATGGACTGCAGTGCACCAGGCTCCTCCATCCATGGGATTTTCCAGGCAAGAGTACTGGAGTCGGGTGCCATTGCCTTCTCCTGAAGCTTTGCTAGCTAATCTCAAAGTACTGTCATCAGCATGAGGGACTTTAATACTTTTCTAGTTATGAGGTGATTAAAAAATCAGGCTATATAATTGGCTCTTGAAATTATATAGCCATCTGAAGACCTGTCCTTCCAGTATTTCCCTGAGCACAGAGTGCCTAATTTCTGCTCTCCATTCTGAACTTCTTTCAGGGGGTGTTGAAAGTGTTGAAAGTCAATAGTGACAGCAGTACAGGATTTAATCCTTGTAGAGCAGGTGAAATTGCAAGCACTGATTTTCAGTTGACAGGGCCCACTCGTGGTAATAAATTTGAGCATACTTTGGGAAGCATTTAATAACCATTTTATCCTACAGTGCTAGGAAGACTGATTCCTAGGTCTGGTGAAGGTTTCACTGATAGGCCATTCAATCTGCTATTACTGGACTAGATCTATCAACAGTAATCAAAGAGCTCTAGACCAACCTGTCTTACCTTAAGTGTTACAGTCTAGGAAAAATTCTCTATTGATGAGAGAATAAAAATTCTCTATTCTCTCTTTCCATATCTAGAGTAACACTATTAAAAGGTTGTTGAATCACATGAAGACACAGGGATTCTTGGCCCCCGGAGGAGAAGAATTCAATCCGGGGCCAGAGATGAGGCTTGATCGCTCAGAGCTTTTACATAATAAAGTTTTATTAAAGTATAAAGGAGATAGAGAAAGCTTCTGACATAGGCATCAGAAGGGGGCAGAAAGAGTACCCCCTTGTTAGTGTTAGCAATGAAGTTATATACTCTCCAATGAATCCAAAGAATGTCTGGAGGTTGTAAAGACCTCACCAGACCTACTCCCATAATTTACATTTTAAGATAACAGAATTAGCCAGAAGGTGTAATCTAGAGACTGTCCTCAGGCAGGATACATTATTGTTATATAATCCTAAGGAATGTAGAGAAGGAAAAAAGTTTGTCCTTTCTTCCTCCTTGAGAATTCCAGACCCCTCTCTCATTGGGGACCCCTAGACTCCTTATCAACCTGCCTAGGAAATGACTCACTATTACAATCATTGAGTTCAGTTCAGTTTAGTTCAGTCGCTCAGTCGTGTCTGACTCTTTGAGACCCCATGAATCGCAGCACGCCAGGCCTCCCTGTCGATTACCAACTCCCGGAGTTCACCCAGACTTATGTCCATCCAGTCAGTGATGCCATCCAGCCATCTCATCCTCTGTCGTCCCTTTCTCCTCCTGCCCCCAATCCCTCCCAGCATCAGAGTCTCTTCCAATGAGTCAACTCTTCTCATGAGGCAGCCAAAGTACTGGAGTTTCAGCTTTAGCATCATTCCTTCCAAAGAAATCCCAGGGCTGATCTCCTTCAGAATGGACTGGTTGGATCTCCTTGCAGTCCAAGGGACTCTCAAGAGTCTTCTCCAACACCACAGTTCAAAAGCATCAATTCTTCAGCACTCAGCCTTCTTCACAGTCCAACTCTCACATCCATACATGACCGCAGGAAAAACCATAGCTTTGACTAGATGGACCTTTGTTCGCAAAGTAATGTCTCTGCTTTTGAATATACTATCTAGGTTGTAACTTTCCTTCCGAGGAGTAAGCGTCTTTTAATTTCATGGCTGCAGTCACCATCTGCAGTGATTTTGGAGCCCAGAAAAATAAAGTCTGACACTGTTTCCACTGTTTCCCCATCTATTTCCCATGAAGTGATGGGATCGGATGCCATGATCTTCGTTTTCTGAATGTTGAGCTTTAAGCCAACTTTTTCACTCTCCACTTTCACTTTCATCATGAGGCTTCTTAGTTCCTCTTCACTTTCTGCCATAAGGGTGGTGTCATCTGCATCTCTGAGGTTATTGATATTTCTCCTGGCAATCTTGATTCCAGCTTGTGTTTCTTCCAGTCCAGCGTTTCTCATGATGTACTCTGTATATAAGTTAAATAAGCAGGGTGACAATATACAGCCTTGACGTACTCCTTTTCCTATTTGGAACCAGTCTGTTGTTCCATGTCCATTTCTAACTGTTTCTTCCTGACCTGCATACAGATTTCTCAAGAGGCAGGTAGGTGGTCTGGTATTCTTATATTTTTTTATCAGAAGTTCTGTCACACATATGGTAATTAATCTTGAATTAATAAAATAGGAAAAGTACAAGTAATGTAACTAGCAGTAATATTAAAGTCATAAATAAGAATTCAGCCAAGAACTTCCATTAAGTGTAGTTCGGTATAGTCTCAGGTCATCCAACTTAGTTTAGTCTGTACCAATCTTTGTCTTTCAGGGTAATTTTATATTGACACTGTCCATAAAGCTCCCAGTCCAATTTCCTATTGTTACCAGGCTGCTTGTCCTTAGTGTAATTTAATTGTTCCTCCTTTAGGAGGACCTTAAAACTTAAGTGACCACAGCCTGGTTTAACCACATAAATTCATCCCATAGTTGTGGGAGGGTTTATTCTTTGGCTGAACTCTTGCTTGTTACTCTGATTGAGCTGAGGAACTTTAGAGGAAATTTATATTTATGGCCATGGTCAGAGTAGATATTATTAATTGGTTAGTGAGAGCATACTACCTAGTAATACCAAGAGCAGCCTGAGGAGACTGAACTTCCTATTTTCTAAAATAAATTTTCTAAGGGTCATCCAATTAGAGCCTTGGAGTACAGAGATACAGCAAGGTAATCTATAAGTACTAGATACAGGTAATAGGCCACAACGCAACATATGGAATGCTTTTTCAAACTAGCATAGGACTGTGTCCATTATAGTAAAACACTTGATTTATATACAAAGGTCCAAGAAGTCAAGAAAACATTATAAATGATCAAACAAATTAGTTCATTATCTTGCTTAAGCTGTCTACTTTTGATGTGTTATTCTCATTTTCATTGAAATGTAGTCTCCTCTGTTTGAACATCTTTTTAAGGTAAATTTGAGGTCAGCAGTCTGCTCTATAGACCAGTTTAGTGTAGGGGCCTCTGAAAATGAGAATTAATTCAAGAGTCAGCTTGCTTTCAGTTTCACTGTGTATGAGCTAATTAAGAGTACCTGATAAAAGTCCTTCCATCCAGTTGGAGATAATCCTTTAAATTATGTTTTACAGTACACATAATCCCCTGGTTGCAGGCCATGGGGCATCTGATCTTCATTCAGTGATTACAAAAATTAGCTTCATAAACAAAATTTATAGTGTCCTTTTAATAATACAGTTAACTTTACATTAATATAGTGTAACTGCAAGAAACTATCTGGGAAGTGACTTAGTACAAAATTTGGATTTAACATTCATTGGAACACTCTTTCTCTCCAAAATTACCCTCATTTCTACCAAATATACCCAAATTAAGAATAATTTGTTTATAAAAAAAGTCTGGCTTCAAAAACTTGACCTGATAATTTATATAACTATAATTTATCATACAGATTTTTTGCTTTACTAAAACTTTTATAAGGAGTCTCAGTCTGAACTTTAAAAAACCCTCAGAGGTAAGAAAGTCACATTAAGAGCTTATCACACATTTCACTTAGGTGAATTCTTCCCTTATTAAGACCCCCCAAAATACTTTGAGATTACTGTACCTGTTGATGAGGTAGCTTTCCTAATTTATTAGCAACATTTGGGAAGTCCTGGTGGCTCCGCAGTAAAGAATCTGCCTGCATTACAGGAATCTCAGGTTTCATCTATGGTTTGAAAATATCCCCTGGAGAAGGAAATGGCAACCCACTCCAGTATTCTTGGCTGGGAAATCCCATGGACAGAGGAGCCAGATGGGCTAGAGTCCATGGGGTTGCAAAAGAGACACGGCTTAATAATTAAACAACAACAACCATAGAATATAACCTAAGAAGATTTATTACTCATTTGACCATACTTCCCATGTAAATTAACACACCAAATGAACCTAATTAGTTTAATATCTCTCTTTGGGATGTTCCAGGGGCCCTTTGAGACAACCCAAAGTTAACCAGAGGTCAAATGACTTAATTAAATTTTGATTTAGGAAGTTTTGTCAATAAATATATAAAGGGTTTAAAACAATTGCTAGGATAGGATCATAGGTTACTTTGAAATGAAGAAGCAAAGTGAAAATCACTCTTCGTGACACCGTGGACTATACAGTCCATGGAATTCTCCAGGCCAGAATACTGGAATGGGTAGCCCTTCCCTTCTCCAGGGGATCTTCCCAACCCAGGGATCCAACCTAGGTCTCCCACATTGCAGGCGGATTCTTTACCAGCCAAGCCATCAGAGAAGCCCAAGGTTACTTTGAAACAATAGTAATTCACTTAGCCAAATTATAATAAATGATTTCAAAGATGAATACATAACAGATCACTTAAGAGGTAAAGAAACCTAAAATCTCTTATCAAGAGAAGTTCAACATCTTAAGAATACTTGCAGTATGCAGTATGCACAAAACTCTTCTCTAGGGGTCCACTTTTCACAAACTTTCTTCACTTTCTGTAGCCATCACTTAATTTGCTCATCTAGGGATAGCCACCTATAAAACAGACCTACTTCCTTTTCCCTTAATAAAATGCAATTTCAATTCTCATGCTTTCTTTACTGAAAATACACATCGAACTTTCCTTAAGCAACCACAAACTGTCCTTCATATTAGCATTCTGTAGATTGGTGAACATAAATATCAGTGATAATTTCTAAAAACATTTGTTTTCTTATAGACATCACCTCAGGATGGTACTAAACATACTCATGAATGGTCCTCAATATCCTTAGTTCCACTGTAAGAGGAAGCCAATGTTCAGTTATTAATGTTTCAGCATTTTATTTTATTTGGAAGTCACTTAGCTATTCAATAAACTTCCATCACTTAATTTAGCACAACCCTAGAAATTCAAGTTACCGAAATCTGGAGAGACTAAAATAGACATTCCTAAAACATAATTGTTATTAATAGAATTTATCTAAAAGCATTTATCTCATTTACATTTTTTTCCTTAAAAGTTTCTTCACATTGAGTTATTTTGTTTGCTGACAAATTTGCAACAGATATAAGATCTTTTTTAGCTTATATTAAACCTAGGCATGATATTGATGCTGCTGACACCAGACATGTCTATACTAATCAGATGAACAAACTTAAACTTTATTAATGGATGTCAATTTAATATTAAATATTCTCCAGTTCATGTGAACCTGAAATTCATTTAGCTTAATTTCTCTTGTATTTAGAAGTATTTAGAATTGTTTGATTTGTAAGTGCTTACTTTTCTTTAGGCTAGTTAAATAAAGCTCATTTACAAATTAATTTCAGTAATATTATCCAAAGACAAAGATACATACTGAGACATACATATATTCATACAGACACAACAAGAGATCTACCTTCATTTTCTAAACTTAGTCATGAATCAGATATCAAAGTATGAAACTCACTAGTTGTAAACAACAGTTGGAATAAGCCATGAATTAGTATCACAATACAAAACTTACTAGTTGTAAATAACAGAATAAGAAAAAAATTTAAAATGTTTTTGTTCATTTTTTTCCTTCAGTTTCAGAAATTAGAGATGGTATATACAAGTGATTCTGAGAGCTCTGGTCTCAAGGCACAGGGAGCAAAAATCTGGTTCTCTTAAGTAGGACTTTTTTTTTTCCTTCAAGGTAGCATTCTCTTCTGATTGGGAATTAAACTGATTGGGGTTTGGTTAAACTTGAACTGGAACTGTGAACTTAATTGGCATAATTGAAGGTTCATAATTTTTGTAGCTATCCCCTTTTATTTTAATGGTTTGGAAAAGTTGGTCAGCCAGTGGAACAAGAGTGTTTGTGTATAACTTATATCAATCTAGATTGTCTTTTGACTCAAGTAGCCAAATCCTCATCTAAGCCTTCTAAAAAGACAGAAATAAGTAAAGATCATTTTAGTGGTTAAAAAATAACTCAGGTTTCAAGCTGGAATGTTGTTTAAAAGGTATTTTTGTTTGTTTTTCAAATATTTCATAATAGTCCAGAGTTAATTCGTTCAATCTTTGCTTGCACTGTTGAATCTACAGTTTTAGGAAAAACCTCTGAGATAAGTTTGAATTATTTCTGAGCTAATTCCTTGCATTCAGTACGAGCTTCTGAATGTGCTTCAAAGTACATTAAGGGATGTTTCCATTCTGCTTTCTTTGTTCATTCCTTTGCTTTGTTTTCAGAAACTAAGAGCTGTATTAGTGATATAGATCTGAAAACCTGGGCTCATAGGACCGAACGGGTAACTTGACTTCCTGAGCAAATCTCAATGATCCTGACTTGGACTGGGAAATTTCTCAGCCAAGGCTCAGCTCAGGAGCTGGGGCGCATAAATAAGCACTGAGAATTGTTCACTTCTCCCTATAATAGATTTTTTCTTAAAAAAATCACTTCTGATTTTTTTTTTTTTATCCTCCTTTGCTGGGAAAAGGGGAGCAGCAAGAAGTAGAAGAGTTTGAAGAGAAAAAAGAGATGGCATGTAGCCTTCCCTGGTGGCTCAAATGGTAAAGAATTGGCTTTCAATGGAGGAGACGCAGGGTCTAACCCTGGGTCAGGAAGATGCCCTGGAGAAGGGAATGGCTACCACTCAAGTATTCTTGCTTGGAGAATTTTATGGACAGAGGGGCATGGTGGGCTACAGTCCATGGGATTGCAAACAGATGGACACAACTAACACTTTCACATTTTCCAAGTAATTCAGATAGAAGAAGATACGTGGGAGGAGCTGAGGGAGAGACAGAGTCAGTGACAAAGTGCTAGCAACCTTTTTGTTCTGATATAGTTTTAAGAGAAGATTCTAGATACCAATTGAAGTAAGTGTTCCATTCAGTCTGTTTGATCTTACAACCAGCTTTTTCCAAATTTGTGTGCAAAAATATCAATTTTGGAATATCAAATGAACCTCAATATTTGGTATTTTTATGTTAAGATCTCCTTTAGTATAATTCCCCCATTAAATAGGTACTTGCAAGTATAAGTTTGGTATGTATATAACCCTGGCTGGGGTGTTAGTTAGAGGCTGGCTTTCTGATGCCTCTTGTTTCTGTTTTTGAGAGGCTCTATTTCCCATTTTCCATTGAATTTATCAGGGATAAAATTCACTAGTGTAATTGTGTGATGTGCATGTATCCTGCTTGTGAGTATCCTCCTCTGAGTATCACCCTAGAGTCATTTCAGCTGGCTTACGTGACTCAGAGTCTACCTTCAGCAGTCTAGGACCACTGTGGATCATGGATTGCTGAATGGCCAATTCTTCTCTGTGACATCTGGATGTGAAAGCATTTTAAAAATGAGTGGTCTCCTTATGGGAACATTGCATGGTATGAGGACTCGGCCTCCATCACTCCCATAAATTTCTCAGTCACCTGAGAGAGTCAACTGGGAGCAGTCTTGTCCCTTTTTTTGGAGCAAAGCTTTCATGTAATATCTTCACTTTTATCCTGACAAACTATGTGAAGGCAGACAATTTGAGGAAAAGCATCAGATAAGCCTCTGACCTAATCAGCACAGACCACTCAGTCTCCTACAACTGAGCAACCTTGGTATCCTTCAACCAAGCCCCACCCAGAAACTTTCACCTTGGTGGGTATGCCCTGGTATCTTTTAACCAGGACCCTCTTAGTTCAGTTCAGTTCAGTGGCTCAGTCGTGTCTGACTCTTTGCGACCCCATGAATCGCAGCACACCAGGCCTCCCTGTCCATTACCAACTCCCGGAGTTCACTCAGACTCACGTCCATCGAGTCAGTGATGCCATCCAGCCATCTCATCCTTTGTCATCCCCTTCTCCTCCTGCCCCCAATCCCTCAAGCATCAGAGTCTTTTCCAATGAGTCAACTCTTCGCATGAGGTGGCCAAAGTACTGGAGTTTCAGCTTTAGCATCAGTCCTTCCAAAGAACACCCGGGACTGATCTCCTTTAGAATGGACTGGTAGGATCTCCTTGCAGTCCAAGGGACTCTCAAGAGTCTTCTCCAACACCACAGTTCAAAAGCATCAATTCTTTGGCGCTCAGCCTTCTTCACAGTCCAACTCTCACATCCATATTGAGCTATTTCAAATCCTGAAATATGATGCTGTGAAAGTGCTGCACTCAATATGCCAGCAAATTTGACAAACTCAGCAGTGGCCATAGGACTGGAAAAGGTCAGTTTGCATTCCAATCCCAAAGAAAGGCAATGCCAAAGAATGCTCAAACTACTGCACAATTGCACTCATCTCACATGCTAGTAAAGTAATGCTCAAAATTTTCCAAGCCAGGCTTCAGCAATATATGAACCGAGAACTTCCTGATGTTCAAGCTGGTTTTAGAAAAGGCAGAGGAACCAGAGATCAAATTGCCAACATCTGCTGGATCATGGAAAAAGCAAGAGAGTTCCAGAAAAACATCTATTTCTGCTTTATTGACTATGCCAAAGCCTTTGACTCTGTGGATCGCATTAAATTGTGGAAAATTCTGAAAGAGATGGGAATACCAGGACCCTCTAGTACCTTTCAATTGGTTAGGTATTCCTAAGTATCTTTCAACTGAGCCCCATCCACTACCATTCCACTGGGTAAGTCTGCCCTGGTATCTTTAAACAAGCCCCCTGCTCTGTATCTTTCAACTAGGAGGGTATTCCTTTGTATCAAGCCCCACCCAATATCTTTCCAATGGGTTAGGATGCCTTGGTATCTTTCAACTGGGTACATCCCAGTATCTTTCAACTGGGAGAGGGCAGGTACCCGCTATACTGACAAATAAAATTCAGGATCATAACCAACATGGGAGATTTGAGAACCAGGAGAGACTTATCAAATTTGTCTGGACTGTCTATGAAGGTGGTCAGACAAAAGGGGTCTCTACTCATACCAAGACTCCAGTTCCTTGTAGAGTTCAGATGAAGGGAGAAATCTACTCTGGGCTCCTTCATGGTCACCATGGAAATGTTGACTTAAAAAAATGCACAACATTAAAGTTGTGGGTTAAGATTTTTGGGGGCAAAATGAGGACCACATACTGGGAGACAGCACCTCAGAAAGCTCTGAGAAGCTGCTCCAAAGAAGCAATGAGGAAGGTCAGTATATGCATAATTTTGGTGAAAGGAGAATAAAGGCAATCAAGCACATATTTTTCCAGAAGATTTCTGCTAGTCTCAAAGTTTTGTGCTAATCATGAGGAACAGTCATCACATGAAGGATTTTAGTGTTTTTCTGGATATGAGGAGATACAAAATTGGGCTCATAAAATGAGTCCTGAATGTATCTATCTGAAGACTTGTCCTACCAGTTTTTCCCTGAGCACATGTGCCTCATTTCTGTTCTCCACCCTGAACTCCTTTTAGGGGATTTTGAAGGTCAGCAGCTGCAGTAGCACATGATTTAATCCCTGTAGAAGTAGATGGCAAGTTCCCATGGCAAGTGTCAATTTGTAGTTGACATGTCTAGCAAATTGAAACACCAAACTAAGTACATTATAAACTAGAGGTTTAAAATTATCAGAGTCAAATGTCCACACTCAGACCTCAAGCAAAGATGTATATTTTTGTCATCTTGCCTCAATTTTTGACATTTATATTTGTTTACGAAAGTGAACAAAATTTATGAATCCAGGCAGATTATCATTATTACAGAAATAACATCAGTTTCCCATTTCCCCAATTTTTCCCTCTTCTAAAGTTATGCACTATAGGAGAGGAACCTTGAACTAGGAATTTGGGAGTTTTTCTAAGAGAGCTTGCCCAGTAGCCTCACCTCCCCACCAAGAGAGGAGTAGAATGTTTTATCAGTATAAACAAATCCTTTGTAATGTAAATGATAGCTCCACGTATAATTTCCCTTTGAAATGTAAAACACATACCTCCAGGGAAGTAAATTTGTGCTCCAGAGAGATCCAAATCATCTTTTGACTTCCAAAACATCCTTTAATCCACATTTCAGATTTCTTTGTTTAGAAAGCCCTAACCATGCAAAAAACATCAAAATATTTTCTCAACAGTCCTACAGTTTTCACATGCAGATAAGTGAATTTTCTGAATATTTCTTGTTTATGAAGGATATATGCAGGCTTTTGAATAGTTCTAGACAAATACAGGGCTTACATTCCAACTCTGCAACTCACTGAATATGAATGTATCATTTGCTTTACCTGCATGGGTACTGAAACTCAGCCTTTAAACTCCCGGGATGTGTAATAGCTTCAAATTCCAGTCAAAGTCAATTATAGTAATTCTCAATTCTTTATTCCTAGCACCTGAGGATTTTCCTTTCTTTCTTGCCAGTTCTTCTATTCATCATTTACTTACCTTCAAAAGCCTCACACAGTATTTCTAAGCGTACCTGAAATATATTCAGGTTATGTTTACCATATCGTTGGAAATGAGCAACTGATGATTGTGTTTTGTGATTGTAATAATAATAGGTCCATGAGATGTCTAAAATAAAACATATATATCAATAAATGTCCTATGTGCCAGCCACAGGCAGTGTAGACAAAGAATGACAGCAGCCATTTTCATAAACAAAGGGTGTTTTAGCTATAAGGCTGCCCCCTGATGGTGCACCCCAAGGGGTATTAAGGATGAAGAAAAACAGGATATTGGCCCTAGATAGTTGAGGTGTGTTTCAAAGAAATAAGTTCAATAATTCTAGACTCTTGCATCTTTTCATACATAGAAAAGTACTAAAATCTTTATCTTGAGATGTCTTCTTTGTGATTATTACTAATCAATAACCTCTGATATGCAGATGACACCACCTTTATGGCAGAAAGTGAAGAACTAAAGAGCCTCTTAATGAAAGTGAAAGAGGAGATGAAAAAGTTGGCTTAAAGCTCAACATTCAGAAAACTAAGATCATGGCCTATGGTCCCATCATTTCAGTTCAGTCTCTCAGTCGTGTCCGACTCTTTGTGACTCCATGAAGTGCAGCATGCCAGGCCTCCCTGGCCATCACCAACTCCCAGATTTCACCCAAACTCATGTCCATCGAGTCGGTGATGCCATCCAGCCATCTCATCCTCTGTCGTCTCCTTCTCCTCCTGCCCCCAACCCCTCCCAGCATCAGGGTCTTTCGAATGAGTCAACTCTTCGCATGAGGTGGCCAAAGTACTGGAGTTTCAGCTTTAGCATCATTCCTTCCAAAGAAATCCCAGGGCTGATCTCCTTTAGAATGGACTGGTTGGATTTCCTTGCAGTCCAAGGGACTCTCAAGAGTCTTCTCCAACACCACAGTTCAAAAGCATCAATTCTTTGGCGCTCAGCTTTCTTCACAGTCCAACTCTCACATCCATACATGACCACTGGAAAAACCATAGCCTTGACTAGACGGACCTTTGTTGGCAAAGTAATGTCTCTGCTTTTGAATATGCTATCTAGGTTGGTCATAACTTTCCTTCCAAGGAGTAAGCATCTTTTAATTTCATGGCTGCAGTCACCATCTGCAGTGATTTTTGAGCCCCCCAAAATAAAGTCTGACACTGTTTCCACTGTTACCCCATCTATTTCCCATGAAGTGATGGGACTGGATGCCATGACCTTAGTTTTCTGAATGGTGAGCTTTAGGCTGCTTTTGCACTCACCTCTTTCACTTTCATCAAGAGGCCTTTTAGTTCCTCTTCACTGTCTGCCATAAGGGTGGTGTCATCTGCATATCTGAGGTTATTGATATTTCTCCTGGCAATCTTGATTCCAGCTTATGCTTATTCCATCCCAGTGTTTCTCATGATGTACTCTGCATAGAAGTTAAATAAGCAGGGTGACAATATACAGCCTTGACATACTCCTTTTCCTGTTTGGAACCAGTCTGTTGTTCCATGTCCAGTTCTAACTGTTGCTTCCTGACCTGCATACAGGTTTCTCAAGAGGCAGGTCAGGTGGTCTGGTATGCCCATATCTTGAAGAATTTTCCACAGTTTATTGTGATCCATACAGTTAAAGGCTTGGGCATAGTCAATAAAGCAGAAGTAGATGTTTTTCTGGAACTCTCTTGCTTTTTCGATGATCCAGAGGATGTTGGTAATTTGATCTCTGGTTCCTCTGCCTTTTCTAAAACCAGCTTGAACATCTGGAAGTTCATGGTTCATGTATTGCTGAAGCCTGGCTTGGAGAATTTTGAGCATTACTTTACTAGCATGTGAGATGAGTGCAATTGTGCGGTAGTTTGAGCATTCTTTGGCATTGCCTTTCTTTGGGATTGGAATGCAAACTGACCTTTTCCAGTCCTGTGGCCACTGCTGAGTTTGTCAAATTTGCTGGCATATTGAGTGCAGCACTTTCACAGCATCATCTTTCAGGATTTGAAATAGCTCAACTGGAATTCCATCACCTCCACTAGCTTTCTTCATAGTGATGCTTCCTAAGGCCCACTTGACTTCACATTCCAGGATGTCTGGCTCTAGATAACCACACCATCATGATTATCTGGGTCGTGAAGATGTTTTTTGTACAGTTCTTCTGTGCATTCTTGCCACCTCTTCTTAATATCTTCTGCTTCTATTAGGTCCATACCATTTCTGTTCTTTATTGAGCCCACCTTTGCATGAAATGTTCCCTTGGTATCTCTAATTTTCTTGAAGAGATCTCTAGTCTTTCCCATTCTGTTGTTTTCCTCTATTTCTTTGCATTGATCGCTGAGGGAGGCTTCTTATTTGTTCTTGCTATTCTTTGGAACTCTGCTTTCAGATGCTTATATCTTTCCTTTCCTCCTTTGCTTTTCACTTCCTTTCTTTTCACAGCTATTTGTAAGGCCTCCCCAGACAGCCATTTTGCTTTTTTGCATTTCTTTTCCATGGGGATGGTCTTGATCCCTGTCTCCTGCACAATGTCATGAACCTCTGTCTGTAGTTCATCAGGCACTTCATCTATCAGATATAGACCCTTAAATCTATTTCTCACTTCTGCTGAATAATCTTAAGGGATTAGATTTAGGTCATACCTGAATGGTCTAGTGGCTTTCCCCACTTTCTTCAATTTAAGTCTGAATTTGGCAATGAGGAGTTCATGATCTGAGTCACAGTCAGCTCCCGGTCTTGTTTTTGCTGACTGTATAGAGCTTCTCCATCTTTGGCTGCAAAGAACATAATCAATCTGATTTCAGTGTTGACCATCTGGTGATGGCCATGTGCAGAGTCTTCTCTTGTGTTGTTGGAAGAGGGTGTTTGCTATGACCAGTGCGTTCTCTTGGCAAAACTCTATTAGCCTTTGCCCTGCTTCATTCCGTATTCCAAGGCCAAATTTGCCTGTTACTCCAGGTGTTTCTTGACTTCCTACTTTTGCATTCCAGTCCCCTATAATGAAAAGGACATCTTTTTTGGGTGTTAGTTCTAAAAGGTCTTGTAGGTCTTCATAGAACCGTTCAACTTCAGCTTCTTCAGCATTACTGGTTGGGGAATAGACTTGGATTACTGTGATATTGAATGGTTTGCCTTGGAAAGGAACAGAGATCATTCTGTCGTTTTTGAGATTGCATCCAAGTACTGCATTTTGGACTCTTTTGTTGACCATGATGACCACTCCATTTCTTCTAAGAGATTCCTGCCCACAGTAGTATATATAATGGTCATCTGAGTTAAATTCACCCATTCCAGTCCATTTTAGTTCGCTGATTCCTAGAATGTTGACGTTCATTCTTGGTATCTCCTGTTTGACCACTTTCAATTTGCCTTGATTTATGGACCTAACGTTCCAGGTTTCTATGCAATATTGCTCTGTACAGCATTGGACCTTGCTTCTATCACCAGTCACATCCACAACTGAGTATTGTTTTTGCTTTGGCTCCATCCCTTCATTCTTTCTGGAGTTATTTCTCCACTGATCTCCAGTAGCATATTGGGCACCTCCCGACCTGGGGAGTTCCTCTTTCAGTATCATATCATTTTGCCTTTTCAAACTGTTCATGGGGTTCTCAAGGCAAGAATACTGAAGTGGTTTGCCATTCCCTTCTCCAGTGGACCACATTCTGTCAGACCTCTCCACCATGACCCGCCCGTCTTGGGTGGCCCCACACAGCTTGGCTTGGTTTCATTGAGATAGACAAGGCTGTGGTCCGTGTGATTATAATGAATATTTTCTGTTATATTTTCTATTATGGTTTCAGTGTGCGCCCTCTGCTGCCCTCTCGCAACACCTACCGTCTTACTTGGGTTTCTCTTACCTTGGATGTAGGGTATCTCTTCACGTCTGCTCCAGCAAAGCACAGCCGCTGCTCCTTATCTTGGACCAGGGGTATCTCCTCACTACCGCCCCTCCTGACCTTGAACGTGGAGTAGCTCCTCTTGGCCCTCCTGCACATTTGCAGCCACTGCTTCGTGGACATGGGATTGCTCCTCTCGGCCGCCGCCCCTGGCCTGGGACGTGGGGTAGCTCCTCTCTGCCGCTCCTGCACCATCGCAGCCTGGCACTCTGGGCTGCTGCCCCTGACCTTGGACGCGGGGTAGCTCTTCTCGGCCATGCTTCTGCTAGGTCCGTTACAGCCGCGCGCTTCTGCTGCATGGTCCTTCGCAGCCGGCAATGGTCTCGTCACTTCATGGCAAATAGATGGGGAAACAGTGGAAACAGTGGCTGACTTTATTTTTCTGGGTTCCAAAATCACTGCAGATTGTGACTGCAGCCATGAAATTAAAAGAAGCGTACTCTTGGAAGGAAAGGTATAACCAACCTAGATAGCATATTCAAAAGCAGAGACATTACTTTGTCAACAAAGGTCCATCTAGTCAAGGCTATGGTTTTTCCAGTAGTCATGTATGGATGTGAGAGTTGGACCGTAAAGAAAGTTGAGCACTGATGAATTGGTGCTTTTGAACTGTGGTGTTGGAGAAGACTCTTGAGAGCTGACAACACGGAGATCAAACCAGTCCATCCTAAAGGAGATCAGTCCTGGGTGTTCATTGGAAGGGTGATGCTGAAGCTGCAACTCCAATACTTTGGCCACCTGATGCGAAGACCTGACTTATTTGAAAAGACCCTGATGCTGGGAAAGATTGAAGGTGGGAAGAGAAGGGGATGACAGAGGATGAGATGGTTGGATGGCATCACCGACTCAATGGACATGAGTTTGAGTAAGCTCTGGGAGTTGGTGATGGACAGGGAAGCCTGGTGTGCTGCAGTCCATGGGATCACAAACAGTTGGACATGACTGAAACACTGAACTGAATTGAGTAATCTTTTGATGTTCAACTACATGTTTTACTTTTGAGTAAATTCCTATATATCCTGGCTCCTCCCATATCTCTTTGGAACAATTCCTCATATCTATCTGATAAGTTGTTTCAGTGCTATAGTTCTCAGTAACACCCCAAGTAAAAATAATCTCAACTTTAGGTTGTGATTTCTTTTTCAACTGACAGCAGATAAATAGTGATGAAACCTCAT
The DNA here is from genome assembly GCF_029378745.1 of Bos indicus. Classification (NCBI taxonomy): domain Eukaryota; kingdom Metazoa; phylum Chordata; class Mammalia; order Artiodactyla; family Bovidae; genus Bos; species Bos indicus. Next base: position 59,443,928 of record NC_091770.1, on the reverse strand, counting down.
TTAAAATGGTAACAAATATGCTCAACGTTACCCAATGTTTTGTAGAAAAAAAATTAGGCAAAGAGGCCTTCCTGATGGGAGAGCAAATTTGGCACTTTGATGGAGCAATTTGCCAATGGTCATTAAATATCCTCAGAATATTTATATATTCTGCTCCATTAATTCATACACTAGAAATTTATTCTAAGAAATGTATGATTGATATGTGAAAATATGTAAAACTTTTTTATAAAATATTTTAATGTAAGTATATATGGATTATAATTAAAAAAACTAAATACTCCAAAATGAAGTATTAGGTAAATTATAATATAGTATTACATAGCACAAAAAATTTTAAATTATATTCTACAGAATATAAACATGAAGCGATATACATAATATAAAAATTCATGAGAGAAACAAGGTAGTGAAGTGTCCATAGAGTTGGTATGATTTTTCATAAAATATGCATGAATGCTCAGAAAATTTACTGACGATACATAAAAAAACTTTCAACAGTATTTATCTCTAAGTCCTGTATTTCTACTTAATATTTTACATTTATAATATTCTTGTTTCTTTTCTTACATTCTACATTAGAGATATACAATTTTGTAATCAAAGTATTATTTGTAATGGCCTAATCATTCCACTTTTAGAAATACATTAAAATGGTATTTGTAATAGTGAATCACCGGCAACAATATAAATGTCCAACTCTACCATATCTCCTTGTAAAGAAATAATATGCAGCCATTCACAAAATGTTCTTAAAGAATATGTAAGGGGGAGGACCATCAAGATGGCAGGGGAGTAAAATGCAGAGGTCACCCTTCTCCCCACAAATATATAAAAAATGCATCTGCACATGGAAGTCTTACAGAAGATCTACTGGGCAAAAGACATGAAACAAAACAAAGCAAAACAAAAAAGAGAAAAACACAAAGGATTCAGGACAGGACCTGTGCCTTGGGGAAGGAATTGTGAAGGAGCAAGTTTCCACACACTCAGAAACCCCCTCACAGGTCGGGACAATGGGCACCTTGCAACCTCAGAGGAGAATGCACAATAGGTGTGTAGAAGACAAAATGCAGAAAATTCTGCACAGAGATCAGAGCCAACCAGCACTGCCTAGCCTGGGACATATATCTGCATGCTCACCAGAGCAGGTGGGGACTGGATGCTGAGACCCAGGCTTTAGAGGTCAGACCCCCAGGAGAGGTCTAGGGTTGACTATCATAAGACAGTCTGAGGGGGCTAGTATGACACTGCTGAGGGAGCCCAGGAAAAAGTCTGGGCCTGCCAGAGATGCAAGAGATCATTGTCGTGGGGACCTTCTAAGTCCATACATTTACAGACTACAGAATACTGCCTTCACAAGTGCTTTGTGGGGGGAGGTCTCTGACCCTAGAGATGGCTGCACTGGTCAACCCATGTGAGTGCCAAAGGTGGGACAGGATGTGGTTGTGGTCAGTCCCTGACCCCAGAACAGACTGCATAGGTCACCTGCCTGAGTGCCAGAGGCAGGGAGGAATGCAGCTGTGGTTGGTCAGACCTGCAACCTGGACCAGTTCCCCAGAGAGAGCTCATGACCTGTCTCAGGCTGCAGCAACAGTATTGCAGTATATCTGTAGGGTAGTATATATGTATTATATATATATATTATATATTATATATATTTTTTTTTTAAAATTCATGTTTAGATATGAATTATATATATATATATATATATATATTTTTTATTCATGTTTAAAAGACATGAATTTTTGCCTAACTAAAAGAGTATGACATTTTGATTCCACTTATTTGACTTAGTATGAATAGAATGCTAGATTTCTAATTTAAAAAACAGATATGCAGCAAAAAGAAAGATTTACCATATAGCATAGGGAACTATGGTCCATATCTTATAATAACCTATGATGGAAAATAATTGAAAAAATAATATATGTGTATTTGTATAACTGAATCACCTTGCTGTGTACCTGAAGCATTGGAAGTCAACTATACTTCAATAAAAATATATATTTAAAAAATTCATGATTGAAGATCATAATATTTCATTTATGTTCATTTATTAGATAACAGTTTACAGTGGTCTTCAAGATTTTAATATTATCTTAGGTTATCATAAGCTCCCTGGGTGGGGCTAAAAACAAAAATAGAAACAAAAAACAAACTACCTGTCAGTGCAGGAGATGTAAGAGTCATGGGTTTGATTCCTGAGTTAGGAAGATCCCCTGGAGTAGGAAATGGCAACCCACTCCAGTATTCTTGCCTGGAAAATTCCAAGGATGTAGAAGACTGACAGGCTACAGTCTATGGGACCACAGAGAGTCAGACACAACTGAGAAATTAAGCACATCATAAAATATGCTCCTTGTTGTATAAAATACTATGTTTTTTCCTGTGAGATTTTATGGGACTACAATATCCTAGAAGCAGTTACTGTGATCTTAAAATTCTTTAAAAAGTATTTTTTCTACTTGATAGAACATACTACTATAGTTCCTTGAAAATTAATCACTGGGTCAACTGCACAGTGGGTTCTGTACAACACTATATGTCAGCAAATTTGGAAAAACTCAGCAGTGGCCACAGGACTGGAAAAGGTCAGTTTCCAGTTTGACTGGAAAAGGTCAGAGTCCAATCCCAAAGAAAGGCAGTGCCAAAGAATGCTCAAACTACCACACAATTGCACTCATCTCACATACTAGTAAAGTAATGCTCAAAATTCTCCAAGCCAGACTTCAGCAATACATGAACCGTGAACTTCCAGATGTTCAAGCTGGTTTTAGAAAAGGCAGAGGAACCAGAGATCAAATTACCAACATCCAATGGATCATGGAAAAAACAAGAGAGTTCCAGAAAAACATCTATTTCTGCTTTATTGACTATGCCAAAGCCTTGGACTGTGTGGATCACAATAAACTGTGGAAAATTATGAAAGAGACAGGACTACCAGACCACCTGACCTGCCTCTTGAGAAACCTGTATGCAGGTCAGGAAGCAACAGTTAGAACTGGACATGGAACAACAGACTGGTTCCAAATAGGAAAAGGAGTTCGTCAAGGCTATATATTGTCACCCTGCTTATTTAACTTATATGCAGAGTACATCATGAGAAACGCTGGGCTAGAAGAAGCACAAGCTAGAATCAAGATTGCCGGGAGAAATATCATTAACCTCAGAAATGCAGATTACACCACCCTTATGGCAGAAAGTGAAGAGGAACTAAAAAGCCTCTTGATGAAAGTGAAAGAGGAGAGTGAAAAAGTTGGCTGAAAGCTGAACATTCAGAAAACTAAGATCATGGCATCTGGTCCCATCAGTTCAGTTCAGTTCAGTTCAGTCACTCAGTCTTGTCCAACTCTTTGCGACCCCATGAATTGCAGTACGCCAGGCCTCCCTGTCCATCACCAACTCCCGGAGTTCACCCAAACTCATGTCCATCCAGTCAGTGATGCCATCCAGCCATCTCATCCTCTGTCATCGCCTTCTCCTCCTGCCCCCAATCCCTCCCAGCATCAGAGTCTTTTCCAATGAGTCAACTCTTTGCATGAGGTGGCCAAAGTATTAGAGTTTCAGCTTCATCATCAGTCTGGTCCCATCACTTCATGGCAAATAGATGGGGAAACAGTGGAAACAGTGGCTGACTTTATTTTTCTGGGCTCCAAAATCACTGCAGATGGTGATTGCAGCCATGAAATTAAAAGATGCTTACTCCTTGGAAGGAAAGTTATGACCAACCTAGACAGCACATTAAAAAGCAGAGACATTACTTTGCCAACAAAGTTTCATCCAGTCAAGGCTATGGTTTTTCCATTGGTCATGTATGGGTGTTAGAATTGGACTAAAGAAAGCTGAGCACAGGAGAATTGATGCTTTTGAACTGTGGTGTTAGAGAATACTCTTGAGAGTCCTTTGGACTTCAAGGAAATCCAACCAGTCCATCCTAAAGGAAATTAGTCCTGGGTGTTCATTGGAAGGACTGATGTTGAAGCTGAAACTCCAGTATTTTTGCCACCTGATGTGAAGAGCTGACTCATTTGAAAAGACCCTGAGGTTGGGAAAGATTGAAGGCCAGAGGAGAAGGGGACGACAGAGGATGAGATGGCTGGATGGCATCACTGACTCGATGGACATGAGTTTGGGTAAACTCCAGGAGCTGGTGATGGACAGGGAGGCCAGGCATGCTGTGGTTCATGGGGTCGCAGAGTCAGACAAAACTGAGTGACTGAATTGATACTGATACTGATTGCCACTAGTTACATGTGGCTACTTAAATTTATATTAGTTAAAATTTGTGTTCCTTAGTCACATAGCCATGTTTCAAATGGTCAGTAGTCTTATGTGACTAGTGGTTGCTATAACAGTATTAGCATAATATGTAAGTTCCATTATATAGTACTTCTATTATCACAGAAAGTTTAATGAGAGAGTGCTACATAGACTTTTCAAAACAATCCCCAAATTTCTAAGGAAATATAAAATAAAATAAGTGATTAAATCTTCTTATTTAAGGGCAGAAATTAATTTTTAACAATACTGTTTATATGCTGACTCAGTCAGAGAAGAGTTGGGAACATACAAGCCACCCTAGACATTTGAACCTGAAGAGATTTCATGCAAGTAATTGGCACATAGATATTTAAAGTCTGAATAAACAAAAGGGTACCAGATAATAGTTATTGCAAGAAGCAGATATTATCCATAAGACTATGGTAACCAAAGTAATAATAACTGAGGAATCTCAAAAATGGAAGAGGTAGTGGTAACTACCCTGGGGATTCATAGGAGAGGCCCCACACTGTTGCTTCTTGGACCTTGAAGGATACATTACATGGTTGGTAAATGGACTGCTGAGGGAAGTGTGGCCAGCTGGGGCTGGTGCTTCTAGGGCTGGAAGTACTAAAAGGACATGGAGGATGATATTGCAGCTGTCATCTGAAACTGAAGTGGTACTAACATGAGCTATGAACAGAAAGTGAAAGTGAAAGTCACTCAGTTGTGTCTGACTCTTTGTGACCCCATGGACTATACAATCCATGGAATTCTCTAGGCCAGAATACTGGAATGGGTAGCCTTTCCCTTTTCCAGAGGATCTTCCCAAGCAAGGGATTGAACCCAGGTCTCCCATGTTGCAGGCAGATTCCTTACCAGCTGAGCCACTGTGCCTGCATCCTGCTTTCCTACCTTTCTCTAACACAGCTAGCAGAGATCATAGCAAAAGAATCTAAAAATTTTAGTTTGCAGATCTCTGTGAGCATCCCAGAGCCAAATATGGAAGAGAAGATTTGAAGCTGAAATATAATATGAATATGTGGGTCATCAATATACACTTTCACAAAATACACCTGAAATCACCTTATTAGGTATGGTCCTCTGAAGAGAATAATTACATTTAAATAAAACAAATATATATCTGTGTACATTCATCCATATCATATATTAAATGTATATGCATGTGTGTTAAGTTGTTTCAGTCATGTCTGACTCTTTGCATCCCTATGGTCTGTAGCCCACCAGGCTGCTCCATCCATGAGATTAGTCAGATAACTATACAGGAATGGGTTGCCATGCCCTCCTCCAAGGGATCTTCCTGACCCAAGGATCAAACTTGCATCTCTTACATCTCCTGTGTTGGCCGGCAGTTTCTTTACCACTAGTGCCACCTGGGAGGCCTTAAATGTATACACAGACATATATATCCCACATCCAAGGGCAGAGAAGCCCCAGAAAAATGGTGGGCGATGGAGTGGTGACTGCATGGCACTGGGGCGACTTTGAGGAGAAACCCAACATCCAAGGGCAAAGGAGAAGCCTCAGCAAGATGGTAGGAGGGGCAAAATCATGTTTGGAATCAAACTCCATACCCACCAGGGATGCTCAGAGGGCTCAAACATACCTTGTGTGCACCAGGACCCAGAGACCCTACAGAGACTGAGACAGAACTGTTTGAGTGTCTCCTGAGGAGGTACAGGTCAGCAGTGAACTGCTGCAGGGTCAGGGGCTCTGGGTGCAGTAGACCTGGGTATGGCATAAATCCCTTTGGAGCAGGTCACCATTAACCCCACAATAGAGCCACCAGAACTTACACAGGATTGAGGAAACAGACTCTTGGAGGGCACAGACAAAACCCTGTGTACATCAGGATCCAGGAGAAAGGAGCAGTGACCCCACAAAAGACTGACCCAGACTTGCCCTTGAGGGTCCAAGAGTCTCTGGCAAAGGTGTGGGTTGGTGGTGGCCTGCTGCAGAGTTGGGGGCACTGAGTGTAGCACTGCATGCATGGGACCTTTCGAAGGTCACCATTATCTTCATTACCTTCACTAGAGTTTTGCCTCAGGTCAAATAACAGGGAGAGAACACAGATCCACCCATCAACAGAAAATTGGATTAAAGATTTACTGAACATGGCCCTGACCATCAGAACAAGACCCAGTTTCTTCCTCAGTCAGTCTCTCCCATCAGGAAGCTCCCATAAGCCTCTTATCCTTCTCCACCAGAGGGCAGACAGACTGAAAACCACAATCAGAGAAAACTAACCAATCTGATCACATGGACTACAACCTTGTCTAACTCAATGAAACTATGAGCCATGCCATGTAAGGTCACCCAAGATGGACAAGTCATGGTGGAGAGTTCTGACAAAACGTGGTTAAGGGAATGGCAAACCACTTCAGTATTTTTGCCTTGGGAACCCCATGAACAGTAGAAAAGGCAAAAAGGACACTGAAAGATGGGCTTCCCAGGTCGGTGGGTGCCCAATATGGTACTGGAGATCAGTGGAGAAATAACTCCAGAAAGAAAGAAGAGATGGAGCCAAAGCAAAAACAACACCCAGGTGTGGATGTGACTGGTGATGGAAGTAAAGTCTGATGTTGTAAAGAGCAATATTGCATAGGAACCTGGAATGTTAGGTCCATGATCAAGCCAAATTGGAAGTGGTCAAACAAGAGATGGCAAGAGTGAACACCAACATTTTAGGAATCAGTGAACTAAAATGGACTGGAATGGGTGAATTTAACAAGAATATATCTACTACCGTGGGCACGAATCCCTTAGAAGAAATGGAGTAGCCATCACAGTCAACAAAAGAGTCTGAAATGCAGTATTGGGTGCAATCTCAAAAATATAAGAATGATCTCTGTTCGTTTCCAAGGCAAACCATTCAATATCACAGTAATCCAAGTCTATGCCATGACCAGTAATGCTGAAGAAACTGAAGTCGAATGATTCAGTGAAGACCTACAAGACTTTCTAGAACTAACACCCTAAAGAGATGTCCTTTTCATTACGGGGGACTGGAATGCAAAAGTAGGAAGTCAAGAGATACCTGGAGCAACAGGCAAATTTGGCCTTGGAGTACTTATTTAACTTATATGCAGAGTGAGTAGGTGAGTGAAAGTCACTCAGTTGTGTCTGACTCTTGGCGACCCCATGCATCATACAGTCCATGGAATTCTCCAGGCAAGAGTACTGGAGTGGGTAGCCTTTTCCTTCTCCAGAGTATCTTCCCAACCCAGGGGTCAAACCCAGGGTTTGCGAATTGCAGATGGATTCTTTACCAGCTGATCCACAAGGGAAGCCCTTAGTAACTAAAGTTTGTGTTAAAACTAGTATACAACTAAATCAAATAGAGCTATTTTAAAGAAATAATTTGGAGGGTTAAGCAAACTATTACCTATTTTAGACCTATATAACTAAAATAACCTTAGGTATGCAATCACCTCTTTTAATGCAACATTGTACAAACCACATGAACACTGTCTCAATCTACATGCCTTCTCTCCATGGGTTTTCCTCCTTGACAAAGTTGAGAACACAAAGCATTCCTTACAGTTGCTGCCAAATAAGCCACTGTGTGTGTATCTCGCCTTAACTGATGGACTTAAACTTTATCCACTGGTTTTCACCCCAGTATACGCAGAGTACATCATGAGAAATGTCTGACTGGATGAAGCACAAGCTGTAATCAAGATCACGGGAGAAATATCAATAACCTCAGATAAGAAGATGACACCACACTTACAGCAGAAAGTGAAGAAGAACTAAAGAGCCTCTTGATGAAAGTGAAAGAGGAGAGTGAAAAAGTTGGCTTAAAGCTCAACATTCAGAAAGCTAAGACCATGGCATCTGGTCCCATCACTTCATGGCAAATAGATGGGGAAACAATGGAAACAGGGAGAGACTTTACTTTTTGGGGGCTCCAAAATCACTGCAGATGGTGACTGCAGTCATGAAATTAAAAGACACTTGCTTTTGGAAGAAAAGCTATGAACAACATAAACAGCATATTAAAAAGCAGAGGCATTGTTTGCCAACAAATGTCCATCTAGTCAAAGCTATGGCTTTTCCAGTAGTGATGTATGGATGTAAGAGTTGGACTATATAGAAAGCGGAGCACTGAAGAAGTGATGCTTTTGAACTGTGATGTTGGAGAAGACTCTTGAGAGTCCCTTGGAAGCAAGGAGATCCAACCAGTCCATCCTAAAGAAATCAGTCCTGAATATTCATTGGAAGGACTGATGCTGAAGCTGAGACTCCAATACTTTGACCACCTGATGCGAAGACCTGACTCAGTGGAAAAGACCCTGATGCTGGAAAAGATTGAAGGTGGGAGGAGAAGGGGATGACAGAGGATGAGATGGTTGGATGGTACCACTGACTCAATGGACATGAGTTTGAATAAACTCTGGGAGTTGGTGATGGACAGGGAGGCCTTGTGTGCTGCAGTCCATGGGGTCACAAAGAGTCAAACATGACTGACTGAACTGAACCGAACTTAACACACAAGTTAAAATATATATTCATAGAATAGCTTTATTATTATTTAATGGTATTTTGTTTCAATATTAATATTAAAACATTATTAATTAATTTTAATAGCACTACCTATGTAGATACTTTTAACATGTGTTATCTCATTTACTTGTAACAAAAACCCTATAGAGTATTATTTTACCATCTAATACATGTGAAAACTGTAGTTGCATTACATTTCTGAGAATTCACATTCAGGAAGAAGAAGGCTGATATAAAAACTGAATAATTAGCCTCCATTGCCATCTGGCAATAAGGGATAGTCTGAGGTTGTATGCTTCTATTATTGTTTGAGAAATGAAGGCAAACAAAAAAATCTAATGAGTAAAGTGTTAACACAGTTGTAGGCACTTAACAAAGATTCATGTAACTGCATACTAATTTTGACTTTTTATACATAAAGCCTTGAAATATTTAGGGTCCTGTATTAGTCAATGTATGAATATTACATTTAAAACAGTTTCCTCTATCATTTTTATTTCCCATAATGTATCATTTTATAATGTTAGACTAATTTTTCCATGAGTCATCCAGGGAAATTATCATTCCAAAGATCATTGTAACTGATTTTTATACTATTTTTATTTTGACTAGATATTATGCATGTGTCAACAAGGACAAAAGAGAATGTAATAAAGGGTAAAAACAAATGTTCAAGTATCATACTATTACTGTATCTAGAAACATACATATTTTTAGGATCATGAGTTTTTATACAGAACTGAATTTAAGAGTCTGTAAGAGAGTAGAATAAGAAAATGAAAGAGAACCACATTTTATTTCATTCTTTTTATCTGGCAAGTGTCCTGAATATGTTCTTTCCATTAATCATAAAAGTAAGCTTTAGAGAGAAATACATTATTTTACCTTTGACAAGTAAGAAAATAATTTTAGAGGGTGGGATGAGAGGTGGAATTGCATAAGTAGGGTTGGTAATCCAGTCCAGTTTGACCTCGCAGATAATATTCTCTCCTCAAATGGATAGGATTCTAACTTTCATTTGGTGTTGGATTCACTCCCTATTCACTGATTAAACATAAGTTTAAAAATCTAATATATTTTATAGGCACTCTGCTAGTAAAATGAAGGAGGAAATGGCAATTCACTCCAGTATTCTTGCCTGGAGAATCCCATGGACACAGGAACTTGGTGGGCTAGAGTCCATGGGGTCACAAAGAGTTAGACATGACTGAGCAACTAACACTCATGCACTGCTAGTAACTAGAGATGCTGAAGACAGTGGGACAGTATTCCCAACAAAAAGAGCTCTGAGCCAGAAGACAGAAGAGACATGCAACCAGACAAGTGCATCCCAGTGAGATAATTACTAAGAGGGCCACTTGAATCCTGCAGAAGAGATAGAGGAAGCCTACTTTTTCTTTCGAGTTTGGGAAGACTTTCTGGAGGATGTGGCAGACATTTACAGCACAGCAGAGCCTGGTAGGCTGCAGTCCATGGGGTTGCTAAGAGTCGGATACGACTGAGCATCTTCACTTTCACTTTTTACTTTCACGCATTGGAGAAGGAAATGGCAACCCACTCCAGTGTTCTTGCCTGGAGAATCCCAGGGACGGGGGAGCCTGGTGGGCTGCTGTCTCTGGGGTCTCACAGAGTCGGACACGACTGAAGCGACTGAGCAGCAGCAGCAGCAGCAGCAGCAGCAGCAGCAGCAGCAGCAGAGAGTTGTCTATTAAATATATGATGCTTCAAGCCTGGTGCGTTTCTAAAGGCAGCTCCAAGTTCTGACCATACTCCGTACTACTACCTTCTAAAGTTTTCAGGGATCCCCACATGGGAGTAACACAAATTTAAAGTAATATATTTAATTTTTGGAATCTCATATCTCCCTTGGAGATTTCACAACTATCATTATACTTAATAATATCAAATATTTGAAGAAATATTGCTGTTGTGTTCAGTCACTCCCTTGTGTCTGGTTCTTTGAACCCTATGGACTGCTTATGTTTCTCTCTCACTGTTGATCTGACAAAAAACTCTATTTACTCTATTTTTGCCCTGATTCATTATTCAGCACTCAAAGACTTAGATAAACACTGATATAAAATATGTAACATATATTAGATACTGAATAAGGGGCTGTCCCGATGGCTTGGCAGGTAAAGAATCCACCTGCAATGCAGGAGACTCGAATTCAGCACCTGGGTCAGGAAGATCCCCTGGAGGAGGAAATGGCAACCTACTCCAGTATTCTTGCCTGGAAAATCCCATGGACAGAGGAGTCCTGAGGATTACAGTCCCTAAAGTTGCAGAGTCAGACATGACTGAGGTTACATAGCATACAGTAGCATAACAAGAGAATAGAAAATTTTACTAATGGCTTCTTGAATGTGTTAGGATATCCTAGGATAAGCTATTTTATGGTATAATTATCTTTTGTTATTTAACCTCAACTGTGTCTCTAAATGGGGGCTTGCCTTGTGCCTCAGACATTAAAGAGTCTGCCTGCAATGCATTTTCCATTCATGAACATCATCCCATGCTTCCAAACTCCAACCCACATTGAATTTCCTCATTTCTGAATAAGCCCTTCTCTCATGACTGCATATCTTTTCTTTTTCCCCTATGCTTTCTCTGCCTGGAATTCTCTTCTTAGTTTTCAAATTCTTCAACACTTCAAATATTACTTCTCGTGTTTTCTTCTCTAGTTAAACTCTTCTAGGTCACCAAGTAAAGACACATATTTCTTGTTCTTTGTATAAAGTTTCTGAAATGTATTTATGTGAGTTCTACTTATGTGTTCCCCAACAGCTCAGTGTTTTAAATAGGGTCACATTAACAACAGTATCTCCTATTTTCTTTATTCCCAAGAACTACTTCAGGAATTCCATATTATTGATGAACTCTTATTACTCTGATTTTCCTTAGTTATCTCACATGTGCCTCAACAAATAAAGCTGTTTAACTAAACTATACTTAAAAATAATGAGCTCCCATGACTTGTGTGATAGTTTAAGATTGATAACAGGGGCAAAACTACTGTCAGCTCTCCTACCCTTACACAACTCGATCCACTGATATTTTCCATTCTTTAGTGTCAGTTGCTCAGCTGTGTCTGTCTCTTTGCAACTCAATGAATTGTAGCACACCAGGCTCCTCTGTCCATGGTCTTCTCCAGGCAAGAATACTGGAGTGGGTAGCCATTCTCTTCTCTAAGGGATCTTTTAAACCCAGGTCTCCTGCATTGCAGGCATATTCTTCACTGCCTAAGCCATGTACCACCTCTGTTTCTAAATAAATCTCTATCAAGTGGTCAGTATAAAAATATATCCTTAAGAGCTTAAAAGTAAGCTCACCAGGTGGGGATTTAGGTGTACTAGTGTATGTGTATCTAGGAAAATATTCATGTCCATACTCATTAAAAATCATCACTATGCATTAACAGTTTGTCCACCAGTGTAGGTCTCTATTTCCTGATTTAAACTTTTGAGATACAAGAATAAGCCAGATAAATATTTGTTAAAAGATAAGGACATAAGGCAAAAAGATATGACACTTAAAGATGAACTCCCCAGGTCATCTTTATGCTACTGGAGAAGAACAGAAAAATAGTTCCAGAAGGAATGAAGAGACTGAGCCAAAGCGGAAACAACACCCAGCTGTGGCTGTGTCTGTGGTGAAAGTACAGTCCGATGCTATAAAGAACAATATTGCATGCAGAGGGACCTGGAATGTTAGGTCCATGACTCAAGGTAAATTGGAAGTGGTCAAACAGGAGATAGCCAGAGTGAACATTGGCATTTTAGGAATCAGTGAACTAAAAAGGACATAAATGAGAGAATTTATTCAGGTGACCATTATATCTACCACTGCAGGCAAGAATTCCTTAGAAGAAATGGAGTGGCCATCATAGTCAACAGAAGAATCCAAAATGCAGTGCTTGGGTGCAATCTCAAAAATGAAAGAATGATCTCAATTTATTTCCAAGGCAAACCATTCAATATCAGAGTAATCCAAGTCTATGCCACAACCACGAATGCTGAAGAAGCTGAAGATGAACAGCTCTATGAAGCCCTACAAGACTTTGCAGAATCAACACCAGAAAAAGATGTCCTTTTCATCATAGGGGACTGAACTGCAAAAGCAGGAAGTCAAGAGATACCTGGAGTAACAGGCAAGTTTGGCTTTGGAGTACAAAGTGAAGCAGGGCAAAGTGTAACAGCATTTTGCCAAGAGATCGTACTGGTCATAGCAAACACCCTCTTCCAACAGCACAAGAGATGACTCTACACATGATTATATTCTTTGCAGCCAAAGATGGAGAAGTTCTATATAGTAAGGAGAAACAAGACCGGGAGCTGACTGTGGCTCAGATCATGAACTCCTCATTGCCAAATATAGACTTACGTTGAAGAATGTAGGGAAAACCACTAGGCCATTCAAGGATGACCTATATCAAATCCTTTATGATTATACAGTGGAAGTGACAAATAGATTCAAGGAATTAGATCTGAAAGACAGAGTGCCTGAAGAACTATGGATGGAGGTTCATAACATTGTACAGGAGGCAGTGATCAAAACCACACCAAGAAAAGGAAATGCAACAAGGCAAAATGGTTGTCTGAAGAGGCCTTACAAATAGCCGAGAAAAGAAGAGAAGCTAAAGGCAAAGGAGAAAAGGAAAGATACACTTTTTTGAACGAGGAATTCCAAAGAATAGCAAGGAGAGATAAGAAAGCCTTCCTCAGTGATCAGTGCAAAGAAATAAAGGAAAACAATAGAATGGGAAAGACTAGAGATCTCTTCAAGAAAATTAGAGATACCAAGAAAACAGTTCATACAAAGATGGGCACAATAAAGGACAGAAATGGTATGGACCTAACAAGCAGAAGATATTAAGAAGTGGGACAAAAGAACACACAGAAGAACTATACAAAAAAAAGATCCTCATGACCCAGATAACCACAATGGTGTGATCATTCACCTAGAGCCAGACATCCTGGAGTGTGAAGTCAAGTGGGTCTTAGGAAGAATCACTAGGAACAAAGCTAGTGGAGGTGATGGAATTCCAGCTGTTCAAATCCTAAAAGATGATGCTGTGAAAGTGCTGTACTCAATATGCCAGCAAATTTGGAAAACTCAGCAGTGGCCACAGGACTGGAAAAGGTCAGATTTCATTCCAATCACAAAGAGGCACAATATTAAAGAATATTCAAACTCCTCACAATTGCCCTCATTTCACATGCTAGCAGGGTAATTCTTAAAATCCTTCAATCTAGACTTCAACTGTATGTGAATTGTGAACTTCCAGATGTTCAAGCTGGATTTAGAAAAGGCAGAGGAACAAGAAATCAAATTGCCAACATCAATTGGATCATTGAAAAAGTGAGAAAGTTCCAGAAAAACATCTGCTTCTGCTTCACTGACTATGCCAAAGCCTTTGACTGTGTGGGTCACAACAAACTGTGGAAAATTCTGAAAGAGATGGGAATACCAGATCACCTGACCTGCCTCCTGAGAAACCTGTATGCAGGTCAAGAAGCAACAGTTAGAACAGGACATGAAACAACGGACTGGTTTCTAATTGAGAAAGGATTATATCAAGGCTGTATATTGTCACTCTGCTTATTTAACTTATATTAAGAGTACATCATGCAAAATTCTGGGTTGGATGAAGCACAAGCTGGAATCAAGATTGCCGGGAGAAATACCAATAACCTCAGATATGCAGATGACACCTCCCTTATGGCAGAAAGTGAAGAGGAACTAAAGAGCCTCTTGATGAAAGTGAAAGAGGAGAGTGAAAACTGGCTTAAAACTCAACATTCATAAAACTAATACCATGGCATCCAGTCCCATCACTTCATGGCAAATAGATGGGGAAAGAATGGAAACAGTGACAGAATTTATTTTCTTGGGCTCCAAAATCACTGAGGACTTTGATTGCAGTCATGAAATTAAAAGACGCTTGCCCCTTGAAATAAAACTGTGAAAAAACTACACAGCATATTAAAAAGCAGAGACATCACTTTGCAGAGAAAAGTCCATATAATCAAAGCTATGGTTTTTTCAGTAGTCCTTTATGGATGTGAGTGTTGGACAATAAAGAAGACTGAGCATCTAAGAACTGATGCTTTTGAACTGTGTTGGGGAAACTCTTGAGAGTCCCTTGGACTGCAAGGAGATCAAACCAGTGAGCCTTAAAGGAAATCAACCCTCAATATTCATTGGAAGGACTGATGCTGAAGCTGAAACTCCAAAACTTTGGCCACCTGATGGGAAGAGTCTTGGAAAAGACCCTGATGATGGGAAAGGTTGAAGCCAGGAGGATATGGGGACGATAGAGGATGAGATGGTTAGATGACATCACTGACAATGGACACGAGTTTGAGCAAGCTCCGGGAGACAGTGAAGGACAGGGAAGCCTGGTGTGCTGCAGTCCATGGGATGGCAAAGAGTCGGACATGCACTAGTGACTGAACAACATCAAAGGCTATATCAATTTTTTGGAGTGAGCCGTGTACCTGGTCAATGTGATAAAATTAGCACCACATTTCTGATTTCTTACTTACAGCCAGATTGATTCTCTAGGCTCTGCTCCTCCCTGTCTCCTAGTCTCAGCTCTCTTTTATACCCAAACTCAAGACATTTCCCACTAACTTTGGAATATTCAAACTTTGGAAACAATTCAGCCTCTACTTTCAGCTTCACAAACTGAACTCATCATCGTGCTTTTATTGACTGATGGTGATCAGTAACAACTTTCCTTCAATTTTCACTCCCAGCCTTCTCTGTTGGAAATTATAATAAACTCATAGGAAAATAGCACAAAGAAAGTCCTAAGTAGACAATTTTATGTTAACTCATAAAATCCAAAACACTGCCTAGATGTTATAAAAGTCATCGTTAAAAGGAAAAGCAACATAATACACAAATTAATTTTTATTTTATTTACTTAGTTTATTTCATACATAAAAGTGCATATTCATTTCATTTAAAAATTAATTAAAAAATTCTTTGGTATGTAAGAACCCCATGTAATTAAGAACACAAGTCTAAATACACTTTAGAAATTATTTCTCTACTACTTTCTAGTGGAGTCTAGTAGAGTTTTTGTTGTAATGAGTTAAGATTAAGACATGATCTATAAGCTCCCTATTCTTTTAAAATGGCAAACTATGTCTGCCACT
Source organism: Bos indicus (assembly GCF_029378745.1). Classification (NCBI taxonomy): domain Eukaryota; kingdom Metazoa; phylum Chordata; class Mammalia; order Artiodactyla; family Bovidae; genus Bos; species Bos indicus. Next base: position 59,427,972 of record NC_091770.1, on the reverse strand, counting down.
ATTAAGTAATTAACTTAGGGCTTCTTTTTCAGTACTTTTATGTCTCTAAGCTTATTGTAATTTGGAATATAGACAGATGGCTAAGTGAAAATTGAAGGAAGGTTATGAATGATCAATATCAATTATAACAAGAAAATGATGTGGGTCAGGTTTTTAATGCTGGAAATAGAGGTTGAATGGTCCCAGAAGTTTGAATATCCTACAATTATTGAGAGAGGCCATAAATTTTGCTATAGAAGTTCATATACTACCATATATTCATATTACTATAATATGAATATATAATTTTTCATCCTTGAAGTTCATGAAAATTAGCCCTAAATCCAAAATATATATGGTGATTGAATTGCACATATAAAAATTTCCTAAATTTGATTGTCCATCATTACCAACAGATGACTTCTGTTATAAGCTATCAAATTCACCTTCAGATCCTGGAATATCTCCAGTGACTCAGAAGAGTGAAATGCCACACTAGTCTATGGTTTAGAATAGTATGATTTGAACTGTCTTCTTTCTTTTAGAAAACTTGTATATATAAATTACCAGCAAAAGGAAAACCATTTATCCTAACAATAAATATCACTTTCCCTCAAGTTTAGTTTCTTTTGAACTAATCTCCAGAAAGAGACTTCTGCTTTAACAGTGAACTACAGCATCTGAAGCAGAGCCAGAAATAATATTTCCCGTAGTTATCACCACTGCTATTTGGCTCTCTTGTCAGCTACTCAGTTTAAAGTATGGGAACTTTATTAGCCTATTTCCCAGCTTTTCTCTATGTATTGAACTATGCTTGGTAAGATATGGGAGAAACTTGCCAACTTATAGGATTTCCATGACATATCCCATGCCCAATTGTTACTTTAAATTAAAAACGAGTTTTTTGGATAGCTTTAAAAACATTTGGTAAGTTACAAATAGGTTAATTTGATTTTACTATCACATAATGTTATAACCAGGTTCCAAGTTTCCTTGTGTGCTAAACACACATTTTCAATTTACTAGAGCTCAGCCAAATCCATTTTAAATTTTGGCTCGTGCCTCAAACCAAAGCTATTTGAATTTCCACAATTGTATTTTATGGGACACAGAAACATGGTCATATCAAAAGGTCACAATTAGGTTGTGTCTCAGACCCAGCAAAGACACAATCATTATCTTTCAAATTATTATTAGAGTAGAGAATACAGATGGCTTCCCTTGTGGCTCAGCTGGTAAAGGATCTGTCTGCAATGTGGGAGACCTCGGTTCAATCTCTGGGTTGGGAAGATCCCCTGAAGGGAAAGGCTACCCACTCCAGTAATTCTGGCCCGGAGAATTCCATGGACTGTATAGTCCATGGGGTCACAAAGAGTTGGACGTGACTGAGAGACTTTCACTTGCAGAGAATACAGAAAAGGGCATTGTCATATGCTTATTTCCCCCTTTATATTCAAGCTTGCTTGGTGCCCCTGTCCATGGAATTCTCCAGGCAAGAATACTGGAGTGGGGAGCCATTCCCTTCTCCAGGGGATCTGCCCAATTCAGGGATCAAACATGGGTCTCCTGCATTACAGATGGACTTTTTACTGTCTGAGCCACCAGGGAAGCCCTTATATTGAAGAGGAAACATCATATACAAGCATGCTAATCAATTAACTGACTGCTTATTTTGGGCTATTTAAAACTTATTGCTCAAAATTATTAGTGAGTAAGAGAAAATGTAAGGCATAGCCTTTGCCCTCAGTGAACTCAAAATCTAAACAGAGATAAAAACCAGTTCTTAAAAAATTAATACATAAAAAAAATAAGGACTAATCTGGGTAGAAGGATGTTAGTAAGCAAAAATTATAAAAAGGGAAGGTTTCTCGAAAAAGTTAGAAAGTAGGGAAAGCTATGAAGACAAGGGCTTCCCTGGTAACTCAGAGGTAAAGGATCTGCCTGCCAATGCAGGAGATGTGGCTTTGATTCCTTTGTCAGGAAGATCCCCCAGAGAAGGAAATGGCAACCCATTGCAGAGTTTTTGCCTGGGAAATCTCATGGACTGAGGAGCCTGGTGGGCTACAGTTCATGGGGTTGAAAATGAGTTGGATATGGCTTAGTGACTAAAATAACAGCAATGAAGACCAAATGAAAAGAACTCATTTGATGGCAATATAATATGAAATTCTGGTTCTCAAAGTCAAATCAGACAAGCTCCCAGAACCTCTCACGACCTTGTTTTGTCATTATTAAGTTCAGTTTGCTTCAGTGGCTGAGTCATGTCCTAGTCTTTGCGACCCCATGGGCTGCAGCATGCCAGGCTTCCCTGTCCTTCACCAACTCCTGGAGCGTACTCAAACTCATGTCCATCAAGTCGGTGATGCCATCCAACCATCTCATCCTCTGTTGTCCCCTTCTCCTCCCGCCTTCAATCTTTCCCAACATCAGGGTCTTTTCCAATGAGTCAGGTCTTTGCATTAGGTAGCCAAAGTATTGGAGTTTCGGGTTCAGCATCAGTCCTTCCAATGAATATTCAGGACTGATTTCCTTTAGGATGGACTGGTTGGATCTCCTTGCAGACCAAGGGACTCTCAAGACTCTTCTCCAACACCACAGTTCAAAAACATCAATTCTCTAGCGCTCAGCTTTCTTTATGGTCCAACTCTCACAACTGTACATAACTACTGAAAAAACCATAGCTTTGACCAGATGGTCTTTTTTTTTGCAAAGTAATGTCTCTGCTTTTTAATATGCCTTCTAGGTTGGTCATAGCTTTTTTTCCAAAGAGCAGCTGTCTTTTAATTTCATGGCTGCTGTCACCATCTGCAGTGATTTTGGAGCTCCCCGAAATACAGTCTCTTGCTGTTTCCATTATTTCTCAATCTATTTGCCATGAAATGATGGGACCAGATGCCATGATCTTAGTTTTCTGAATGTTGAATTTTAAGCCAACTTTTTCATTATCCTCTTTCACTTTCATCAAGAGGCTCTGTAGTTCTTCTTCACTTTCTGCCATAAAGGTGGTGTTATCTGAGGTTATTGATATTTCTCCTGGCAATCTTGATTCCAGCTTGTGCTTCCTCCAGCCTGGCATTTCTCATGATGTACTCTGCATATAAGTTAAATAAGCAGGGTGTCAATATACAGCCTTGACGTACTCCTTTCTTGATTTGGAACCAGTCTGTTGTTCCACGTCCAGTTCTAACTATTGCTTCTTGACCTGCATACAGGTTTCTCAGGAGGCAGGTCAGGTGGTCTGGTGTTCCCATCTCGAAGAATTTTCCATAGTTTGTTGTGATCCACACAGTCAAGGCTTTGGCATAGTCAATAAAGCAGAAGTAGATGTTTTTATGGAACTCTCTCGCTTTTTCAGTGATCCAGTGGATGTTGGTAATTTGATCTCTGGTTCCTCCACCTTTTCTAAATCCAGTTATATCAGTTAACTGTGAGAGATGTAAACTCTCATTATTGTTTCCTATGAGAATGTGAACATTTCAAAAATAGGTCTACTGGTAACAAATTCCCTCAAATTTTATTTTTCTGGGAAGTTTTTTCTTGTCTATACTCCTCTGCTCCTGCTGCTAAGTTGCTTCAGTCGTGTCCGACTCTGTGCGACCCCAGAGACGGCAGACCACCAGGTTCCCCTGTCCCTTGGATTCTCCAGGCAAAAACACTGGAGTGGGTTGCCATTTCCTTCTATACTCCTCTACAGGTTATTATTATTACTATTATTTTTGTTTGTTTGCTTGCTTTCCCTAGCTTCTTCAAAATTTTCTTTGAAAATTTCTTGTCTTTTATTTTCTTCAATTTGAATATTATTTCTTAATTATAGGTTTTTAAAAAGCACTTTTTATGTTTAGTGGTCTCTGAAATTCCTGGATTTGTGGTGTCGTTTCTACATTAGTTTGGGATATTCACACTAATCAGTTGCTTCAAATATTTATTCTGTTTCTTTCTCTTCTTCTTCTTGTAGAATTCCCCTTAAGCATATGTTATATGCTTTGTGGTTCTCCCATAGTTTATGGGTATTCTGGGTTTATTTTTTCTTTTTTCACTTTTTTCCAGTTTTTGATGTTTTTATTGATATAGCTTTAATCTCACTGATTTTTTTTCAGCTGTGCCCAGCCTATTAAAAAATCTATCAAAGATATTTGTTCCTGTTACAGTGTTTTGATTTCTTGTATTTATTTTTGATTTTTTTTTAGACTTCTCATCTGTCTGCTTACTTTACCCATGTGTTCTTGAATGTTCACTTTTTCCGTTGCTGCTGCTGCTGCTAAGTCGCTTTAGTCGTGTCCGACTCTGTGCGACCCCATAGACAGCAGCCCATGAGGCTCCCCCGTCCCTGGGATTCTCCAGGCAAGAACACTGGAGTGGATTGCCATTTCCTTCTCCAATGCATGAAAGTGAAAAGTGAAAGTGAAGTCACTCAGTTGTGTCCGACTCTTCCTGACCCCATGGACTGCAGCCTACCAGGCTCCTCCGCCCATGGGATTTTCCAGGCAAGAGTACTGGAGTGGGGTGCCATTGCCTTCTCCGACTTTTCCCATTAGATCCCTATTAAATACAACTACTTTAAATTTCTGGTCTGATAATACCAACATTCTGACATATCTTTGTCAGGTTCTGATGCTTCCCCTGTCTCTTCAAACTTAGTTTTTTGTCCTTCAGTATGCCTTTTTTTTTTTTTTTTTTTAAATGAAACCTGAACATTATGTAGTGGATAAAAATACCTGAAGTAAATATTCTTTTAGTGTGAGGTTTGATGTTTATCTGGCTAGGAGTATAATTGTGTTTACCATTGTTGTGGCTGCTGGTGTCACAAGCTAAAATTTCCTCTGGAATTCTTTTTATCTCTCCCATTGTCTTTGGAGTTCCCTAAAGACTTGTTCTTAAGTAAAGTTAAATGTGCAGTTCTTTCAGTTGTGTTCCTCTGTTGTTATGCAGGAGCCCTACTGATGTGGTGGTAGGAAGAGAGAGAGAAAACTTTACATAGTCTTATTTCTATGATGAATTTCAGTCTTTTAGTGAGCCTGTATACTGGGGTTGTGACCTTCGCAAGTGGTTAAGTGCTTGTCATTTCTTGTGCTCTCCCCTCTTGGTTTTGGCAGGAAGGCTAGAGGGGACTGGAGTTGATATTTCCCTTCTCCTTTATGGATGTCTAGTGGGGGCTAGATTTAGGCCCTTTTCCCCCCATATACAAGGCTAGGATGGGCTTTTGGTGGGCATTCCCTTTTCCCCAGGTTGGTGAGGCTTGGGTAAAATCCCAGTCATTTAACCTCTGGAGAAATAGGGTTTTTTTTGAGAGCAGAGTTTGTTAATAAGAGCTGAATTCTCTGGAGTGTTTCAGATTGGTGATATATCCCCTCTCCATGCTGGAAAGAGTAAGAATTATTTCTCTGGTCTTTACTGTGAGACCCTGATAGGACTCTTGGAGGAAAAACTCATAAAAGTGTAAGTTCCCCACTAAGATTAGGCCCCTGCCCTTGAGTTTCAGTTCTCAAACTTGTCCACATGCAGTCTCCAGCAATTTGCCAAGTATAATTCAGGTATTTCTATCCTGGTACTGGTTCACATGGAGATGTCTATTAATTTATGATTCTTTGACTCTGACTGTATATCTCTCTAATTTTTGAGACAGTAGTTTGACACATGATTTCAGTTAAAAACTACATGAGGGGCAACCATCCCACTGGAGCCCTTTTTATTCACTGGTATTCTTTTGTTAGAACCAGATATAGAACAACTAATTGGTCCAGAATTGGGAAAGAGTACCTTAAGGCTGGATATGATCATCCTGTTTATTTAACTTCTATGTAGAGTACATCATGTGAAATGCCAAGTGGGATGAATCACATGCTGGAATCAAGATTGCTGGGAGAAATATCAACAAGCTCAAATACGCAGATGATACCATTCTAATGGCAGAAAAGTGAAGGGGAACTAAAGAGCTTCTTGATGAGGGTCAAGGAAGTAAGTGAAAAAATTGGCTTGAAACTCAACATTCAAAAAACTAAGATCATGGCATCTGGTCCCATCACTTCATGACAAATAGAAGGTGAAGAAGTGGAAGCAGTGACAGATTTTACTTTCTTGGGCTCAAAAAATCACTGCGGATAGTGATAGCAGCCATAAAATTAAAAGATGATTGCTCCTGGGAAGGAAAGCTATGACAAAACTAGACAGTGTATTAAAAAGCAGAGACATATCACTTTGAGACAAAGGTATATGCAGTTAAAGTTATGGTTTTTCCAGTAGTCATGTACAGATGTGAGAATTGGGTCATAAAAAAGGCTGAACACTGAAGAATTGTTGCTTTTGAACTATAGTGCTGGAGAAGACTCTTGAGAGTCCCTTGGACAGCAAGAAGATCCAACCAGTCAATCTTAAAGGAAACCAACTCTGAATATTCATTGGATTGGCTGTTGCTGAAGCTGAAGTTCCAATATTTTGGCCACCTAATGTGAAGAGCCAACTCATTGAAAAAGACCCTAATGCTGGAAAAGATTGAGGGTAGGAGGAGAAAGGGGCGGCAGAGGATGAGATGGTTAGATAGCATCACTGAATCAATGGACAAGAGTTTGTGCAAACATAAGGAGATAGTGAAGAACAGGGAAGCCTCGAGTGCTACAGTCCATGGGGTTGCAAAGAATTAAGTGATTGAGCAACAACATTTTAATTTTCTTTTGTATATCTGTTAGCCTACTAGGTCCTCTGTTTCTTAACAATATTTAATCTCAGCTAACCTAATGATAAGTCGGGTATTCCTTTTGTGTTTCATTGAGCAGGACTCTAAATTACAGTGTATGAGCAGTATTCCGCTAGGAATTTTTCTAATCAAGTTCTTTAACTCTGTACACCTTTCTTGGTTAGGAATTTGTAAGCCAACTTTCATCTTCCCTCAACATCCCTACATAATATCTCATCAAAATTATTCTATTTTGTGCCATTCAATTAGCACTCTTTCTGAGTTTTCATCATTGGGGAAGCCCATCATGTCAACAGATTATATGTGTGTATGTATTCATGTCTCTATCTGTCTAACTATCCATCCATCCACAGTAATATATATTCATTTTTTCATATATATTTCAGTCCTGTAATGGAAAGGAGCTTGTGTGGGAGGGTAAACATTTATGTTGAAGTTAGGATCTTTTCTAGATACCTTAAAGTCTTCTTCTTCTTCTTCTTTTTTTTAAAAACAGCATTCAGTAGCTTATTGGGAGTCTCCAAAATACCTTGAGAAATTGGTCGTACAGAACAAGAATTCCCAATTTGACAACATTTAGTAGAGGATATGGGCCATGCCTTACAGAAAATCATAGAGTGATGCCCATTTTGAGACATGACACCTCTGTCAACATATAGGACAAAAGATACTATCACACAGATTTATTAACTGGTAAGGTTAGGTTAGGGCATCTCAGGGCACTCATCTGAAGCACAATATGGCATGTGTGGGGTTTGTCAGCTGAGTTGTGCTTTTTTCATTAACAAGGACAAATTATTGGACAAAGCCAAAAAGGTTTTAAAAATAGCTTTGAATACAAAAGAATAAAATATAATACTTGCTTGGGATGTTATGTTAAGTAATCCATAAACTCAAGCCCAGGAATAAAGGAAGAACCATAGCATCTCTGAATATAAGCCCGCAATCAGTTTTATTACCATAATCTCCCAAGAAACTCAAGCTAGCATAACTGGCTGCACACAGATTCTTGTGAGCACAAGTTTGTAATCATAAATGATATAACATGTTTCAAACAGGTTGGAGTAATGCTTAATATACATTTATTATAAGCTCAAGCTTCTAAAAGATGAGAAGTGGGAATTATGGGTTAGACTGACAGTTGAATACTTGAGTCCATATTATGATATTTATTGGGTTGCTTCTGAACCCTGTAGCTTCAGATTTAACTCATTATATAACTGATATTTAACTGATTAAATATATTTAACTGATTATGTAAATAGTTGTTGCTATTTTGACTAAAATCAGGTTTGTTATTTATGAAGGTTTTGTTGAATATTATTGTCATTGAATTTGACTGAACAATAAGTTCCAATGCTTACTGACCCATCAGAATAAAAGAGCTCATGAGTTAAGCATCATATTGAGATACATACAGTTACCAATTTGAGTCAAGTAATGAGGATGAAGAATTTACTAAAAACAGAAAACACATGAGAGAGAAGTTCTGTGCTCTACTGCTACCTCTAACTATAAGATTCCTCTTAGTTGGGTCCTGTGTTCCCATTTCAAAGTAAGAAGTTGTATTATGTAAACTGTTAAATTTTTTTCAACGTTGATACCTCATCAAAAATATTTAGGAAGCTTTTGATAAAATTAGGGATACTTAGTTGTCATCTCGGAGAAGGCAATGGCAACCTACTCCAGTAATCTCACCTGGAAAATTCCATGGACGGAGGAGCCTGGTAGGCTGAAGTCCATGGGGTCGCGAAGAGTCGGACACGACTGAAGCAACTTAACAGCAGCAGCAGCAGCAGTTGTCATCTAGACCAATGGGAACAGACTATGAAAGAATTAATCCATTTACGTACATATTGTTTGACTTCTCATTTTCTTTTGTTTCCTTTCTTTTTTTTAATTCTACAGTGACTCTGATACATAATCAACATTTAGAACCTCTCCTGTATGTATTCACTAAGTTAAAAATGGATTAGTGTAAATAGGGCATTAGTATCCTTAATGAATTTCCTATCCATGTGGTACGTCTCAAGAGAATAAAGACTAAATCTAGAAAGAATCTGAAGCAACTACCCAGGCAAAAATGGTGACAAACAGTAAGAATGAAATCTTAAGTAGGAAAGAGGGAAAACTTAAGGTAGCTTCAGACATCTTAAATGCCCAAGATTGGTTCTGACTTCAAAGACTGGGATTCTAGTATTGCAGGGCATTTCAGATTTTGAAATTAAGAATCTCTAAGGTCTGTTCTTCAAGTCCAGATACTTAATCAAGATCATCAATTTATGCAAGACAGGAAAGTCAGTGGAAAGTGTACAACCCTGGAGAGCTGGAAAGCCCTAAAAAAAATAGGACAGGTTCTCATCAGATGACTCGTTAACCAGGCTTAACATCCCTGGAGGGTAGATAGCAAGTCTCCATTAATTTTCCCACATTGAAACTACTGTAGTTAGGAAACAATACATGTGGAGGTGAGGAGGAGAAAACGTTAGACTTAGGTGTTAAATTAGTTCTAAAATGCTGGAAGGAGGACTTTAATTAGAAGTTTGGGTTTTAGCCCTAGAGCAAGAAATTTTCTAAACTCTATTATTTAACACAACAACGATATGTCTTTCCAACCTGTAACATAAAGGAGGGTTCAGGATGGGGAACACATGTATGCCTGTGGCGGATTCATTTTGATATTTGGCAAAACTAATACAATTATGTAAAGTTTAAAAATAAAAAAAAAAAATCTAGTTAACTATTTCTCAATTATCTCCCCTCATCTCCAGTCCTCACTTGCTTGTCCTAGTTCAGATCTTTCCTTATTTCCAGTCTGAATTAGTGCTCCAGTGCCGGGGTCCAGCCCTGGTGGATCCAGGGAAATTTGAAGGAGAAACGGCGTCGGCGAATACATTGGATTTAGGGAAGGGAAAGTCACTCAGTATTAGATACTAATTAGAGATATAAAGAGTAATAGTATATAGTAATGAGGATAGCTCAGCAGGAAAATTCAGTGGAGAAAAGAGGCTGAGTAGCTTGGTTTATGCGGGAAACCAATAAAACTTCAAGACAAGAAGCTTGCACCACTTACGTAGGCCGCAGGTGTCCTTCCATTCTCCCGAAGGAGAGGAAACACTGAGGCCTCCCGGGTCGGATCTTAGAAGCCCAGGCAAAATTAGTAAGCTTGGCGGGCTCTGCGCTCCAGATGGAGACTCAGCCACAGTTTGAGAGAGAGAGACATGGGGAGACCAGTATTTTGAGGAACTGATCACAATTCTTTATTTTCCAGGGTCTGTTTTTATACACTGAGATGTTATACAAAAGTCACGCGGGGTCAGCAGTCCTGACTTTTATTAAAGTCAGGTGCTTCATACAGATGTATACAGAGGTCTTAGGGGTGTTACATCATTTTCTGGCTAGGGGGCCTGATGACAGTTTATGACCCTCTCCTTGTGACAGCGGTCAGTCAACACTTATTTCTCCAGGGGTGATTATTCTTAAAACAGACGCCACCCAAATAAAGTTACATTCCTATAGGGTGAGGGTGTAGTGGGTTTTAAATAAGGAAAGAATTTACTTAGCCTAAGGTCTAATGTGATTAATATCAAAGGTTAATACTTATTTCTTCTATATATTCATTGATGTGTGTAAGGGCAGGGGATGTGGAGACTTAGCAGCAAACATTGGCTCAACAAATGAAAAACCCTTCACCAATACAATTTCTAATCAGCCCACTATACTTATACTAATAGTTTTCTAACTTCTCTAAGGAACCTATTTTTAGAAGGTTTAAAGCATCTTGTGCCTCTCACGGTTGGGAGGCTGTTAGCAATCACATGTGGCCGGACAAGCCTGTCAGGCAGGCTAGAGAACCTTCAGAGGAGTTTGTAAGTTTGGAACACTCCTGTCACGCCCAGGAATTATTATTAACTGGAACTCTAAGTTAACTCCTTCTCTGAAAGAGGTGGTGGGGGATAGCCCCCCGTAAAGTCAGAGGTGTAGGTGAGAGCACAAAGTAGTAAAGTAGGCAGGATCTGGTTTTGGGGGTAGATGCTCGAGAATTTCCAGGGGGACTCCTGAGGCTCGATCCCGCCCTTGTGTATGTCGAGCCTCCTTCCTCATGACCTTTGCCATGGGTGGAGGTCCTCACGCCGGCTCCCGGCACTCCAGCTTCCTCATTGGGTTGCTCTGTCTACTCTCTCCATCATGAAGCCAGTTCACCTTCCATATTCATGAAAGTGTGTTTTTTTTTTTCCTTTTAATGAAATATGAGATCTGACTTGAAAGTTTTAGTTGTTGCCTGTTTCTGGCAGGACAAATATTCTCTGCCATGTGCGGCTGGTCCTTTACCATCTGCTTACTTCTCAAGACTCTTTTCCTGTGCCTTCCACAAGTCCTCAATTCCAATCAAGCATATCCACTTGACTATTTCCTCTTAGTGATCCATGATGACATGGCAAATGGAGACTGAAAAAGATACCCCCCCCCCCAAAAAAAAAATTAGAATGAGAAAATCAAGGTTTCTGGGGACTAAGAATAAGGATGCCAGATATAATTGTGTCAGCCTCTTCCCTGTGTCACAGAAGATGACCCTACTCAGTCATCTACATGAAGAGAGAGCATTGTTGAGTTTTCCAAGTCCAGTAGGGATGAGCCTAGCTGCACTCCAGGACTGATTCCCAACTTCTTTTCTGAAGAGAAAACTCTTCAAAACTCCTGCTTCATTAGCAGTGGATCAATAAGAAAGGCAGGATTTTCTGAGTTACTGAAGAAAAGATGAATCTCTACTGATACTGACTTATAAAAGAACACAATATAATTCTGCTGTTTGCAGGAGGAGGCACTGGCTGTCAGTTAGGCTGTCTCATTACAAAGTGATAATCTCTAGATGCAGAGACACAGAGCTGTGAAGTGAATAGGTACGGGAAAATAGTCAATGATAAAAGTTTAAGTTAATGCCTACCTCATTTTATGTGTGCTAGTATTCTTTTTCCTTGTGGTCTTACTGGCAAAATAGGAATTGATGGCTATGTCAACTATCTTTTTATCTTCTTGTTGTATTGTTTATGATGTTTGTATATAATGCCTGTGAATAGTTCTTACTGAATCAAAACTCAGAAGTGGGGACAGAATTATAGCTTACTGGTCTCCCAAATTCAGTCATTTGAGGAAAATATGCAAAGTATATAAAAATCTGTACATAAACTTTTTACATATTTTGTTTCTAATTAGAAAGAGAAAGCTCCCTTCTGATTGTCATCTTTCCTTTCAGCCTGTCCATGGAAAAAATACAGTGGTTTGGAGACTCTATTATGTATTTTTATTTGGTATTTTTATATGAAAGTAACAAACTTGCACTCATTTGCGTATTATTTTCTAAACGTGTGGATCTGGTTACACCCCAACCTTTACTGTAACCACCTTTCAGATGTCCCATCAAATTCACTTATGTTTCGAACTAAAATTTCAAAAATTTTAATTTTAATAAAGATGAAATCTAAATCTGTATACTTTCTAAAGCACAATGCTTGACAGCTGCAATTCTTTTGGTCCATATCACATGGTATGTGGGATTTTAGTTCCCTAACTAGGGATTGAACCCATGCCCCCTGCAGTACAAACACAGAGTCTTAACCACTAGACCACCAGGGAAGTCCCAAAGCTGCATTCTTTAGATGCTATATTTCTTCCATTATTTGAATACCAAAGTTCAAGGTCTGTGTTGCTTTCCAATGATAATCATTTATATATGTGCAGTACTCTTGCATATAACCCCAATTTTTATCCTCAAAAGAATGTTTTGAAAGTAGGAGAGCAGATGCCAGTCCCCTCTTCTTTTTTTTTTTTTTCACTTTACAGAAGCACAGACTTAGAATTTGATGAGTTTGAAGGTATGCCTAAAGTCACTTTAAAGAGTAAAAGCCAGTGAAAACCAAGTTCTACTAGGCCCAGATGAGGCCTTCAGAGTACCTGGTTATCTTAATTAAGGCTTTTGGTTTGCAAGTACTAATGGTGTTTTTAGGTAGTTGACATGACTTAGACCTCCAAAATGAACACACTGGGGACATGTCACAAGGTTTTGATTAGAGAAATTGCAGGATTTTGCATTTTTAAAGAATCATTCTGGCTGCTTTTGTGAGAATAGACTGTAGAGGGTGAGAGATGGAAGTAAGAACACTTGTTGGGTGACCATGGCAATAACCCACATAAGGGATGATGGGAGATTGAACCAGGAAAATAAACAGTAAAGACAGTGAAATGTGATCTGACTGAATATGTTTTAAAGAAAAATTCAATAGAATTTGCTGATGACAATGGATATAAGATAAAACAGAGAGGTAAAAGATAACTCAGCTTTTCATGTGTGTGATACACAAAGTATATAGTTACATTAAGTAAAATGGGGAATAACAGGTGGAGAAACTTTGGAAAGGAAGATTAGAATTTAAGGCTTAGACATGTTATATTTGGAGAAGGCAGTGGTACCCCACTCCAGTACTCTTGCCTGGAAAATCCCATGGATGGAGGAGCCTGGTAGGCTGCAGTCCATGGGGTCACTAAGATTCGGACACGACTGAGCAACTTCACTTTAACTTTTCACTTTCATGCATTGGAGAAGGAAACGGCAACCCACTCCAGTGTTCTTGCCTGGAGAATCCCAGGGACGGGGGAGCCTGGTGGGCTGTCGTCTATGGGGTCACACAGAGTTGGACATGACTGAAATGATTTAGCAGCAGCAGCATGTTATATTAGAAATAAATCAGGATGTTAAATAGACAGTTGAATATGTAAGCCTGGAGTTCAGAGGAGAGGTCCAAGCAGAGATAAAAATTTAGGAGTCATGTCTATTTTGTTCTCTCTCTGCAGAACTTTCTGTTCACAGAAGGGACTATGCACCTTATTCCACTTAAGAGGCAGCGTAGACAGAGTAAAGTTATTTGCTCTCAATTCTAATTTATTGAAGAGAAAACCTGATTTGCCTAGTGTTCCTCAGGAGTCTATACTTTGACCAATTAGCTACGGTCAGTGAATGGACTGGTGAGGCAGACACATGGTCTAGCCCAGTAACAGTACAAAGTCGGTCCTGAACAAGAGTCAAATATACCACCCTGTAGGTGACCACAATACACAACCAAGAGCTTTTAAAAGGTGAGAGAGCTTAATATATTTATGAGTTATATGAAATCTGTTGCAACTAATTTGGACAGGGTAGAGAGAAATATATATTAAAGGACTGTAAAAGAGTACAGAGATGTATAACTCTCAATTAAAATAAATTTAAAAATGCAAGAAAAATTGCAGGGAAAACAACCCAATCAACTATCACTAACATCAGCCCAAGCAAAATAGTATCCTGATAGCAGACACTCTGTTATATTCTAATTTTTTTTTTTTTGGTTTTAATTTTATTTTATTTTTAAACTTTACATAATTGTATCAGTTTTGCCAAACATCAAAATGATATATTCTAATTTGATAGCCAAATTCATATTCAGATTTTATCTGGTGATAATACCGAGACTCAAAATTTAGCTATCAAATTTGAATATAGCAGCTAATAGTGAGTCTCAATATTATTGTCAGATCACTGAATTCTCATTAAATTTTACTTAAAATCAACTTCTGAAATACTTCTTAAAGTAAATTATAAAATATCTTTATCTTATATCATTTTTATTTATTTTATTTATAATTTATGGAAAAGATACATTTAATAAGTACAAAAAATAAAATTATAAGTGACTATGAATGCAGAATTAATGATTAAAATTCCTTATTTCCTTCTTTTAAAGGGCTGAATATCCATTCCATGTTAATGATGACCAAGGCTGATATTGCCATTGCCATTCAGTTCAGTTCAGTTCAGTCGCTCAGTCGTGTCCGACTCTTTGCGACCCCATGAATTGCAGCATGCCAGGCCTCCCTGTCCATTGACATTACCCAACAACTATTTTATATGTCAAACCATCAGAGAGATGGTAACGTAATTGATTAATAGAATTTTCTTAGAACAAAAATGACTGTGTATAATAGTATCTGCCTCTTTCCAAAAGTAAAAAAAAAAAAAATGATTTCACTATAACATCTCTTCTTAGAGTGTGGCCTCGACAACACACTTGTGTTAAAAGTGCACATTTGTTTGTCTCACCCAGATCTCTGAGGTAATACCTAGTGTGCAATCTGTATTTTTAACAAGCTCTCCAAGGTGACTCTTATGTGTAGTACTCTAAAAGCCATTTGCTGAAAGTCAATATAACAATTTGTTTACAGATTCAGTACAAGCAAAAAAAAAAAAAGCCAAGCCAAATGGAGAATGAGATGACAAGTTGTGTTTCACAACTTTAAATGTTAGTGAAGAAAGGGCACACGTTATGATAAAAGTGGGCAAAAAGCCAAGATCATTAAAATTCTGATTGGGTCCCTGCCTGATTTCTCAATGACCTAGTCTTATTTTAAGCAATTCATAAATCAAGAATAAATACTTAGTGAGAATGTGCAGCATGCTCTAGGTGTAGTGTAATTTCTTCTAGTCCCTGGACATATGGACATATGTTATATTTGCATGATTGATTATGCATGATATCTCAGTGTTTATTCACCCCATTGGCAGAATGAAACTGCTACTATAACCAAATTGTTCTCAACAGCCTGTTTATAAAGGAGAGGAAAAAAAAAAAACACTAACTAAATGAGTAAGATTTACATATTAGGCAAATCTAGCGGGACCATGTTGAATGTGGCTAAGATTTTAAATCACTTTGGAGGTGAACACAGCCTGGACTTGATAACATTTCTCTGACTATTTTTTTCCTTAATCACATTGAGTAAACCATGTATTTGAATCTATACTGATTAAAATATGTTTGTTTTATAGACCACTTGATGTTTAAAAACACACAATTCGGAATCCAATGATCTAGGTTTAAACTTGACTGAGATCGAATATGTTATGTTTAAAATGTGAAAAATTATGAGTTTCTTTAGGAACTTCTGGGACAATGAGAGAATGTGATATTGTATCAAATGGTGAAGCATCATGTGAAGAACTATACAAATATTACTTGAAAGGATCAACTGTTCATTTCAGGTAGACTCATGATAAGATTGAAGTTTAAAACTTGTCACTTGCACTAAGGTTTGATAGCATGCCCTGTGAAAACTGTGGGAAGTCAGAAATGGGCAAGGCTTTTGGCTCAATGCTTAGGAATTTTCTGAGGAAAGCATAGGGCTTAGATCCAATTAGGGCAGAAAATACGCAGCAAACAACAGGCAATGTGATGCTAGAGATATCTTGTGGAGTTTCACCATCCTTTGCTGCAATATGTCCATGATCATTCTTTATAGGGATTTTATCCACCATTTGTCATTCTTGATGTATTCTGTTGGTTTCTTTATATTTATTATCACTACTAGGTACTACGCTGAGCAATTTACTTGCAATAGCTTTTTTAACCTTTACAGCACAAATCTGAAAGACACACTAAAGTGGCACCACTTTCATTTGTAAAGAAAGTGGACTCCAGTAAGAAATAATTTGTCCAAAAGACTGTTCTATACATCTGTGTCTCTTTTGCCAGTCCAGGTTCGATGCAGGATACAGGATGCTTGGGGCTGGTGCACCAGGATGACCCAGAGGAATGGTACAGGGAGGGAGGTGGGAGGGGGGTTCAGGATTGGGAACATGTGTACACCCATGGCAGATTCATGTTGATGTATGACAAAACCAATACAATATTGTAAAGTAATTAGCCTCTAATTAAAATAAATAAATTTAAATTAAAAAAAAAAGAAATAATTTGTCCACCATTACACAGGAAGGAAAAGGTGAAGCTAGAATTTAAAACAAAGCCATCTTTACTCCAGAACACATGTTGTGAAATAACTCATTATACTTCCTTCTAGGGTTTTGAATTATTTTGAATTACATATTAAAAGATGTGTTAATTATGGTTTTTGTTTACATTTTCATAAATTTCATGTATTTCAAAGATATTTTTTCACTGAAATATTTTTAACAATTTAAACTGGATTCCTTGCGTATTAAATTCTAAGCTTTAGAACTGGTTCTCAGAAATTATTTATCTCTGTAATAATAAATAAATGGGTGATACATCTTCAATATTAATTTTTTCAAAGGCATACATCTACATCTGCTTCTAGGGTTAAAGACTTCAAAGAGTAGTTTTCCCTCTGTCTCCAAAATAGCCACAGAGAAAAGATAAAGTTGTGAGAAGTTTGCTCCTCAAGTCAAGGAAACTAGTGATCCAAGATGATGAAAGAGCCAGGTATAGAGAAATACGGAAAGAATTGGCTGAGGCCTGCCTGTCATACCTGGATACAGTCCAAGGACAGATAGGGCAGAGGGAGTGCTATCCTCTTAGAAATAAGCCTCAGTCTTAGCCACTCCCTCACTGCCGGTGAGTATGATGGTCAAATATGGTGCGGTGAGTTGGGAAAAATGATGTATCATCTAAACAAATCACAGATTATGTTCTAAATATTCTTTTAATAATATGACTGTTGACTTTAGCCCTGGTCCTGTCATTATCTACTGAATCATCTTAAGATGCTTAAATAGTCTCTACCTAAGTTTCCTCCTGAGTAAAATAGAGGTTCATCAGTTCAGTTCAGTTCAGTCGTTCAGTCGTGTCCGACTCTTTGCGACCCCATGAATCACAGCACGCCAGGCCTCCCTGTCCATCACCATCTCCCAGAGTTCACTCAGACTCATGTTCATTGAGTCAGTGATGCCATCCAGCCATCTCATCCTCTGTCGTTCCTTTTCCTCCTGCCCCCAATCCCTCCCAGCATCAGAGTCTTTTCCAGAGTCAACTCTTCACATGATGTGGCCAAAGTACTGGAGTTTCACCTTTAGCATCATTCCTTCCAAAGAAATCCCAGGGCTGATCTCCTTCAGAAAGGACTGGTTGGATGTCCTTGCAGTCCAAGGGACTCTCAAGAGTCTTCCCCAACACCACAGTTCAAAAGCATCAATTCTTTGGCGCTCAGCTTTCTTCACAGTCCAACTCTCACATCCATACATGACCACAGGAAAAACCATAGCCTTGACTAGATGGACCTTTGTTGACAAAGTAATGTCTCTGCTTTTGAATATGCTATCTAGGTTGGTCATAACTTTCCTTCCAAGGAGTAAGCATCTTTTAATTTCATGGCTGCAGTCACCATCTGCAGTGATTTTGGAGCCTAAAATAATAAAGTCTGACACCGTTTCCACTGTTATCCCATCTATTTCCCATGAAGTGATGGGACCAGATGCCATGATCTTCGTTTTCTGAATGTTGAGCTTTAAGCCAACTTTTTCACTCTCCTCTTTCATTTTCATCAAGAGGCTTTTTAGTTCCTCTTCACTTTCTGCCATAAGGGTGGTGTCATCTGCATATCTGAGGTTATTGATATTTCTCCCAGCAATCTTGATTCCAGCTTGTGCTTCTTCCAGCCCAGTGTTTCTCATGATGTACGCTGCACAGAAGTTAAATAAGCAGGGTGACAATATACAGCCTTGACGTACTCCTTTTCCTGTTTGGAACCAGTCTGTTGTTCCATGTCCAGTTCTAACTGTTGCTTTCTGACATGCATACGGGTTTCTCAAGAGGCACAACAGGTGGTCTGGTATTCCCATCTCTTTCAGAATTTTCCACAGTTTATTGTGATCCACTCAGTCAAAGGCTTTGGCATAGTCAATAAAGCAGAAGTAGATGTTTTTTCTGGAACTCTCTTGCTTTTTCGATGATCCAGTGGGTGTTGACTATTTGATCTCTGGTTCCTCTGCCTTTTCTAAAACCAGCTTGAACATCTGGAAGTTCACGTTTCACGTATTGCTGAAGCCTGGCTTGCGGAATTTTGAGCATTATTTTACTAGCATGTGAGATGAGTGCAATTGTGCGGTACTTTGAGCATTCTTTGGCATTGTCTTTCTTTGGGATTGGAATGAAAACTGACCTTTTCCAGTCCTGTGGCCACTGCTGAGTTTGTCAAATTTGCTGGCATATTGAGTGCAGCACTTTCACAGCATCATCTTCCAGGATTTGAAATAGCTCAAATGGAATTCCATCACCTCCACTAGCTTTGTTCATAGTGATGCTTTCTAAGGCCTGTTTGACTTCACATTCCAGGATGTCTGGCTCTAGGTGAGTGATCACACCATCGTGATTACCTGGGACATGAAAATCTTTTTTGTACAGTTCTTCTGTGTATTCTTGCCACCTTTTCTTAATATCTTCTGCTTCTGTTAGGTCCCTACCATTTCTGTTCTTTACTGAGCCCATCTTTGCATGAAATGTTCCCTTGGTATCTCTAATTTTCTTGAAGAGATCTCTAGTCTTTCCCATTCTGTTGTTTTCCTCTATTTCTTTGCATTGATTGCTGAGGAAGGCTTTCTTATCTCTTCTTGCTAGTCTTTGGAACTCTGCTTTCAGATGCTTATATCTTTTCTTTTCTCCTTTGCTTTTCACTTCCCTTCTTTTCACAGCTATTTGTAAGGCCTCCCCAGACAGCCATTTTGTTTTTTTGCATTTCTTTTCCATGGGGATGGTCTTGATCCCTTTCTCCTGTACAATGTCATGAACCTCAGTCCATAGTTCATCAGGCATTCTATCTATCAGATCTAGTCCCTTAAATCTATTTCTCACTTCCACTGAATAATCATAAGGGATTTGATTTAGGTCATACCTGAATGGTCTAATGGTTTTCAGTACTTTCTTCAATTTAAGTCTGAATTTGGCAATAAGGAGCTCATGATCTGAGCCACAGTCATCTCCTGGTCTTGTTTTGCTGACTGTATAGAGCTTCTCCATCTTTGGCTGCAAAGAATATAATCAATCTGATTTCAGTGTTGACCATCTGCTCATGTCCATGTGTAGAGTGTGGTCCACTGATAGAATGTGGCCCACTGGAGAAGGGAATGGCAAACCACTTCAGTATTCTTGCCTTGAGAACCCCATGAACACTATGAAAAGGCAAAATGATAGGAGACTGAAAGAGGAACTCCCCAGGTCAGTAGGTGCCCAATATGCTTCCAGAGATCAGTGGACAAATAACTCCAGAAAGAATCTATTTGCCATCAAGTGATGGGATCAGATGCCATGGTTTTAGTTTTTTTGAATGCTGAGTTTTAAGCCAACTAGCTGTTGCTTTTGTAACCTATTTTTGTCTTTGCTAGTTCAGGCCACACTGCATGGAAAGATGAGTCTGGCACAATGCTTGGCACAGATAGTGCTCAGCAAATGCTGTTAAATTAAATAGTATATTTAAATTTCACTAGTGAAATTACTTTACTGTTTATAAAAATACTAAATGATCTGTATTATTAGAAATCTATTAGGTTAGAAAGAATTTATATATAATCTTATCCTTATTGGATACTGCTAGAAATGTTTTATGAAAGTCAAACCTAAAACTGAGTATTTTCATAAAAATATCACAACTGATATTCTTCAAGACACATGAATCTCTAGATTTCCAGTAAAAGTGCTTTGGTGAGGAGAGATTTGGTTCTGGCTGATCTCTTCTAAAAGAATCCTAAGCTACTTTCCTGGCAAATCATCACTAACAGAAATGGCTAGTTAAGACATGATTTTTTTGTCAGTAGTAGGACTGTCTTTCAAAAACAGGTCTTGAAGATTTTTAGCCACCAAATTAAGGTCAAGAAAGTTTTGTGTTTAATTGTATTCTTTCTTTTTCTCCCTTTTCAATAAATTGTATCCTCTTACATTACTGTATTAGAGGAATATAAAATAAAATCTCTAAGAACTAAGCATATGAGCACATTAGGCCTTATATCCACTCCAATTTTCCAGAAATTTGGTCCAAAGAGATACATTTGGAGGGGTCCCTACCGTATACTCCAAACTTGAGATACACACCTAGCACTTCCCTTTGTTTTATATATATCCTTCCCCTGTACCTGAAAGAAATGACTTGAGTTTACTTGAATCCACAAGTTTATCTCTAAGTGATAAGGGAACAGTGCAAGGCTTACATATGCTCAGTTCAGGCTCCACAAAATTTTTCCCGTTGGTTGCCAGTAGAGTTGCTGCTGTTAGTATCTGTAGCTGTTTTACAAGTCTTTCTTATACTCACTCTTCTTCCAGAAAGGCATATTTTATGAAAGAAGCCCATCTGGCAGCCCTGGACAAAGAAAGCAGAAGAAGAAGTAATAGTATTCCAAGTTTATTAGAAATAAACTAGTAAGAACAGAGGTGCAGAGGGGAGGAGTCAAGATGGCAGAACAAGAGAACATGGAGTTAGTTTCTCCTCATAAGGACATCAAGAATACATCTGCAAGTGAATGTGAGAATACATCTCACGGAGCGGTTGCTGACCATTTGTGAAAGATTTCAGACATCTAAAAGGACAAGCAGAATTCCCTTTCAATTGGGTAGGATGAAAGAAAAAAAGAAAAGAGGAAACAAACAAGTGACCAGGAACCACGGTGGTAAACTGAGGGCGAGAAGAGGATCCTGCACTTAGAAAACTGCCCTTGCAGTGGGGAAATCAGCGAGGACAGAAAATAACCTTTGAGGGATCAAAGGAGAGCTCAGTGGACAATCTGTGGAAGAAGGACAAAATAAAACTGTGTACATGTGAAATTGTACCTTAGATTGGGACTCAAACCCAAGAGGCCAGGACTCACACCTGGCCAAAACTCTGCCTGGGACTTGAACCCATGTGGCTGGGACTTGAACCTGGCCCAAACCCATGGTCTTCCACCCGTGAACACAGACCTGGTTTCAGGACCTAATGAAACTCAGGTTCTCAATGTTTCATTGCAGAAAGAATTCAGTGAGAGACAAATGGGTAGGTAAGAAGTGGCTTATTCAGAGAGAAACACTCCACAGACAGAATGTGGGCCATTGCAGAGGGTGAGTGCGGCCTCAAAATGTGGCACAGTTAGCTTATGGAGTGGGTAATTTCATAGGCTCCATAACAAAGGCAATGGACAAAGAATATACCCATCTGAATACAGAGTTCCAAAGAATAGCAAGGAGAGATAGGAAAGCCCTTTTAAGTAAACAATGCAAAGAAACAGAGGAAAACAATAGAATGGGAAAGACTAGAGATAGCTTCAAGAAAATTAGAGATACCAAGGAAACATTTAATGCAAAGTTAGGCAAATGACAGAAATGGTATTGACCTAACACAAGTAGAAGATATTAAGAAGAGGTGGCAAGAATGCAAAGAAGAACTATACAAAAAAGATCTTCATGACCCAGATAACCACAATGGTGTTATCATTCTCCTAGAGCCAGACATCCTGGAGTGTTAGGTCAAGTGGGCCTTAGGAAGCATTAGTATAAACAAAGCTAGTAGAGATGATAGAATTCCAGCTGAGCTATTTCAAATCCTAAAAGATGATGCTGTGAAAGAGCCACACTCAATATGCCAGCAAATTTGGAAAACTCAGCAGTGGCCGCAGGATAGAAAAGGTCAGTTTTCATTCCAGTCCCAAAGAAGGGCAATGCCAAAGAATATTCAAACTATCACACAATTGCTCTCAATTCACGTGTTAGCAAAATAATGCCCCCAATCCTTCAAGCTAGGCTTCAACTTCCAGACGTACAAGCTGAATTAGAAAAGGCAGAGGAACCAGATATAAAATTGCCAATGTCCATTGGGTCATAGAAAAAGCTAGAAAATTCCATAAAAACACGTATTTCTGCTTCATTGACTACACAAAAACCTTTGACTGTGTAGATCACAACAAACTGTGGAAAATTCTTAAAGAGATGGGAATATCAAACCACCTTTCCTGCTTCCTGAGAAGCCTATATGCAGGTCAAGAAGCAACAGTTACAACCAGACATGAAACAATGGACTGATTCCAAATTGGGAAAGGAGGACATCAAGGCTGTATATTGTCACCCTGCTTACTTAACTTATATGCAGAGTACATACATCATGAAAAATGCCAGGCTGAATGAAGCACAAGCTGGAATCAAGATTTCTGGGAGAAATATCAATAACCTCAAATATGCAGATGACACTACCCTAATGGCAGAAAGAGAGGAGGAATTAAAGATCCTTCTGATGAAGGTGAAAGAGGAGAGTGAAAAAGCTGACTTCAAAGTCAACATTCAGAAGACTAAGATCATGGCATCTGGTCTCATCACTTCATGGCAAATAGATGGGGAAACAATGGAAACAATGAGACGTTATTTTCTTGGGCTCCAAAATCACTGCAGATGGTGACTGCAGCCTTGAAATTGAAAGACGCTCGCTCCTTGGAAGAAAAGAAATGACAAACCTAGACAAGTATTAAAAAGCAGATACATTACTTTGCTGACAAAGGTCTGTATAGTCAAAGTTATGGTTTTTCCAGTAGTCATGTATGGATATGAGAGTTGGACAATAAAATTGCTGAGGACCAAAGAAATGATGCCTTTGAACTGTGGTACTGTAGAAGCCTCTTGGACAGCAAGATCAAACCAGTCAGTCCTAAAGAAATCAACCCTGAATATTCATTGGAAGGACTGATGCTAAAATTCCAATATTTTGGCCACCTGTTGTGAAGAGCATTGGAAAAGACCCTGATCCTGGGAAATTTTGAAGACAGGAAGATAAGGGGACAACAGATGGTTGAATGACATAGTTTACTCACTGGACATGAGTTTGAGCAAACTTTTGGAGATGGTGAAGGATAGGGAAGCCTGGTGTGTTGCATTTCATGGGGTTGCAAACAGTCAGACATGACTAAGTAACTGAACAAATTTCATAGGCTAATGAGTGGGAGGATTATTTCAACTATTTTTTGTGGGAGGGAGATTTCCCGGAATTGGGCCACTGCCACTTTCTGGTCTTTTATGGTCAGCCTTGGAACTGTCATGGTGCCTCTGGGTGTGCCATTTAGCTTGCTGATGTGCTACAATGAGCATATGCTGAGGATTAAGGTCTAGTTGAAGTCAACTTGTCTGACATCTTGAACCCATTTGATTCTAATCATTTTATGTTGTGTCCTTGGGCTATGTCATTCTTTCAAAAGTTGTGCCTCATCTCCTTTCCTCCTGTTTCATCTAGTCTGTGCTGCATCCTTGTGCTTCCCAGCCTGAGCTGTGTGTCTCCTACTACAGAAAGGGGTTGGGTGCTGGAAAGTGGACCCAGGGAGGAGACAGCTGTTGGCTTTGAAAAGACAGCCTGAAGGAAGAGGAACTAAGAGTTTCACAACTGGGAAAGTTTTGGAAAAAGCCCAGGATACCATAGGGGCAAGGCATCATTGTTGAGTGGCACGCAAAGGGTGGGGCTGCCATGCCAACTGCCTTCCTTGTCCATGAGCTTGGTCTCTGTGAGCACTAGGAGGGGACCCATCTGAACAGGCTCACTTGCACTTCAAGTCATGGTCTCCTCCACCTGTGTAAGCTCCAGGGTCCTGAGCACCACCCTTCACAAAGCCTCCAGAGTCTGTCCTGGAACCTCCTGCCTGAGACAGGAATCTGCCAATGCTGAAGGGGGATGAGTGCTAAAGCATGGGGTTAAGAGAGCAGATTCAGGGACAGGATTGCTATTGACCATGTGGATACAACACATGGGTAAAGATTGAATGGCTCCTTGGCTGGGAATGCCCCTAGAGGAAGTGTGGTCTGCCTGGGAAATGAGGTGTCATTCTTGACTGGTGTGCAAGGGGTGGGGTAACCATAGCCCTCACATGCCAGCCCCTGCTTCTGTGGCCACTGGGAGGGACTCCCACCAGAGCAAGTACACCCTACTCTATTGCAGCTGCCTTCTGGTCTCTGCCTCAGCAGGCACTTGGCAACACCTTAGCTGTGGCCATCATACCCCTCCCCCCAACCCCAATCTGAGTGAGTAAGTGCCCCAGTCAGCTGCTGCTTTTGCTCCCTCTTGCCTGATTAGGGGACAGATGCCTGAGGGTCACACACAGACAGAGGTAGAGAAAAGCCAAAGATGAGCCCCAGGAGTGGTGCCACTAAGGAAAAGAATGGAAATCTGGCCTTGCTGCTACATAAGCTATGAATTAAACCCTCACAATGAGCTTGGTAAAACCTGCATCTGGACTATGGGAATAGACAACAAGTGTTCGGAGACCAGTCTAACTTTGGCAGCAGTGATATTGGGGGCAAGTATACGCAAGAGTTGGGCCAGGTCAGAGTCTGCGCTGGCCCCATAGTGCCCACTACAGATCCAGGGACCTGGCAGTGATAACAAGAGGGCCTCCTGGAGAGGTAGGTGTTGGCTGCAGCTCACTGTGAGAGCAAAGACCCTAACAGAGGAGGCCACTGGAAAATATTCTTATTAGTACTATTCTTTTTTTCATTTTGTTTAATTTTGTTCAGTTTTTGTTGATTTAAAAAATTTTTACTTATTTAAAATTTTTTTCTTTTACTTTATTTTTGTTGTTCTGGGTTTTTTTGTGTTTTTATTCTTTTTTTGTTTTTGGATCATTTTTATGTTTTTGCTTTATATTTTCTGTGCATCTTTCAAGTTTCCTTTCTATTTTGGAGAAAGAGAAAAGGTCTGAGAAAATATTAGAAGAAATTATTGTAAAAAATTTCCCTAACATGGGAAAGGAAATAGTCACCCAAGTCCAGGAAGCCCAGAAAGACTCATACAGAATAACTCCAAAATAAACATGCCAACACATATTAATCAAGCTAAAATTAAATGTGACAGAAAATATTAAAAGCAGCATAGGGAAAGCAACAAATAACACACAAGGGAATTCCCATTAGGTTATCAACTGATTTTCAGTGGAAAATTTGCAGGCCAGAAGAGAGTGGCAGAACATATTTAAAATGATGAAAGAGAAAAACCTACAACCAAGATTGCTCTCCCCATCAAGGATCTCATTCAGATTTGACAAAGAAATCAAATGCTTTACAGACAAGCAAAAGTTCAAAGAATTCAGCACCACCAAGTTTTACAACAAACATTAAAGGAACTTCTCTAGGCAAGAAACATAGGTCAAAAACAATTAAGAAAATGGTAATAGGAACACACATATTGATAAGTACTTTTAATGTAAATGTATTAACTGTTCCAACAAAAAAAACCAGATTGGCTGAATGGACACAGTAACAAGACCTATATATAAGCTATCTACAAGACACCCCCTTCAGACCTAAGAACACATACAGACTAAAAGTAAGGGGATAGGAAAAATATTCTTTACAAATGGAAATCAAAAGAATCCTGGTGTAGCAATACTCATATTAGATGAAATAGACTTTAAAATAAAGACTATTACAAGATATAAGGAAGGGTACTATGTAATAATCAAGAGGTCAGTGCAGGAAAAAGATAAAGTAATTGTGAATATTTGTGCATGCAACTTAAGAGCAGCTTAATAAATAAGACAAATTCTAACAGCCATAAAAGGGGAATTTGACAGTAGCACAATATGAGTTGGAGACTTAACACTCCATTTAAACCAATGGATAAGTCATCCAGAGAGAAAATTAACAAGGGAACACAAGACTTAACTAGGGCTTCCCAGGTGGTTCAGTGGTAAAGAATTCACCTACCAATGCAGGAGACCCAAGAGATGCAGTTTCGATCCATTGGTTGGGAAGACAGCCTGGAGAAGGAAATGGCAACCCACTTCAATATTCTTGCCTGGAAAATTTCAAGGACAGAGGAACCTGGGTCTCAAAAGAGTCAGACTTGACTGGGCACATGATGGATGATGGATGAAGACTTAAATGACACATTAGACCAGAAAGACTAAATCTATTTTTATAGGACATTCCATCTGAAAGTAATGGAATACATTTTCTTTTCAAGTGCACACGGAATATTTTTCAAGACAGATCATGTCTTGGATCACAAATCAAACTTCAGTAAATTGAAGAAAATTGAAATGATACCAAGCATCTTTTCCAACCACAGTGGCATGGGATTAATAATCAAGTACAAGGAAAAAAAAACACAAAAAAGTAAAAAACACAAACACATGGAGGCTAAACAACATACTATAAATAACCAAGAGATCACTGAAGAAATCAAAGAGGAAAAAAAAAAAACAAATAGAAACAAATGGCAATGAAAATACGATCACTGAAAGCCTGTGGGATAGAGCAAAAGCAGTTCTAAGAGGGAAATTTATGTAAATACCATCCTACCTCAAGATACAAAAAAAAAAAATCTGAAATAAACAACCTAACCTTACAACTAAAGCAACTAGAGAAAGAAGAATCCAAACAAACAAAAATCCCCAAAGATAGTAGAAGGAAAGAAATCATAAAGATTATAGCAGAAGTAAATGAAATAGAAACAAATAAAACAATAGCAAAGATCAATGAAACTAAATACTGCTCCTTAGAGAAGATAAAATTGATAAAACATTAACCATATTCATCAAGGAAAAAAGGGAGAGGACCCAAATCAATAGAAGTAGAAATGAAAAAAGTTGAAACTACAAATGATACTGCAGAAATACAAAGCATCATAAAGGACTGCTACAAGCATCTCAGTTCAGTTTAGTTCAGTCGCTCAGTCGTGTCCGACTCTTTGTGACCCCATGAATCACAGCATGCCAGGCTTCACTGTCCATCACCATCTCCTAGAGTTCACTCAGACTCACGTCCATGGAGTCGGTGATGCCATCCAGCCATCTCATCCTCTGTTGTCCCCTTTTCCTCCTGCCCCCAATCCCTCCCAGCATCAGAGTCTTTTCCAATGAGTCAACTCTTCGCATGAGGTGGCCAAAGTACTGGAGTTTCAGCTTTAGCATCATTCCTTGCAAAGAACACCCAGGGCTGATCCCCTTTAGAAGACAAGCATCTATATGCCAATAAAAGGGAAAACCTGGAAGAAATGATTAAATTCTTAGAAAAGTGCAAGCTTCTAAGACTGAACTGGGAAGAAATAAAAATTATGAATAGGCCAAGCAGGACTTCTCTGGTGGTCTAGTGGTTAAGAATCAGCTTTCCAGTGGGTTCAACCCAGGGGATGTGGGTTCAATTCCCTGTTAGGGAACTAAGATCCTATGTTGAGGATCCTTAGTTGAGCCCGTTTACCACAACTTCTGAGCCTGCATGCCTCAATGAGAAATTCTGTGCAGCAACTGCAAAGCTCATGTGTCCTAGAATACAAACCCATGCCCCACAGCTACAGAGCCCAATCACTCTGGAGCTTACACACCACGACTAGAGAGAAGTCTGTGCACTGCAAAAAAGTGGCCTGCATGCCACAGTGAAAAATCCCACGTGCAGCAACAAAGAGCCTATCTGATGCAACTAACACCTGACACAGCCAAAAATAAATAAATAAAAATGAACAAACCAATCACAAGTACTGAAATGGAAACTTTGATTAAAAATATTACAACAAAAATCCAGGACCAGGAACTTAACAAGCAAATTCTATCAAACATTTAGAGAAGAGCTAACATCATCCTTCTCAATCTCTTCCCAAAATTTCATAGGGAGGAACCCACCCAATCTCATTCTAAGAGAACATCATGTCCCCGATATCATAATTACATGAGTGTTAGTCACTTAGTCGTGTCCAACTCTTTGCAACCCCATGGACTGTAGCCCACAAGGCTTCTCTGTCCATGGATTTCTCCAGGCAAGAAGACTGGATTGGGTAGCTATTCTCTTCTCCAGGGAATCTTCTCAACCCAGGGGTTGAACTCGGGTCTCCCACATTGCAGGCAAATTCTTTACCATCTGAGCCAATTGTGTACCATAATTACACAAAGGTATCACACAAAAAAAGAAAATTGAAGCTCAGTAACACTGATCAACATAGATGCAAAAATCCTTGGCAAAATACTAGCAAACAGAGTCCACCAATACATTAAAAGGATCATACACGGTGATCAAGTGGGATTTATCCCAGAGATGCAATGATTCATCAATCATTGTGATACACTATGTTAGCAAATTGAAGAATAAAACCATCCAATTATCTCAACAGCTGCAGTAAAAGCTTTTGACAAGATTCAACACTGATTTATGATAAAAACTGTCCAGAAAGTAGACATAGAGAAGACTAACCTCAATATAATAAAGTCATATACAACAAACCCACAGCAAACATCATTTCCAACGGTGAAAAACCTAAAGCACCTAAAGGATATCCACTCTCACCACTTTTATTCAACATAGTTTTGAAAGTGTTAGCCATGGAAATCAGGGAAGAGAAAGAAATAAGAGGAACACACATTAGAGAAGAAGAAAAACTATCACTGTTTGCAGATGACATAATACTATACATAGAAAATGCTAAAGATGCCACCAGAAAATTACTAGAGTTCATCAAAGAGCTTTGGAAAATTGTAAGATACAAAACCAATACACAGAAATCTTGTTTTTCTACGTGTTATCAACAAAAGATACGAAAGAGAAATCAAGGAAACAATCACATTTACCATTGCAACAGAAAGAATAAAATACTTAGGAGTAAACCTAAGGAGGCAAAAGACATGTACTCAGAAAACTATAACATAGTGATGAAAGAAATCAAAGATGACACAAACAGATGGAGAGATAAACCATATACATGGACTGGAAGAATCAATATTCTGAAAATATACTACTCAAGGCAATCTACAGATTCAATGCAATTCCTGTCAATTTACCAATGGCATTTTAAAAATATAGAATTATAACAAAAAATTAAAAATCTGTATGAAACACAAAAGACCCCAAATAACCAAAATACTCTTGAGAAAGAAAAATGGAGCTGGAGAAATCAGTCTGTAGTACAAAGCTACAGTAATCAAGACAAGGCTACTGGCACAAAAACAGAAATATAAATCAATAGAACAGTATAGAAAGCCCAGAGATAAACCCACACACCTTTGGTCACCAAATATATGACAAAGGAGGCAAGAATATACAATGGAGAGAAGACTTATCTTCAATAAGGGATGCTGGAAAAACTGGACACCTCCACGTAAAAGCATGAAATTAGAACACTCCCTAATACAGTACACAAAAATAAACTCAAAATGGATTAAAGACTTAAAGGTAAGACCAGACACTATAAAACTTAGAGGAAAACAGAGGAAGAAAACACTATGACATAAATTAAAGTAAGATCTTTTTGACCCACTTCCTAGAATAATGAAAATAAAAACAGAAATAAACAAATGGGGCCTAATTAAACTTAAATGCTTTTGCACAACAAAGGAAACCATAAATAAAACAAAAAGACAAACTTCAGAATAGCAGAAAATATTTGCAAAAGAAGTAACTGACAATGGATTAATTCTCAAAATGTACAAATACCTCCTGCAGCTCAATATTAAGAAGACAAATAACCTAATCAAAAAATGTGTGGAATAACTAGACTTTTCTTCAAAAAAGACAAATGAAAAGATATTCAACACCACTAATTATTAGAAAAATGCAAATCATAACTACAATGAGGTATTATCTCACATCAGTAAGAATGGAAATCATAAAAAATTATACAAACAATAAATGCTGGAATGCATTTGGTGAAAAGTGAACCCTTTTACTCTATTAATGAGAATCTAACTTGATACAGCTGCTATCAAGAACAGTATGGGGGTTCCTTAAAAAACGGAAAATAGAACTACCATATGACCTAGCAATACCACTCCTGGCCATACACCCAGAGAAAACTGTAATTCAAAAAGATACATGCACCCCAGTGTTCATTGCATCACTATTTACAATAGCCAGTATATGGAAGCAAACTACATGTCCATCAACAGAGGAATGGACAGAGAAGATACGGTACATATATACAATGGAATACTATTCAACCCTTAAAAGGAACAAAGTTGTGTCATTTGGAGAGATGTAGACGGACCTTGAGACTGTCATACAGTGTGAAGCAAGTCAGAAAGAGAAAAACAGAGCTTCCCTGATGGGTCAGTAGTAAAGAGTCTGCCTGTCAATACAGGAAACATGTGTTTGATCCCTGATCCAGGAAGATCCCACATGCAGTGGAGCAACTAATCCCATGTGCCACAACTACTGAACCTGTACTCTGTAGCCCAGGAGCCCCAGCTAGTAAGCCCACACGCCACAATGCTGAAGTCCATGTACCCTAGAGCCTGTGCTCTGCAACAGGAGAAGCCATCACAATGAGAAGCCTGCGTACCCCAACAAAGAATAGCCTCTGCTCATAGCAACTAGAGAAAGCCTGTGCACAGCAATGACCACCCAGCACAGCCCCAAATAAATAGAGAAACAAATATTGAATATTAATACATATGTGGAATTTAGAAATATAGTATGATGATCTTGTTATGAAACAAATAGAGACACAGATGCAGAGAAACAATGTATGGACACCAAGGGGGTAAGGGGAGTTGGAATGAATTGGGGATTGGGATTGACATATGTACACTTCTATGTACAAAATATTAATAGATAACTAATGAGGACCTGTTCCATTGCACAGGAAACTATTAAGTACTCTATGGTGACATAAATGAGAATGAAATCTGAATATGAGGGGATATATGTATACGTACAATTGATTCATTTTGCTGTACAGCAGAAACTGATGTAGCAGTGTAAAGCAATTATACTCTAATTAAAAAAGAACAAAACTGAGGCAGTGGTATTAGAAAGCATTTTCTAGCCCAGGACTACTTCCTCTGTTATCAAATTTACAGTCCTTTAGGCCAAGGTGAGACCTTGTTCAAAATGTTATCATGTTAAATTTGGTGAATTCTTAACTCTTTACTTATTTAAAAATTAGCTAATTTAGAAATTCAACTAAACGTTAAGGTCTTCAGAGAAAAAAGGATTTTGATATGCCCCTAGATTGTTCAGTCACTAAGTCGTGTCCAACACTTTGCAACCCATGGATTGCAGCACATCAACCTTCCTTGTCCTTCACTATCTCTCAGAGTTTCCTTAAACTCATTGGTGATGCCATCCAACCATCTCATCTTCTGCTGCCCTCTTTTCCTCTTGCCTTCAATCTTTCCAAGCATCAGGGTCTTTTCCAATGAGCCGGCTCTTCAGGTGGCCAAAGTATTGGAGCTTCAGCATCAGTCCTTCCAATGAATATTCAAGATTGACTTCCTTTAATATTGACTGGTTTGATCTTCTTGCTATTCAAGGGAATCTTAAGAATCTTCTCCGGCTCCACAGTTTGAAATCATCAATTTTTTGGCCCTCAGCCCTCTTGATGATTCAACTTTCACATCCATAAAGGACTACAGGAAAACCATAGCTTTGGTTATATGGACTTTTGTCTATAAAGTGATGTTTCTGATTTTTAATATTCTGTCTAGGTTGCCATGATTTTTCTCCCAAGGATCAAGCATCTTTTAATATTATGGCTATAGTCACCAGCCACAGTGATTTTGGAGCCCCCCAAATAAATCTGCCACTGTTTTCACTTTCTCCCCATCTCCTTGCCATGATGTGATGGGACAGGATACCCTGATTTTTATTTTTTGAATGTTGAGTTTTAAGCTGGCTTTTTCACTCTCCTCTTTCACCTTCATCAGGTGGCTCTTAGTTCCTCTTTGCTTTCTGCTATTAGAGTGGTATCATCTGCATATCTGAGTTATTGATATAATCTTTATTCCAGCTTTGCTTTATCCAGCCCTTCATTTCACATGATGTACCCTGCATATATGTTAATAAGCAGTGTGACAAACTGGTTCCCAGTTTTGAACCAGTCCATTGTTTCATGTCTGATTCTAACTGTTGCTTCTTGACCTGCATACAGGTTTTTCTGGAGACAGGTAAGATGATCTGGTATTCCCATCTCTTTAATAATTTTCCAGTTTGCTGTGATCCACACGGTCAAAGGCTTTAGTGTAGTCAATGAAGCAGAAGTACATGTTTTTCTGGAATTCTCTTGCTTTTTAAAAAATGATATAATGGATATTTGCAATTTGATCTATAGTTCCCCTGCATTTTCAAAATACAGCTTGTACATTTGGAATTTCTCAGTTCACATGCTGCTGAAGCCTAGCTTGAAGGATTTTGAACATTACCTTGCTAGCATGTAAAATGAGCCCAACTTTACAGTAGCTTGAATATTGTTTGGCATTGCTTTTTTTGGGATTAGAGTGAAACCTAATCAGTCCTGTGGCCACTGCTGAGTTTTCCATATTTGCTGGCATATTGGGTGCAGCACTTTCGTAGCATCATCTTTTAGGATTTGAAATAGCTCAGCTGAAATTTCATCACCTCTACTAGCTTTGCTCATAGTAATGCTTCTTAAGGCCCACTTGACTTCATGCTCCATGATATCTGGCTCTAGGTGAGTGATCACACCATTGTGGTTATCTGGATCATTAAGATTTCTTTTTTATAGTTCTTCTGTGTATTCTTGCTACCTCTTTTTAATATCTTCTGCTTCTGGTAGGTTCTCGACATTTCTGTCCTTTATTGAATCCCTCCTTGCATGAAATCCTCCCTTAGTATCACTAATTTTCTTGAAGAAATCTCTAGACTTTCCCCTTCTATTGTTTTCCTCTATTTCTTTGCATTGTTCACTTAAAAAGGCTTTCCTATCTTCCCTTGCTCTTCTCCAGATCAAGTGTTCAGTTGTGTATATCTTTTCTTGCTTTTCTCTAGAACAACTGTTTCAGTTGTGTATATCTTTCCCTTCCTCCTTTGCCTTTCACTTCTCTTTTTTTCTCAGCTATTTGTAAGGCCTCTTTAGATAAACATTTTGTCTTCTTGCATTTCTTTTTCTTGGGGATGATTTTGGTCACCACTTCCTGTACAATGTTAAGAACCTCAGTCCATAGTTCTTCAGGCACACTGTCTACCTATATGGAATTTGCTATATAGATCAGCATGAAAAAATTTAGTCAAATAACTTCATATTTCAAAAAATAATACTAAAACCCAACAAAGATAAATGGGATAGACTCAGGATTATCAGTTCAGTCACTCAGTCGTGTCCACCTCTTTGCGACCCCATGGATTGCAGCACACCAGGCTTCCCTGTCCTTCACCAACTCCCGGAGCTTGCCCAAACTCATCCATTGAGTTGGTGATACCATCCAACCATCTCATCCTCTGTTATCCCCTTCTCCTCCTGCCCTCAATCTTTCCCAGCATTAGGGTCTTTTCCAATGAATCAGTTCTTCGCATCAAGGGGCCAAAGTATTGAAGTTTCAGCTTCAGTATCAGTCCTTCCAATGAATATTCAGGACTGATTTATTTTAGTATTGAGAGGTTTGATCTCCTTGCAGTCCAAGGGACTCTCAAGAGTCTTCTCCAATACCACAGTTCAAAAACATCAATTCTTTGGCACTTAGCTTTCTTTACGGTCCGACTCTTACATCCATACATGACTACTGGAAAAACCGTAGCTTTGACTAGACAGAACTTTGTTGGCAAAGTAATGTCTCTGCTTTTTAATATGCTATCTATGTTGGTCATAACTTTTCTTCCAAGGAGCAAGCATCTTTTAATTTCACGGCTGCAGTCACCATCTTCAGTGATTTTGGGAGCCCCCCAAAATAAAGTCTCTCACTGTTTCCATTGTTTCCCCATCTATTTGCCATGAAGTGATGGGACCGAATGCCATGATCTTAGTTTTTTGAATGTTGAGTTTTAAGTCAGCTTTTTAACTCTCCTCTTTCACTTTCATTAGGAGTCTCTTTAGTTCTTCACTTTCTGCCATAAGGGTGGTGTCAACTGCATATCTGAGGTTATTGATATTCCTCCCGGCAATCTTAATTCCAGCTTGTGCTTCATCTAGTCCAGCATTTCTCATGATGAACTCTGTATATAAGTTAAACAAGCAGGGTGACAATATAAAGCCTTGATGTATTTTCCAAAAGTAATACTAAAATTCAACAAAGATAAGTGGGATAGACTCAGGATTATAATTTCAGTTCAGTTCAGTTCAGTCGCTCAGTTGTATCCGACTCTTTGCAACCCCATGGACTGCAGCACGCCAGGCTTTCCTGTCCATCACCAACTCCCAGAGCAGATACAATTTCTAATCTAGGGTTCTTTCCATGAAACTTCATCAGAATTTCCCCTGGCTTATTTCTAGGCATTATCTGACAACTCGTGGAAGGAGTAATTTAATATTTAGAAAAAGACCTCTCAAGTCACTGAATTTGGTGGAATGCATCCTGTAATCAGGTTGGAAAACTCTGAAGTTGATTTGAGTCAACTTCTGTAGGAGTGGTCTGTTTACTTTACATTGAAATGTTTACAGGACGGATGACTAGGTAGAGATGTTCAATCCCATAGGGCACAAGTATAATACATATCTCCTAAGATAAAATCTGGATAAATTTTACCTGTTGAGAGTGTTTTACCAAGGTAAACAGCTGAGGATTATATGATTATACATTTACCGTCCTTTTGCCTCCAAAATTCAAGAACATATTTAAGGTAAGGTATTTATTCTACATGATTTTATCTCATAATATATATACTTTTACAATTTTAACTTTGAGAAACTTCCTCTCTACTATCTGAAATTTAGAAAGTCTACAGTAAAAATTTCCTTCTAAAAACCTTTCCTGTGAATCTGGGCTGAGCTGAAACCCTCAATATAAATGAAATCCCTAGAGATGATAATTGTGGTATCCCAGGGATTTCAAGATATCTTGATCGAAGTTTCTCATGTATATATCATGAAGTCCAGACAGAGAACCAGTCTTTATGAATAGTAACCAGTTTAGAGGTATAGACCATTGATAGGGCATTTTATCTTTACTTGTGCATATATAAGGAATGAAAATGCATAATTGAAACAGATATAGTCAAGAGTATTGAGGTATTAAGTAGAAAAAAAGACAAGGCTAAGTAAATGAGTCAATTGTTAAATAAAGGATAGTATTCACATTTTTTTTTTTTTTAATTCTCCCATACTGGAATAAACCATTCCCTTAGTGGACTTACTACATCAGTTTAGGCTAAATTATGAAACTATAACAAACAACCCCCAAATCTCAGTGACTCACAAATGTGTGCTTCTTTCTGAAACTGCTTGTCTATCATGAGTTGGCTCTGATTTGTTTTATGCTATTTTGCTCCAGTATTCAGGCTTACTGTAGACCCTTTATGTAAGACATTACCAACCTCATATATAAAATGTAAGTTGGAACTAATGCAGAAATGATTTGAGGGAAATGAACATTGATGTTTTCTCTTACATCACACTGGTAACTGATTGGCCAAAGTAAGTTGAGTGTTTGTGTTTGAGGCCAAGAAATTTGAAATTATACTCCATAAAGTAGATCACCACGAAAAGGAATGCCCAAGAAGGGACAAGAAGTATTTTTAGCCATAATGCAACTTATCACATTGACTTATACATCAGAAAAGGAATGAATTATAGTTAAAAACTTCATGCAGCCTCACATCACCACTCAACAAAAATAGCTATGAAAGTACATATACCTCCCTACAAAAAAATAAAAAAGAAAATAAAGACTTATACCAATCAAATGCCAGACTCTTTTTTTTAAAATTTACTTATTTTTAGTTGATTTATGATTATTTTACTATATTGGTTTGATTTCTGTCATACAATTACATGAGTTAACCACAGGTGTACATATGTCTTTTCTCTCTTGAATCTCCTTCCCACCTTCTGCCCATTCTCACAGAGCCCAGTTTGAGTTCCTTGAGTCATACAGCAAATTCCCATTGAAATGTCAGACTCTTGATTGATGTCACTGTGTGTGTTAGTCACTCAGTTGTGTCTGACTCTTTGCGACCCCATGGTCTGTCCATGGAATTCTGTAGGCAAGAATACTGGAGTGGGTTGCCATTCCCTTCTCCAGGGGATCTTCCTGATCTGGGAATTGAACCTGGGTCACCTGCATTGCAGGCAGGTCCTTTACCATCTGAGCCACCAGGAAAAACAGGTAACCAATTAATAATTTGTGTGTTGCTTGATCATGAGTCTCAGTTTGCCAGGGACAATCTCCTTTTACTTCCAATAGTGTTTTGGGGTTGTATGTTTAGAATATTTTAAAATGAAATTTTAGGAAAAACATAACTGTCTTGGACTTATTGTTAATTATATGGTCATCGCTAGGGACATAATGACTGTTTCAACATGCTTGTAGTTCAGAAATATAGATCCTACAATCTTGGGGTTAGAGTCATCAGTTTGCTCTTGGGTGATGTCTATGAGTATCTGAAATGGCTCTTTTCCCACATATTTGTTAGTGTTACCGAATTCAGAAGTCCATGTGCCAGATGCACAGTGAGGCCCATCAATATTAAACTTTAGAGTTCAGAAGAGAGAAAAGTTTATTACAGATTCACATAAGGAGATTGGTGGCTCATGCCCTAAGAACCCCAAAGTTACTGAGAGCTTTCAGCAAGTCCTTTTAAAAGCAAAAGGAGTAACTAACTAAACTAACCATGGACATGGTTAGTTGTTGCAGACTTCTGGGTGTCAGATCCTTTGTTCTTGAGGTCAGGTCATGGGCAGGTAATGATGTTCCTTTAAATCTCTTCCTGATGAATGTTATTGTCTGTTCTGGCAAGAAGCAAAGTCCCAAGGCACAATTTTCACCCTCCAAGGGCCCAGTCCTGGCTAAGAGGAGGCAAATCTCAGTTTGCAGCTCCTTCAGGGCCAGGTTCCCACATCTTACCAGGCTGTCATCCCTGAGGGAGAAAGCCATCCAACCCAACTGGTCCTCAGTCTCCTCAGGCTTCCCAAATGGGGAGACTCGGTCTCATATACTGTGACCCAGACAGACGGCCACTGCTATTAGGTCACAGAGACAGGGTTGGGGGAGAGGTTTTCTGTTGCCTCAAGGCATGGGCCAAGGTTAGAGGAGGGGCTTACTGAGGTCTCTGTAGCCCTGCAGAGCATAGTCCCCAGTCTCTTCCCTGGGCCCTCCAGCCCACCTGCTGGCCTAAGGCTGGGTAAGCTAGAGGGCCTCCAGGAGAAGGCCTGAATTTTCCTGTTACCTCACTCTTCACCTGATAACCAACACACCACTGACCCTTGACTGAATCATTCCCCTAATGGTCCCTCACTGACAGTTAGCTGTGGATAGGACCCACTGCAGTGCTGACCAATAGCTGAGTAGGACAACTAACAGCTGCTCATTGACAGTTGGCTGCTGGTGAGCAGGGCCCACTGAGACACTGAGCAATGGCTGAGCAAGACCTGTTGTCTCGTAACAGAGTGCAGAAAAATGAGGCACAAGCAATGGCTACTTGCTAAGGGCTGTGTTCATCCTGTTCTGTTACATTAGTATCTTTTGCAGTTTGATAGGAATAGCTGTACAAAATTTAACCGTTAACTATTAAACCAAGCAGAAGTAGGGGAGAAGAAGTCCAAAATGACACAATAAATCTGATTGGATATAGGAAGAATATTTGGAAATTGTTATCTCTATTTCCCCCCTCAAGTACAAATACAAGAAAGTCAGGCTGCTCAAGAGCAGAAAATGAGGTCTTTTCAGAAAAGATGAATAAAGTCGCACAGCCCTTTAAAAGGGACAATTTGTTGATATTATTTTTAATTCTAAACAATAACAGCTATTTATTTCATCAATTTTTCTTCCAGAAATTCATACTAAGGAAATAATCATAGCTGTAAGCAAAGAAGTGTTGAGGCAACTACTTTCTATACGATTTTTAAAACACAATGGATAAAGACAGCATTAAGCAATTTACACACATTTTAAAATATATTAATGACAATATTAGGTCCAAATGATCATCTCATTTTTCTAGAAAAGAATACTGTAGTCTAAAGATTTTTAATGTCATTTATCTCATAAGAAGAAATGGGAGAGTAAACATTTCAATCCAGATAGAATAGCTTCCCTACTCTGTTCTCAAAAAATTAGATACTATCTAAAGGGGAAAAATAACCATCTATCACCTATATTATATTTCATATATTCTGTAAGCAGTAGATAATTATAGTTATCAAAAAGACTGTTTTAGAAAAGGTCATCAGCACAAGTGGCAGAGTAGGTAGCTCTAAGAATCCATTCATAGTAACATTGAAAAGTGAAGCAAAAACTGTTAGAATCAATTTTGTCAGAATGTTAGAAAATAGTCAAGTGATTGCAGCAACCAAATCATCACTGAACATAAAGAAAATGATAATTTGGAAAAGTAGTGTTTTTGCTTGCATTGTCCAACTCCCTCCTATCTTAAGCCTAATCTTAAAGATGGCAGCTTACTTTCCATCATGGAACTCTGGTCCCTGGTTCCATAGGGAATAGAATAGACCTTATTCTCAAATGATCATGTTTATCTGTTCTAACATGTCTGGGGCTACATAAAGACTGGAATAATTACTTGATTTCATTTTTCCTAACAGGGTTCACACAATATGGAAAGTTGTATTCATTTCAAAAACAACTGTAAGGCAATTGAATGATTTCCTGGGGCCTGTGGTTAAAGATTACAGTTATAGTAAACAATAAAATATCTAAATTCTGGAATAAAATTTGAAGAAAGAGGTTTTCTTTCTTTTTTCATTTTTTCTTTTTTGTTGTTGCTTTTTGAAATTCACAAGGGATCATGTATACTGGAGACTTGACCATATGCATCCTCAAGGCAGGACACATATAAAAAGCCTACAAATACCCAGTGCTGAAGTGAGACTGTGTAAATACAGACTTTACAAAAATATTATAGAAAAGTCACCAAAAAACAGCTAAAGAACACAGCAAACAAGAAAAATAAAGACAAGATGGAGGAAATTTGATTCCCAGAGTTATCACATTATATAACTCAAGATTCCAAGTGTTTTATAAAAAATTAGAAAGCATGAAAAGAAACAAGAAAGCATGGCCTATTCCCAGAAGAAATTTCTAGAAACTATCCCTGAGGAAGCATAGGCATTGGATTTATTAGGCAAAGACTTTAAGTCAATCATCTTAAATATGCTCAAAGAATTTAAACAGCACAATCAACCTACTATTTTAACAGACATGTACAGAACACTCTATATCAAAATAATAGCATTCACATTCTTCCCAAATTCATATGGGGCATTTTCCATGATAGACCATATGTTAGGCTATAAATTCAGTCTCCATAGGTGTAAAAATATAAATATTATACAAAGTAACCTCTTTGACCATAACAGAGGAAAGTTAGAAATCATCAAGAACTGGAAAATCTACAAAATCTCAGAAATCAAAAACACAATCTTATACAACCCATAGATCAAGGAATAAATCACAAGGGAAATTTAGAAAATATTTGGAAATTAATGAAAATTAAAATACAGTATACTAGAACTGTGAGATACTGCAAATGCAGCACCAAGGGAATGAACAAACAAAAGCTAAACATAGAAGAAAGAAAGAAACATTAGAGATTAGAGCAGAGATGCATGAAATAGAAAATATAAAAATAGTAGAGAAAATTAATAAAACAAAAAGTTCTTTGAGAAAATTAACAAAATTGTTAAAATTTTAGCTTGATACTAACAAAAGAGAGGGAAGACTCAAATTACTAAAATCCAAAATAAAAATGGAGACAGTATTATCAATTATATAGATATAAAAAGGATTATAAGGCAGTAGTATGAACAATTCTATGGAAAAAACACTTGAAAAATTGAGATGAAATGGATAGATTCCTAGAACAGCAAAAACAACCAAGATTAAATCACAAAGAAATAGGCAATCTGAAAGGACCTATAACTAGTAATGAGATTGAATTGGTAAGCAAAAAGCTTCCAACAACAACAAAAAAAGCCCAAGAATTGATGGCTTCACTGAGGAATTCTATCAAATATTTTAAAAAGAACATCCATCCTTATCAAATGTTTCAAAAAAAAAAATAAAGAGTAGAGAACGATTCATTCTATGAGGCCAGTGTTACCCTGATATCAAAGCAAAACAAAGACAATACTAGGAGATAAAGCCATAGGCTAATATCTCTTATGAATATGAATGCAAAAATTAACAACTAAATACTAGAAAACAAAATTCAGAAGCATATAAGCAACCTAGATGTCCATCAGCAGATGAATGGATAAGAAAGCTGTGGTAGATATGTATACACAATGGAGTATTACTCAGCCATTAAAAAGAATACATTTGAATAAGTTCTAATGAGGTGGATGAAACTGGAGCCTATTATACAGACTGAAGTAAGCCAGAAAGAAAAACACCAATACTGTATACTAATGCATATATATGGAATTTAGAAAGATGGTAACAATAACCCTGTATACAAGACAGCAAAAGAGACACTGATATATAGAACAGTCTTTTGGACTCTGTGGG
Source organism: Bos indicus (assembly GCF_029378745.1). Taxonomy (NCBI): domain Eukaryota; kingdom Metazoa; phylum Chordata; class Mammalia; order Artiodactyla; family Bovidae; genus Bos; species Bos indicus. The sequence continues at coordinate 59,387,197 of NC_091770.1, read as the reverse complement.
AGAGGGAGAGGGTGGGATGATTTGGGAGAATGGCATTGAAACATGAATAATATCATATATGAAACAAGTTGCCAGTCCAGGTTCTATGAACGATACTGGTTGCCTGGGGCTGGTGTACTGGGACGACTTAGAGGGATGGTATGGGGAGGGATGAGGGAGGAGGGTTCAGGATGGGGAACACTTATATACCTGTGGCAGATTCATGTTGATATATGGCAAAACCAATACAATATTGTAAAGTTAAAAAAAAAAGAATTATACACAATAACTCAGTGACATTTATTCCTGGAATTCATGAATGGTTCAACATACAAAAATCAATCAGTATAATACACCACATTAACAGAATGAAGCGGGAGAAAAACCATGATTACTTCAATTAATGCAGGAAAAACATTTGACAAAATTAAGTACTATTTTATGTCAAATATGCTCAAAAACTAGGAATAGAAGAAATTATCTCAATATTATAAATTCCATATATAAAACAATAACTGTGAACATCAAACTCGATAGTGAAAGACTAAAAGGTGTTTCACTTATGATCAAGAAACAGGGAAATTCCCTGGTGGCACAGTGGATAAGAATTTGCCTGCCAATGCAGGATACGCTAGTTTAATCCCTGGTCTGGGAAGATTCCACATGCTGTGGTGCAATTAAACTAAGCTTGTACACCACACT